>NC_080571.1:257213270-257537770 GCF_030247185.1 Malaya genurostris
TTCCTGCTTTGCCGTGCCTAACATCAGATTTTCCGAATCGATAGGACAAAGTTTGCTACTCGCAAGTATCACCATCAGTTCGTGTACTAACAGCTGGGATTACATTGCGAAGGATGAATACTGATGTAGTCGCCCTGAGAACGGCAAGACGTACGCGTTGTCGGCTCCTGCCGTGCAGTTTCCAAAGTTACATACTGCCGCTTGCTGCCGTTTTCTATTGGATCCGGACAGTCAGCAGACAGACCGGAAAAAATGTAAATTTTCTCAAAGTGTCACAACTTGCCGGCGTGTCGGAGAGTTTCTGGACTCAAGTTTAATTCGGTTAGAAGTTTGTCTTCACTGACGGTACGTAAGAAGCTTACCAGAGGGTGACGATTGGAATTGCTACCGGACGTATGCATCAAAGGGGCAAAGTGCATGATTTTTTGTTTCCGGTGGAATGGTAGGATTTGGGAAATCTAAAGCATTTTCGGTTATAATTTCAGTAACAAGATTTAAAAACCTGCTGTGATTACCTTAGTGGAGTAATGATGGCTCTCTCATATCACTAGTATTCTCGTAAGGAACATTCTTTTACAAATCATATTTTTCGAAGTTTTAAATCTCATAAATTTAGCTGACAGCTGTATCAGGATTTTCGAAATTATAATTTTGCCTACAAAATTGTCAAAACACCATGTCTTTGAAAATCTCCGATTCTAATGAACGAATCAATTCCATTTTTGCACATAATGCTCCATGCAACTATTTTCAATAGACTGGACAGTGCTAAAGATTATATATTCAGTTTTTGCCAACAGACAGATGACTGGCTCTTAATTGTCGAATGTTTCTCCGAGGTCCGAACGCTCCTCAAATTCGTTTATACAGAATTCATTTTGTGTGCACCGCTAGCGCGTTTAATTGAATAAAGGTTTTACTGTAATGAGGACATGTGTTCCGTGCTGGATATTGATTACAAGACTTCTTTCGATTAAACCCAATTAAACGCTATTTAGCAGGAATTTGAATTATAGAAATAAAAAGAGTGCAGGAGCTAGTTTCTGTCCAGCATCCAGCGAACTAAGCACTTGTTTGTTCGCAGTATTTGCTGAGATCGCCAGATCGTCATCGCTAATCCTGCGCTCCTGTTACTTCTGTTAATAACATTCAAGTATAACTGAAAATTTTTATCCTCTATTAATTTGACTCGGATTAAATAAGTGATATGTGACAGTTCTCGTGGCATAAAGTAGGGGAAGGTGTTCGGTTGCCGGCAGTGTTCGGTTCCCACCGCAACTTTTGACAGAAAGCAGATAGCTTCATTCCGACAAATATCATGTGTGTGTGTGTAATAGCAGCATGTTCTTTTTGTGCCAAATGCCGTAGCAAACAGACGCTTGTACTTTTTGCTGCGTTCAAAACAAATTTTAATTGTGTCAAAATCAGCACAGAAGTTTTTTCTGACTTTTTTATAGTATCATATTTTGAAGCGAATAAATCGGAAAGGTGAGTGGATTGAATATTTATGAGGTGAAATTGATCTATTTCGTGAATCAATACCGGATGCTCTCAAAATTTTCGCAATCATAGATTGTTTTTGTCATTTTCAAGATGCCTACCGATTTCGGTTACCGGCACCCCATTTTTTTTTAAACAAATCGTGGAAAATTGTCAGTGATAAGCAGGCTGCTGTCGAGACAAAGTAAGCCAAAGATGCTCCGGTTAATTAAAAACGTGGAAGATTGACTATATCAACACCAAAGGCGCTACCATCCAAATAATCGGCCAAGAGAGCCAAGGCGAAGTCACCGTCAGATAATCAGACTTTTGTGTAAAACGCTTCCGAAAAGAATAAATTTCTAGTTTTCTTTAAATAATTGCAGTTTTTGCTTATATTTTTCCATTTCAAGCGAAATTTTTCGGGGTGCCGGTAACCGAACACCTTTTATGACATGGCCAAAATTTACCACTTCACTAAATTGATAACACAGGTTAGGAATTAAGATGACATTAGTTTCAATAACTAACTTGTCAAACCCATCTCAAAAACACTAATTATACAGCGATTTAAGATAATGTTCCTAAACCGGAAGCTTCCGTCTTGGAATTTATCAACTCGCAAAGTGTGCATACAAAGTATCAATAGTTCCAGAAAAAATTCATGAAAAAATAGTAATATATGATTCACTGATAACTAACGGTTTTGGGGACGGGTATAGCATGATGGGTAACTCGATGCCTTTCACGCATCCCATCTGGTTCGATTCCCAACCCCGCACATAGAATCAGAAAGTTTTTCTGGCCCGAAGAGGCGAATGACCTTAAGGTTAAAACCTCTATAATCGAAACAAAAAAAACTAACGGTTTTTACACATAATTAAAACGAAATGAAACAAATCAATATAATATTCCACCAAAGTTTTCCTCAACCATAAACCTAATCTGCTCCAATTACTCCTTCTGGGGGACGTGTGAATACCGGTTGAAACTAAGTAGTATAAACAATTTCGCTAAATCAATTATAAGAGAATTTTGGTTGTAAATTGAATAGTTAAATTGACCGTCGGTAGTGCCTGTTTTACTAGCGAACAAATCGTGTCGTAAATTCGCTGCGCTCAATCACTGAAAATATTCCGTATTTCTATTTGTTAAATTCATGCCGCAGGAATTTTGCGCGCCTTACTTTGGCACTGCATTTCACCTTAATGTTTGTTCATATCAGACATTTTAGAAAATTTCAATTTTGAGTTATCTGTGGTTTTCTAACCCTACTGAAAAATTTATTATGAATTGTAGATCATATTTCCGATGGTATGGAGAAAAAATCACGTTGTTGCGTTGAAACCAGGATTAAGTTCTGCCCATTCTTGTACGTTTAAAAATTTAAATAACGAAAAAAAAATTGATTTTCAAAAAGGCCGTGCAATGTTATGTCGGAATGAACTAGCTTGTTTTTACTCAAGATTAAATGAAAAGATATTTTAAAGAATATTTCCCTCTATTATATTTATGAAAATATAAGTAAAGTAAGAAAGACATCGTTACATTACTAGGTGGATTAAAAGAGATGTTTCATTTGCACACACATTTGAGTTATTATTTCTATTATTGTTATTACCGGAATCAGAAACAAGAGACCGGAATAACAGAAACTGGAGACTTTCATTATACAATTTTGAGGAGTCTATTGATAGTCAAAATTCAAAAACTGAATTTTTTTACCCTGTATTTCCAGAATCGTAAGTCAAATCCACACAAAATTCAGAATTTTTTATGGAATCTTGAGACTTCAATTTCTAGACCTTTGATTGGAATCTAGGTTTATGAAAAAAGATGGCAACACTGTTTTTAACAGATCACGTGTGAATCATATCTTGAACCATTGTCAAACTTGTTCAGTTTGGTCTATAATTTAATCATAAATGGAATTTGCCAAATATAGAGAAAGATCCACTATTTTATCGAACAATTATGTTCAGCGACGAAGCTCATTTCTGGTTGAATGGATACGTCAGCAAGCGATATTGCCGCATCTGCAGTGAAGACCAGCCAGAAGCATTGCAAGAGCTACCAATGCATTCCAAAAAAGTCACTTTTTGGTGCAGATTATGGGCCGGTGGCATTATTCGTGAAAACCGGCCGATATGTTGGAGAGAGTGTGCCAAAACTGGATCTTTCACATGGGTTATCTAAAGCAGAGCTAGGTTAACATTTGCATGAAATCATCTTCAAACATTATATTATATTGATCGTTCTATCGATTAAAATAAAGGTTTTATCTATTTTGTCAAATTTTATGTTCAATTTTTTTTAAATCATAACCATTACCTTTTAAAAAACACTTTTTAGTAGAAACAACAATTTCGTCGCTTTTCATTTTATATTGAAGATTTTAATGCAACTCTCTGACTATCAAAACTTTGTCACAAAATGCCTTTTTATTTATCCGAAATTAATCTACAGAGAGTGTCTTTTGAAAAAGATGTCGAAAAAATGACAAATCCTACGAAAAAGTTTTGAACAAATGATTTTCACTGAATCAGTTAAATTTTCGAATAAAAATACTAAAAAAGTACCTTATCAAGAACTAAACTGGAAACGAACGAATTAAAAAAAAAATTAAAATCGAGTGGTAAAAAAACAATATTTTTGTTTTGATAAAATCACTGTAGGTGATTGCCGATAATTTGACAGAAGCTGTTCGATATTTTTCTATACTGTATACAAGATTGTCAATCCGGTAGAAGATGCTACAAGAACTAGTATCTCTCAATGCACGAACCGTGAGAGAAATTTTCAACATACCTTCGCTCCACTTCATATTCTGAGTATCTCACGGTCCTTAAAAAAATTTACAGTCTGATAATGATCGGTGCTGTGTGGAATTTACCAAGAGAGAATCGCAAGTTGACAATTATCGCAGAAAATCGAATCGATGATTAAACTTGATGACTCTCATACTAGGTTGCAATATTTCAAAACCCTTGTGTGGAGCATTCACATACATTTTCATAGACACAACTTATACATAGATTATTTTTTATTCAATATTATAGTATAATTTTAAGGCACACTGCTTAAGCTCTAAGATGCCAAGGGTATTTACTAATCTTAATTACGACTAACATAAAACTAGAATAGTATCATTATGTAATGTAGCGGTAGCGGATTCTCGAGAAGCTATCGGTAGTGGCCGGTGAATTGAATATCGCATGAGGGTCTTCCATATGCCGTTGGCGAAGATCCATGTTGGCCGCATCCTTCGGTCCGTGTGGGTCCGCGGGAAACACCCCCAGGCTACGAAGGCCCGGCGGGTGGCCCGCATGCTGGTTTTCGACTGGGGCGGCCTTCCGTGGACGATGATGGTGATGTTACGGAAGAGAATGAAAAAAAAAGTAAATATTGTGGAAACGGGGTAAAAAGGGGTTGTGGGAACAAAATGTTTGAAAACGATAAAGATCTAATTAGTTGCCATCGAGATGGTGAAGAGACAGGGAAGGGGTAACGAAAAAGTTAGTGACAAAAAAAGATCTTGTTAGTTCCAATGAAGATGGTGGACAGGGACGGGGATCGAGAGAATCGGGCGGATGTTAGTGTCGAACCTGTAGGTGGAGTTTATACTTTCTGAGCGAGGGATAACACATTACACTTGTATATCAATGTGTTTAAGGTACTGGTATATGAGAAGCATATATAAACTATCCCGACTCGCCAACACATCCCGAACCGGAACATTGGACGGTCTACCTCGGGCCCTAAGGGATTCCAGTAGCTCCGACCTGACGTCGCGATACTCTACGCACGACCACACGACATGCTCGATGTCCTGATAACCGTCGCCACAGGTGCAGAGACCGCTCTCCGCAAGCCCAACACGCCGGAGATGTGCGTTGAAGGTGTAGTGATTTGACATGAGCCGCGACATAACACGAATGAAATCGCGACTCACGTTCATCCCCCTGAACCAAGGTTTCGTCGATACCCTAGGGATAATGGAATGTAGCCATCGTCCCAGTTCGCCATTGCTCCATGAAGTTTGCCAACTTTCGAGAGTTTTCTGACGAGGGATACTGAAAAATTCATTGAAGCAGATTGGTCTTTCATAAATATCACCTTCTAATGCGCCCACCTTAGCCAATGAGTCTGCCTTTTCATTGCCTGGAATGGAACAATGCGAAGGGACCCAGACTAACGATATTAAATAAGACCGTTCAGATAAAGTTCGCAAGTGTTCCCGTATTTTCCCCAGGAAATATGGGGGATACTTTCCTGGCTTCATTGCCCGGAGAGCTTCTATTGAGCTTAGACTGTCCGTGACAATGAAGTAATGGTCTTTGGGCAAGGTTTCAATGATCTCGAGGGTGTACTGAATAGCAGCTAATTCTGCGACGTAAACTGAAGCCGGATCATTGAGTTTGTGAGAAGCGGTGATGTTTTGATTGAAGATGCCGAAGCCTGTGGACCTGTTGATGTTTGAACCGTCAGTGTAAAACACCTTTTCACAGTTGACTGTTCTAAATTTATTATAAAAAATATTTGGGGCCACTTGAGGGCGCACGTGATCCGGGATTCCACGAATTTCTTCTCTCATGGATGTGTCGAAAAACACAGTAGAATCAGAAGTATCCAAGAAATGAGCACGATTGGAAACAAACGAAGAAGGATTAATATTCTGAGCCATGTAATCAAAATACAAGGACATAAAACGGGTCTGAGAATTGAGCTCGACAAGCCTTTCGAAGTTTTCAATCACCATCGGATTCAAGATGTCGCATCGGATTAGCAATCGATATGAGAGATCCCAGAATCGGTTTTTCAACGGTAAGACGCCCGCGAGCACTTCGAGACTCATCGTATGAGTCGACTGCATGCAACCTAAGGCAATACGCAAACAACGATACTGAATTCTTTCCAGCTTGATGAAATGAGTGTTCGCCGCGGATCGGAAGCAAAAGCATCCGTATTCCATCACGGACAATATCGTTGTTTGGTATAACCTGATCAGGTCTCCTGGGTGCGCACCCCACCATGATCCGGTTATTGTACGAAGAAAATTGATTCTCTGTTGGCATTTTTGTTTCAGATACCTAATGTGACATCCCCAGGTGCCTTTGGAGTCGAACCAGACCCCGAGATATTTAAATGTGAAGACCTGAGCTATGGTTTCACCCCCTAGTTGAAGCTGTAATTGTGCTGGTTCTCGCTTCCTTGAAAATACAACCAGCTCAGTTTTCTCCGTAGAGAACTCGATACCCATTTGAAGAGCCCATGTCGACAAGTTGTCGAGGGTATCTTGCAATAGTCCTTGGAGATCGGCAGCTTTGGGTCCTATAATAGACACAACGCTGTCGTCGGCAAGTTGTCTTAGCGTGCAAGATGTGTTGATACATTCATCAATGTTGTTCACGTAAAAGTTGTATAAAAGGGGGCTTAAGCATGAGCCCTGAGGAAGACCCATGTAACTGAATCGTATTGTCGACAAATCACCATGCGCGAAATACATGTATTTCTCGGACAACAGATTATACAAAAAGTTATTCAAAATTGGTGAAAGACCATGCTGATGCAACTTCTCAGATAGGATGTTTATGGAAACTGAATCAAAAGCCCCCTTGATGTCTAGGAAAACTGACGCCATTTGTTCTTTACGAGCAAATGCCATTTGAATTTCGGTTGAGAGCAACGCAAGACAATCGTTCGTTCCTTTGCCCCTGCGGAAGCCGAATTGTGTATCTGAAAGTAAGCCATTAGTCTCGACCCAATTGTCTAGACGAAACAGAATCATTTTTTCGAACAATTTCCGGATACAGGAAAGCATAGCAATCGGCCGATACGAATTGTGATCGGAGGCTGGTTTCCCTGGTTTTTGAATGGCGATAACTCTTACTTGTCTCCAGTCATGTGGGACAATATTATCCTCAAGAAGCCTATTGAATAAATTCAATAAGCGCCTTTTGGCAGAGTCAGGCAAATTTTTCAACAAGTTGAATTTGATTTTGTCTAACCCCGGAGATTTATTGTTACACGATAAAAGCGCAAGTGAGAGCTCGAGCATCGAAAAAGGTGTTTCGTTTCTGTTTGATGAAGCGACGCGCATGATTGTCTGTTCCGGAACAGAGTCAGGACATACTTTTTTAGCGAAATCGAATATCCAGCGGTTAGAATATTCCTCGCTTTCGTTTGTGGTGTTTTTGTTGCGCATTCGTCGGGCTGTGTTCCAAAGAGTGCTCATTGATGTTTCTCTCGATAATCCGTCTACGAATCGACGCCAATAACCGCTTTTCTTCGCTTTAATCAAGCTTTTCATTTTAGCGTCTAATGCCGCGTAGTTTCTGAAATTATCAGGTGTTCCGTTTTTCCTAAACTCGACAAATGATGAAGTTCTCTCCGCGTTTAATTCTGAGCACTCTTTGTCCTACCACGGGTTGGGGGGACGGATGTTAGTTTTCGCGCCGGGTACACGTTTCGTCTGAGCTTGATTTGCGGTGTCGAGAATCAAGCCAGCCAAAAACGTGTACTCTTCCTCCGGAGGAAGTTCTTGTGTTGTTTCTAGATTCTCAGATATCAAATTTGCGTAGCATTTCCAATCAATGTTTCGTGTGAGGTCATACGAAACATTGATTGTTTCCGATGGTCTTAATCCGGTGGCGATTGAAATTACGATAGGCAGATGATCGCTACCGTGGGGATCAGGGATTACCTTCCACGTGCAACCCAACCGTAGCGATGTCGAGCAAAGGGATAAGTCTAGCGCACTTGGTCTTGCTGGTGGTGCAGGAATTCGTGTCATTTCTCCCGTATTCAAGATTGTCATATTGAAGTTGATGCAGATATCATGGATCATAGTTGATCTGTTATCGTCGTGAAGACAGCCCCATCCCGTACCGTGTAAGTTAAAGTCTCCTAAAACCAACGTCGGTGCGGGAAGAAGCTCTATGATATCATTGAGCCGCCGATGCCCAACCGAGGCTCTTGGAGGAATGTAGATGGAAGCAATGCAAAGGTCCTTGCCTTTGATTGTAACATGACATGCGACAACTTCAATACCTGGTATCGAGGGGAGGTTAATGCGATAGAAAGAATAGCACTTTTTGATCCCCAAAAGTACTCCTCCATACTAATCATCTCGATCCAGACGAATAATGTTAAAATCGTGGAAGTTAAAGGGTCGTCCGTCTGTATTTGTCATACATGAAAAATCAACAACCTACAGTATGCATCGAGGGTATGACACCAACTAGTATAAAAATGCTATTAGCATCAGAAGGCCTTCCAACAACACCTGACCACCTCCTACGAATCTTCATCGAAGTGCATCAGGAATATGGAATGAAACCTAAGGAAGCGCTGGCCGACCTGGACTCTTATGGGAAATTTTTGAAAAGTGAACGTACCCGCCGACTCCAACTAATCCGGGAAGCCGAACACAATTTTACAAGGCCGAATTTTCGGAAATAACGACGCCCTTTGACGAAGGAATAGAAACAGGAATTAGTAATGTAAGTATTCCAGAATTCTCAAAAACTTCTTCGCTTCACAGACAAAATGTGACTGAAATTTTGGTCTATTGCCAAAATTTCAACCGCATGAAAAGCCCGGCCAAAATGAAAGAAATTCACCAAAATTTAATAACCTCCTCTTTCGACGTAATCCTTGGAACTGAAAGCAGCTGGGATGAAAGTGTAAGAAGCGAAGAAGTATTTGGAAATAATTTTAACGTATTTCGGCACGACCGAAATTTATCTCTCTGTCAGAAAAAATCTGGAGGTGGAGTCCTTATAGCCATTAACTCTTGCTTTACTTCTGAAGAAATTATTACTCCTAAATATAAAGAATTTGAGCATGTATGGGCCAAAGTCTCAATATTGGGAGAAGAACATATTTATTGCTCTGTCTACTTCCCACCCGAAAATGCGAACAAATTCTCTTTTGAATTATTCTTTCAATCTTTAGACACAATTATTTCGAATATGGAACCTGAAGTAAAGCTTCATATTTTTGGCGACTTCAATCAACGTAATGCGGACTTCATTTCTGACATTGAAAATGAATCAATCTTACTTCCAGTCGTAGGAGAAAACGAAACATTGCACTACTTTTTCGACAAAATTTCTAATTTTGGCCTACATCAAGTAAACTCCGTAAAAAATCAACAAAACGCATATTTAGACCTTCTTTTCACAAATTGCACAGAAGACTTTTGTGTGAATGCATCAAACCTGCCATTATGGAAAAATGAAGCATTTCACACCGCAATTGAATATTCATTATTTACACACAATGCATCCCTTCCCTACGACTTGGAATATGAGGAAGTGCCGGAATACAATAAAATTGACTTTGAAGTAGTCAAGTTTAGACTAAGTATAATAAATTGGCGGAACATACTGAGTACAGAAGGAAATGTCGACGTCGAAGTAAACAAATTTTATCACATTATAAACAAAATATTAGCCGAAACTTTGCCTATGAAAAGAAGAAGAAAAAATCATAACAGCAAATTACCTGTATGGTTCAATTCACAACTAAACCATTTGAAAAATAGGAAACAAAAAGCACACAAAACTTACAAACAAGAAAAAAGTGACGCTCATCTTCAAAATTACTTAAATCTATGCAATCAACTTAAAATAGCCATTAACACAGCACATGAAGAATATAACCGCAAAATTGAAAACGAAATAAAGACTTGCCCTAAGAACTTTCTTAACTACACAAAAACTAAACTAAAAAGCAACAATTTTCCATCTCAAATGCACCTCGACGAACATGTAGGGAAAAATACTACAGAAATCTGCAATCACTTTGCAAATTTTTTCCAAGAAGTATATACATCTTATTCAGAAACTGACCGTGACCGTGAATACTTCTCTTTCATACCTGCATTTTCCAACTCCATCTCTGTAAACTATCTATCAGAACATGACATTTCGACAGCACTGAAAAACTTAGACGCCTCAAAAGGGCCTGGACCTGACAGTATACCACCAATATTTTTAAAAAATCTTGCTGAAGAACTTACACTACCACTACAACTACTTTTTAACCTATCACTTAATAAATGTACTTTTCCTAAAGCATGGAAATCTTCCTTTCTTGTACCAATATTTAAATCTGGTGCAAAATCTAACATTCGGAACTACCGTGGAATAGCCATTATCTCATGCATTCCAAAATTATTTGAAAAAATTGTAAATGAAAAACTTTTTCATCAACTTAAAAATGTAATAACAAACAAACAACATGGCTTTTTTAAAGGCCGCTCAACTACAACAAATCTCTTAGAATTTATGACATTCACTCTGAATGCAATGGACGCCGGAAACTACGTAGAAACTCTTTACACTGACTTTAGCAAAGCCTTCGACCGTATTGACATACCATTACTTCTACACAAACTACAAAAATATGGCATAAAACATACTCTTCTGGAATGGCTCAAATCATACTTAACGAATCGTGTACAGGTAGTCCGCTTCCAAAACATTCTGTCTGAACCAATTAATGTAACTTCTGGCGTACCTCAGGGTTCTCACTTAGGGCCTCTCCTTTTCATTTTACATATAAACGACATTTCCTTCATACTCAAAAATCTGAAAGTGCTTATATATGCAGACGACATGAAACTCTTCATGGAAATTAAAAATATTAACGACGCTGTAATATTCCAGAACGAAATCAATCTATTCCACATTTGGTGCTGCAAAAGTCTACTCCAACTCAATGTAAAAAAATGTAACTCAATAACTTTCAGTAGGAAAAATGAAACTATACCTATAAACATACATCTAGGAAATCAACTTGTAGAAAAATGTAAAATTGTAAGAGATTTAGGCGTAATCTTAGACTCCAAGCTCACTTTTGTGGAACACTACAATACCATAATCAATAAAGCTAATAGCATGCTGGGCTTTATTAAACGCTTCAGTCATAACTTTCAGGACCCATACACAATTAAATTATTATACACTACATATGTCAGACCTATTTTGGAATATTGCAGCCTAGTATGGAATCCATACAATATTATTCACGAAGAACGCATCGAATCTATTCAAAAACAATTTCTTTTATATGCACTTCGTAAATTAAACTGGACAGCATTTCCTCTACCATCATATGAAGCACGCTGCATGCTCATCAATATTCAAACACTTAAAGAACGCCGCGACTTTGCAATGCTTTATTTTATCAGCGACATTATTTCTCAACGCATTCAATCAGCTCCATTATTATCGCAATTAAATTTTTATATACCTAGCCGTCAATTACGTTCCAGGAAATTATTTTTAGAAAAACAAGCTAGAACAAATTATGCAAAATTCAGTCCAGTCAATCGAATAATGCGCCATTACAATCAATACTGCGAACATCTTGACCTTACTATGTCTAAAAATCAAATCAAATCTCAGCTTTGTCGTAGAAATAATGCGTAGTATGTAAGTGAACATTGTAAACAATTTATATGTAGTCTACATTTGCTTGACGAAATAAATAAAATAAAATTTCAGAAGTTAGCCAAGTTTCGCACAATGCAAATGCGTCACATTTCAGATTATTTACTAGAAATTTGAAAGGATCTATTTTTGGGATGATACTTCTACAATTCCACTGTATAACAGTGATTGTATCCGTGACCTCGGTGGGTGTCTTAGCCATCGAAGGATACGATCGCTGAAAGAAGGGGCCATTTTGCAGTCAACTGCTTCAAGAATGTTTTAACTGTAGGAATAAAAGCCATTATCAGGCTTTTAAGAGGTTCAGAAATATTGAAAGTAGACATGATCCAGTCCACAATATCAGAGAATTTAACAAACCCAGTATTTGGTAAATTTTCTGACTGATCTTTAGGGACTTTCGGGGGTTTTGAAGTCCCAGGAAGTGATGGAAATTCTTGC
This sequence comes from Malaya genurostris, assembly GCF_030247185.1. NCBI lineage: Eukaryota > Metazoa > Arthropoda > Insecta > Diptera > Culicidae > Malaya > Malaya genurostris. Next base: position 257,225,651 of record NC_080571.1, read on the forward strand.
TCGGAATTTAATTTTCCAAGGCCTGGAGCTTTTTTCTCTGGTTTTTTGCCATCACTACCAGTTGTTGTAATTTTTCGGAACCCATCAGAGGACATCTTCGAACCCTTACTAGGGAGCTTTTGAGAAGATTTATTTCTTCTCTTTCTAATTGATGAGCTATGAGGGACAGCCGAAGATGTACCTTCGAGGGGGTCATCATATTCGCTCTCGTCAGTTGACAAGTAAGCGTAAGGATTTTCGGTAGGTGGCGTAGCACATTTCAACATTTCTGCAAAAGAGCGTTTGGAATGTTGCTTGAGTGAACGCTTCATTCTATCCTTACGCAATTTGTACACGGGACAATCAGAGAGGTCATGCGGCCCCTCCTTACAGTAGAGACACTTTTCATTGTCTCCACTACAGGAGTTATCCGCATGACTCCCTCCACACTTTATACACCGGGATTTATTGCAACAATGGGATGCTGTATGTCCCAATTGTTTGCAATTGGTGCAGTTCATGACCCGCGGCACAAAAAGACGAACAGGTAAACGGACTCGGTCCAGGAGGACGTAATTAGGCAAAGCCGAGCCAGCGAAAGTCACCCGATACGAGTCTGATGGGGTATAGGACTTAGTCCCATCCTCAGCGGTCGATACTGAACGCAATTGCTTGCAGTCCAGTATCTTAACGTTCTTGAGTAGGGGGTTTTTAAAACCGCCTGCCCCATGCTTAAGAACGTCCTCGCAAGTCAGACTCGGATCGGTGATCACGCCGTCTATCTCGACTTCACGAGCTGGTACGTATACGCGATACTCCCGCGTGAAATGCTCACTTCGAACGATCTCATTAGCCTGTTTTGCACTGGCTAACAAGACCCTAAGCTTGTCCGGGCGTACTTTCTCAATTTTTTGTACAGTATTGTATCGCGAGGACAGGTCATTAGAAAGTCTTAGAAGGTTCAATTTTTTACCGTTGGCTTTGGTCCGGATGTAAACCGCATACGGTCCGGCCGGGAGTGCAAGCCCATCGGGATAGCTTCTAATGCGAGATTTATTGCCATCAGAAGCATCCATCTGATCATCTAGGGGAAGGTCAGGCAATTCTGTGCCTTTTGTCATGGCACGGAAATGTGTCCGTGCGGGTAAATATTAGGGGGCAATAAAAATCTAATGGTACTGAACAACAGGGAAAAAGAAAAAAAATACTTAGCTTTAGCTCTCGAAGGGTGATCGGCCGACAAGGCCCGGTCCTGGGCAACCGGTGAATATTCCAGTTCAATAAAGTGCAAAAACCTCTTTGAGGAAAAAGCACTTTGTTTTTAGTCTCTCACTACACTGTCCAATGAAACGTTTCTTTTTTTATCACTATAAGTATTTATCACTGTTTCTAATGTATATATGTAAACGATATACGCGCAGCGCCCAGCTGGCGCTGGCTAACGGTACCACACGCAGTGCTGCTTTACACAATCTCACAGTCGGCCTTGAGAACGGAATAATTAGAACTATCACTCGATCGCACTGATGCAGACAATAGAATACGGAATGACCTTGATAACGGAATAAAACAATTCACCACGCGATTGGAGAAAGCAGAATTTACGTCCGATCGATCCGATAGTCACGGCACGAATGCTATCGATGAACATAGATTATATGCACATAGTTTCAATAAGCGGCAACAGTAAAATGATTCTATCGCAATTATCAAGCCACCGTTTGTTGCTTAAGAAATAATAATAAGCCACCGTTTGTTGCTTTAGAGAGAATCCCCACAGCAGCGTGCTAACCTTTAATTCTCAGACAGGTCATCGAGAGAAATTCGCTCTCGCACTGCTGTCCGTTTTATGCTAAATAAACCATCCCGGTTTTTTGTTGCTGCGATGATATCCGTCTCTCTTTGATGGCACTGATTGAACCGTGTGAGCGATCTTTGATACGTTAAAAGCCTTAGAATCCTTGGATAAAATTTTATTTTGGGCACTTTGATGGAAAAAAGTTACAAAAACTTTCCTTATCCAAACTGACTGATTTTTCCAGTGTCTTTTTATCGAAAACTAAACTATGCTGAAGATCACAATAATTCAAGAATCCAATGAAACTTAACATGTGAGTAGATTTCACAGAATATCCTATTACTAGTTGCCCGATATTATCAAAAAGTATCAGTATTTAGCAATAAAATATGTTGTTAGTAAGAAAAACTTTTTTTTCCTTGAAATTCCAATCTTACATATATTTTCCTTGAAATGCCAATATTATATATATGAACGGTTGGAAGAGAAAATAATTACCAACCGTAGGACAAAATTTTATTCAAATACAAAGTGGTGTTTTTTTTTGTGAATCGACTTTAAATTTTGAACAACCGATATTTTCAGTGTATAACGTTTTGGCAGTTGACACAAAAAAACAGTAAAGTCGTCTGTTGCTTTATCCGTCAAGACGTCAGATTAGACAGTCGGCGCAATTAAGAAAAGTGGTTCGTAAAAAGTGTTAAATACCTTTTTCAAAACGGAGCATTTCAATTTATTTGAAAAGACTGTTTTCCAATTATCGCTATAAGAATTGCTCAAAAACTGTCAAGTTGAAACATAATTGGAAGTAGAACTTCACCTTAACTTTCTGTGAAAAAACAAGATTCTCATTGGAACTCAACTCGTTCGCAGCAGCACTCGCTGGTGCATCCGTCCCACTTCCGGATTACAACGGGCCCGAAAACCAACCGGAATCACTAGTTGGCATTTAAGAGTAAGTGCAAACAATTTGTTTGCCAAACTGCTTAGACAGTTGATGAAAGATTATTGAAATGAGTCTATTTACGCACCGTCTGGCTCTAGCAGGATAGATCCTTTCGTTATGAATTCTATTTTTCAGCCCAAACCTGTCACTGTTTGCTGTTTGCACATGACGACATAGGCATCGACAAACCTTTCCGGAAAGCGTTAAATTCGTGCGGAGATGGGCGTGGGTGGTAACAGCTTGGTTTACCGCACCTGTCAGGACATCTAATCCGTTCGATGGGGCTTTCAATTTCCGGCTGAGAGTTCGTTGCACTCATTTTTACATAAATTATCGTCAGCTTCAATCAATGTTCCAGAGGAAGTGGTTTGGCTATTGCGTATCGTTCCCGTTCCCGATGGGCATACGTTCGATTACTAAAGGGAGCAATGGGACCGCTATTGGAAACATTCCGAATGCCCGGCTGGGAATTAGCAAACTATGCAGTTGTTTGCTATTTTTGACTGGAAGCTCAGCTCAAACGGATTGACTTAATCGAAACGAGTTTCATTTGTCGTTGGAGAATAGATTTGAAGTTGCCATCAGTTGCAATTTTGCATTTGCGTTCCCAGATTAACCAGTCAATAGTACCAGAAAGCTGAAACAACTACTAGTTTCATTACAAGCGATTGCTGCTGCCTTTACAACTCACTAAAACTTACATCATTTATATAAGAAGCACTTTCATAAGCTTTGGTAACTCTTCCGATCACTAAAGTATACACGTGATAGGTATAAGCGCGGACATGTGTGTGGCTACTCGTTCGCTTGTCATTCCACAAGCTACAAGGATCTTCACTGAACAAACATTTCCTTTATGCTGGTGGGCGTCCCGCGATGTGTTCGACCGTTCGACCGACAAGTGACGAAGCTGTTCTGCACCAGTTCCGTTTGCCTCGAGATAATAACACCCACTCAACGTGGCATAAGTGTTTCGTCCGCTAGGACAGCACTGCAGGTATTGATACCGACTCGCAGGACATTCCGGCCAATGCGTCATCTTGCTGCTGAGCATCTTCATGCTAGGATTTCTCGCAGATTGATGGAATTGTGTTAGCATCCCGCTTCCAAGTCGAGGTGTGTTCGTTTGCCGTGCCATGCCCGTTCGGTTACGACCGGATCCGTCCTTACGATTTAGTGTACCAGCCAGGTCAAACAGTTCATGTGCATATGCGGACTGTTTGCTTCATGGAGCTCAGCACTTGATTGGATTAGGATGCTCATCAATAATGTAATTAGGTGTAGTAAGTGAGTAGCAGCTTGGAAGCTTACCAGAGAGTGCTTGGTGGTCCAATTTGAATGGCACGAACGCTAGTGCTTTGGCTTCCGAACTGGATAGCATTGGATTGGTTTGCGGTTTGGTTGCACCAAGTGGTAATATTGGCTTCGAAGTTAGGTTTTTGTCTAACGAAAAAGTTGTTTACTGTATTGTTCTCAATCCCAATTGAATTGGGATATTGTGTGAACGAAATTTGAATGATTCCAATTGAGTCTTTTTGATTTTATTCTCTGATTCCTTTCCATTGAACACAGTACCATTGATGTTCAAATTGGTGACATAAATTGAGGTTAGTTTCAATCCATAAACCGATTTAAATTTAGTTCCGAATTTTACTGCTCTTTCGAACGTGCACGAACTGTGCAATTGTTACTTCCGGATTCGAAGCATTCTCACTTCTTGAACTCAAGTGCTACTCTTGGGTTGTGAATCAAGTTCGAAGATCAAATGGCAGACACTTTTGGTTCCGGATATATAATGGTGACATAACCGACATAACCCACTTTGGATGAACCGATTCTGACCAACTTTGGCTCATTAGAGACTATTATTGGATTGTGTAGTAAGTTCGACAATCAAACGGCTGACATTCCTGGTTTAATCGCAGAAATGACGTAACAATCTGCAATTACTTTTCTCATACTCATTGCTTGATCGGAGAAATAGGTATACAGCGAGAAGACTAGTGTTTGATGGACAGAGAAGATGTTTGGATATAAGGTATCGGTCGGGTGACGGCCAGGATGTAGACCATGTTCGATGTACGCGCTATTGTGTCTGTTTGGCGTTTTAGAGTGACTAAAACAAGATTCAGAGTGGCGAAATGGTAGCGCGTATGCACTGAATGCATAAGAACGCAGGTTCGAGTCCTGTCTCTGAGCGTATCTTTTTCCAAAAATTCATCTTTTCTGTTAGTTTTTCATTCATTTGGCTTCTCCAATACTAAGTTTAGTTTTTGCAATGTGAGCGGAAACATACATTGCAAAAACTACAATTAGTTATGGCGGCTTTACGTCAAACAACTAAAATTAATAAATCAACAAAAAATTATTCTCAACATTTGCTACTTAGCCAATGTAGACTAGCTGGCGCACCTTCTTGCGAACGTTCCTAATTAAATTCCGTACAAACTTCTTGGCGACAAGTTTTGACACTTTTTTCCAATCTTTTTCGAACTATTTGAATGGTTTCGGCTGCCGAGATATGTTCCCTTGAATGTGCCTTCGTTAATGCCCAAAATTCCTCAATTGGTCGAAGTTGTGGACAATTTGGTGGATTCATGTCTTTCGGGACGAAAGTGACATTTTTGGTAGCATACCATTCTACCGTTGATTTCGAGCAGTGGCAAGAAACAAGATCTGGCCAGATGACAACAGGATCCTTGCGGCTTCGAATCATGGGTAGAAGTCGTTTTTGTAAACATTCCTTGATGTATATTTCGCTGTTTATTGAAGCAGTGGTGATGAAGGGTTTCGAAAGCTTACCGTAACTACAAATTGCTTGCCAGACCATAGCTCTCTTACCAAATTTTTCGGCTTCAATAGATGTCTCGGACTGGTTTAACACTTGCTCTTCTTGCACCGTATAATATTGTGGTACCGGCAAGGATTTGTAATCGAGTTTCACGTAGGTTTCGTCGTCCATGATTATGCAGTTCAAATTTCCAGCAAGCAAATTTCCATCGTATTGTACAGCTTTCGAACCCTCGGCCTGATCGATGCTTCTGGTTTCGGACTACGTTTTGGTTGTTTCTGCTGCTTATAGGTTCGAAGATTCAAACGTTCTTTAGCACAAAGAATATCTGACTTCAAAGTGCCCACTTTTTTGACCACATCCCGAACTGAAACCTCCTTCTTTTGCTCGAACGCCTTCAGTATACGTTTATCCAACTGAGGGTTAGCAGGACATTTTTTTCGTCCCGTTTTCGGTTTATCCTCAAAGGTGTTATCCTCACAGAACTTCCTGATTGCATTTCGCACGGTTTTTTCGCTTACTCCTTTCATTTTTGATTTTCAATTACACAATTTTTCGAAGTAGATCTGCTGAAAGTCCACGCATTTCGAAACAAACTAATGAAAACGAATAAACAACTGCACAAGTGGTTAGAGAAGAGTGTAAACAACAGGACGCAGCCATAAAAATTGACAGATTCTGAACCATTGCGAAATGGCAGCGGTTTTTGGTTGCGTCCATACTTTCTGGGACAGTCTTCATACACCTAATTTTCTCGACGATGGATGAAGCGATTTCAACAAACTTAGGCTCGTTTGAAAGATTTTATTGGATCAATGATCAAGTTCGAAGATCAGATTGCTGACACTACCGATCCCGAAGATATGATTGTATAAGTGTGTGTGTGTATGAGTTCGAATAACAAGAGAAACGCTTTATTACAGTACTAGACGGATTAAGAAGAGGTTTCATTTAATTTTATTTCTTAATCGCAATCATAAGATTTAATTCTTGAAAGTAACCAAAAAAGTTTGAATAAACAGTTTCGGAAAATCGTTTTTTTTTCTACATTTTCTTGTAGCTTCTTAACATTTCAAAAATGGGATCGATGATTCAGTGTAAGTTACCAAAAATATTTTGCTGCTCACTTTTGGAGAAGAATAAATTTAAACGCATTTTTCTGAAAACCAATATTTCGTAGACCGTTAACACGATCTTGCAAAATATGCTGATCCGATTCTTTTCAAACTTGGAACATACTTTCTTAGTAAAAAATGCGTTTCTTAAAATTTTCCATTTTCAGGTAGTTTTTCACCTCAAAATTGGCGGAAAATTTAGCGTAAAATCACGTTTTTTGTTTGAATATGCCACGAACTGTTAAAAAATCAAAATAATAACTTGAGAACGAGAAATAACTCGTACTTTAATAAGTAAATTAAAGAACATTTTTGATTTCAGATAATTCTACACCGAGTTATCGTGTTCACCGCGCAACACGATTCCCAAAAGAGGTTTTGAGGAATGCTCTGTTACCGCCTTATGTTTCAATCTTAATATACGGAAATTTCGAAATACAAAAAGTTTAAATAAATTTGTTTAGACTGTTTCTCCGTAAAAAATTACAAAAAAAAAGTTTTTTTGATTATCCCTTACTCCCCCCTTAAGGTACTTTAAAAATAATTCAAATGCATCCGACTTCCGGTTCCGTAATTACAGAGTGACTTGGGTAAACAAATAAATTTCTGATTACTTACTTACTATTCTTAGATAAATTGTGACAGATTTCGACCGGATGCGACCTTCGGTACCGGAATTACACGGTTAAGGTTGTAAAAATTTTATATCGTCTCTTAAAGCGGCGAAGTAAAAATCGTAAAAAAATTCTAAGCTATGCTAAAAACTATTTCAATCGTTAGTCATTGTTAGTATCACGGCCTATCAAATTAACTCCGGCTATCCCGATTCCAGAAGTGTTCGAAAATAGTGTTCAAATTCACCAAAATTTAGCTCAAGTCTATTTCCTTAAGGATGGTTTGACCGATTTTCACTTAGGTTCAAGTAAAAGATCTTATGGTACCATATAAAATACTTGAATTTCATGTGAATCCGACTTCCGAAGCTGCAGGGTTAATCGTTAAAAATATTATACCGCCACCTAAAGCGACGAAACAAAACAAAGAAAAATTCTTTTTAATCAAACTCAAAACTGTTCCTATGTGTGGGTCATATTTGGCACTTGCCATACGAACCAACTTCGGCACTTTCGGTACTCGGAATTCGGTTTCGGAAATATTTGACATAGTGGTCAAAAACTGTAAAAAGTATCGCTTTCACTCTTCTTCAAGATGTACAAATTTGTTTTCTTAAACTTATAGGTTCAAAGGATAAGGCTTACAGTTTCTTACTGAATTCTTAAATTTGTTGTGGATACTACTTCCAGATCCGTAACTACAAGGTAAACCATATTTGTAGATTTTGCTAAACTAGATCCGAACAAACTTTTCTTTTTCTATTCAATGAACAGTTTTTTTTTTAGAATTCCAGTTTTTCTTGTTTATATGTTTGTATGTATATATGTATTAAACATTATTATAGTACCTGAAGCTCACTCAGTTGAGACAAGTCTTCTGATCATAGTAATATATCACATGGATGATATCATGTGTACGAAAAAACGCATTTTTTAAAACCATCTTAGGACTCTGCTTATTATATTTCTTTTTCTTTATTTATAAAAATTTATTATCCTCAAACGTAAGGTAGAGTCGGCTGCCTTGGGCCAGCGTATGCCTTGGATTACTCGTGTTTTTCGAAAAGTTTTGAAAGAATTTTGTTTCCATTCTTTTTTAGACTCATTTTTGTAGCCTCCATCAAAAAAAAAATCTCATTTTTGCAACAACACTGTAAATTTTTGGGTTTAAGATTTTTTATTATTAAGTTGATAGAATGCAAGTTTTTTTTATCAGTTTTGCAGAGAATAATTAAAATGAGTATCAGAGGATATGATTTGTAGATTTCATCACAATTCGAATACTGCAAAAATGTTTTGTAATTAAAGATCTTTGAATGCACCGTCAGGTGCCTTAGACCACAGAGCAGTAGACATCCTAGGGTCAATGCTTATGAACAGAGAAAAAATCAGCAGCGTTTCTGAAATGTGTCTTTTGAAACAAAAAACGTAAGAAGTAATCAACACTTGAAAATCAGTTAAAAAAAACACTAGGTGAATGAATTGCGTCAATTGTAGAAAATAATTTCGCTTCAAAAATATAGAAATAGATTTTTTTGTCATTTTTACTTACATGATATTGTACATCATAATGTACGACATTATTTATAGTAAAAATATGGTTTTTGTAACTTAATCATATTTTTCTTTGCAAGGACCAGTATTATTCAAAGCTTTATTAATTGAAACAATTATAATTTCGATTATGATAGTTGTTACGAAAGGTACCCCCCATGGAGGGTATCTTGGTCCATATGCTAACAAATTTTCAAGATCAATATTTAAGTATAAATAACAAGGTAGACTAAAATGCAAGTGAGAGTGTGGAATTTTTATTTACAGTTACAAAAAAAAGTGAAAAATGGCTCAAGGCTACCGAATCTCCTCTATATAAATGGTGATTCTTAACAGCTTTCTGATTTGAAATTTAAACCGAACACATGCCAAATTGTGAAATTGCCAAATTAATTTTTATTTGGTAGATAATTTCTTGACATTTAACAAATAAATACTGTCCCAGAAAGTATGGACGCAACCAAAAACCGCTGCCATTTCGCAAAGGTTAAGAATCTATCAATTTTATGGCTGCGTCTTGTTGTTTACACTCTTCTCTAACCATTTGTGCAGTTGTTTATTCGTTTTCATTAGTTTGTTTCGAAATGCGTGGACTTTCAGCAGAACAACGTCGAAAAACTGTGTACAAATGGTGCACAGAACGCGGACTGTCACTGAGAAAGATAGCAAAAATGGAAGGAGTAAGTGAAAAAGCCGTGCGAAATGCAATCAGGAAGTTCGGTGAGGATAACACCTTTGAGGATAAACCGAAAACGGATCGAAAAAAAGGTTCTGCTAACCCTAAGTTGGATAAACATATACTGAAGGCGTTCGAGCGAAAGAAGGAGGTTTCAGTTCGGGATATGGCCAAAAAAGTGGGCACTTCGAAGTCAATTGCGCTTCGTGCTAAAGACCGTTTGAATCTTCGAACCTATGAGAAGCAGAAACAACCAAAACGTAGTCCGAAATAAGAAGCATCGATCAGGCCGAGGGTTCTAAAGCTGTACAATACGATTCTTGCTGGAAATTTGAACTGCATGGACGACGAAACCTACGTGAAACTCGATTACGAATCCTTGCCGGAACCACAATATTATACGGTGCGAGAAGGGCACGTGTTAAACCAGTCCGAGACATCGATTGAAGTCGAAAAATTTGGTAAGAAAGCTATGGTCTGGCAAGCAATTTGTAGCTGCGGTAAGATTTCGAAACCCTTCATCACCACTGTTTCAATGAACAGCGAAACATACACCAAGGAATGTTTACAAAAACGACTTCTACCCATGATTCGAAGCCACAAGGATCCTGTTGTCATCTGGCTAGATCTTGCTTCTTGCCACTACTCGAAATCAACGGTAGAATGGTATACTGCCAAAAATGTCACTTTCGTCCCGAAAGACATGAATCCACCAAATTGTCCACAACTTCGACCAATTGAGGAATTTTGGGCATTAACGATCTTAGGAAACATGTCTCGGCATCCAAAACCATTCAACAGTTCGAAAAAGATTATAAAAAAGTGTCAAAACTTGTCGCTAAGAAGTATGTACGGAATTTAATGAGGAACGTTCGCAAGAAGGTGCGCCAGCTAGTCTACAATGGCTAAGTAGCAAATGTTGAGAATAATATTCTGTTGTTGTAGTCTAATATTATCAGTATATCGAATAAAATTTGAATATCTAACACTTGTGAATTATTTACAGCGAAATCAAAGTGCGTCTATACTTTCTGGGACAGTCTTTATATACTCAAACCTCAATTTACGCGACTTTTTACGCGTTTTATGTGAACCACAAACAAAACAGGCATTAGCCGTTGTAGTTCTTGCTGTGACACAGTGTAGTCCCTAAGGACAATACTCCAAGTAATTATAATATATTGGAACATCTTTTAACCATTTCCATAGTCTCATAACATACTCAGAGAGTTCTCAGGCGCTATAGCAACGGACATAGTAGGATTGTTCATGTTATTTACACTGAAATCAAATGAAATTTGATAAACCTTTTTTACGCGAAAAATGTGAAATAACGCGATGTTTAAATAATTTGCGCAAAATTTAATTTTAAGGTTCCAGTGTATACATATTTCGGGCATATGGTCGCCACGACTTTTTTTCACAAAGGTCATTGTGAAGGTCCCATTTTCGATCACTTTCTCAAGCATTTGAGGGCGCATCCATCGTCACTGCCTTATCCACATAAACCAATGCCTTCACGTATCGCCTTAAAAAAATATTCGAGTGATGTCAAATCACACGAACGCGGAGGCCAATTCACCGGTCCTCGAAATAATGTTGTTGTTGAAATGTTCTTTCAATAACCCAATTGTTTCGGCCGCAGTATAACAAGTGGCACCATCCTTTTGAAATCACGTTTCTTAAAGATTTGGCAACAAAAATTCATTGATCATGGTTCTGTATCGATTGTCTGTTCATGGTAACGCGTCGTCTCTCCTCACTTTTTTTTTCCTCACACTACATTTATCGGGATGCATCGGTAATTCTTGAACGGCGCACAGTGGTTCGAATCAATAAAAACCCTTCTTAATCCACCTAGTGGTGTGATAATACCTTTCTCTTCTTTCATAACAGTCTCATGAAAATATATTTCATACTTTTATTAAATAATTTCGGACACTAATTTTGACACCAATTGATTCAGATTGTTTCAAGTAGTTCACAAAAGCATGCTTCAGTGTATATGTCACACAGTCAGCATCATTTTTCCAAACTAGTGCTTGACATTTGCGTTGCCTATTTGTATGACAACAGTGATGCTAATTTAAAAAAAGCCTTCTTAGTCCACTTAGTGGAATTTTCATATATCTTGAAAAATCACCATAGGGAAGTACACGAAATTTTCGAAATCTAAAATATATTTTTGATGCCAAAAGGCTTAGAATTGCATGAAACGTCGAGATATAGTGTCATCTCGAAAAACAAATTTTTTGAAAAAATCGACTTTCTGGGACTTAGAAAAAATATCTAAATCCCAGAAAGTTGATATTTAAAAAAAAATATTTTTTGAGATTACACTAAATTTCGATGTTTTATACAGTTTTAAGAGTTTTGGCATCAAAAAAAGTTTCGATTTTGGAAATTTCATGTACTCCCCCCTATGGTGCTTTTTCAAGATCGAAAATTGTCAAACCTTTACCACCGGGCAGCACCCCTTACGCATTTCCGATTTAGCTCAAATTTTGCATGAAGACTTTTTTAGAGGTGCTTAAATTTTTGGCACCCTTATATATATATATATATATATATATATATATATATATATATATATATATATATATATATATATATATATATATATATATATATATATATATATATATATATATATATATATATATATATATATATATATATATATATATATATATATATATATATATATATATATATATATATATATATATATATATATATATATATATATATATATATATATATATATATATATATATATATATATATATATATATATATATATAAGACCGGTAAATATCAACGTGTTTTGTCGGTTACGTCATATATACCATCATATATCTGGAACCAAAAGTCACAGCCATTTGATCTTCGAAATTGATCAGTGGCCCGACAGTAGCTTTCAAGCGAGCCCAAGTTTGTTAAAATCGATTCAGCCATCTCTGAGAAAATTGAGCGCGTTCAAATATGTTCTAAAAGTGCATACACACACATACACACAGACATTATCCGATCTCGTCGAACTGAGTCGAATGGTATATAACACTATGGGTATCCGAGGCTCCGTTCGTAAGTCGGTTTTTCCAGCAATTCTAATACCTTTCTATAGAGAAAGGCAAATCGTGGACATAAATCAGTAGCTGCCAAACCGTTCTTTTAATGCATATAGTTGCTTTTAAAAATTTATTTACAAATATATACCGCATAATTTGATTCTGTTCCAAATTGTTCGTGGCCTACTTTGACAAAAAATATAACCATAACTTTTTTTCTGAAGAGATAGAATTTTTTCTTCTTCTACAAAGTTTTAGAACTATTGAAAATAATTTACTTTGTCAAATATACCAAAAGTCTAGGTCGCTCCGTTTCGGATATATAGCGTTTTCATGGCAACTCCCATAAAATCAGTTTTTTTTATTTATAACTTGTTTCGAGTTATTTTTATATGCATACTTTCTTTGGAATAATTAAGAAAATAAAAAATCCCATATTCTTGTTGAAGGTAGTGCATAGGTTTGTTGTTTCCTGACAAAGTTATACATTTTACCATTTTTTTTAGCTATGATAAAACCTTACACCGAAGCGAAATATGCAACTTTATGCAGCTGATTTTTACAAAATTTATAGGTAAAGATATGCCCAATACTATTAAAAAAATCTAAGTGGAACTCGATGGAACTTTTTTAGGCCTTTTCAAAGTTAGTTTTAGTTATTGAATTATGACAACCCCCTTAAAACTAGTTTTCTAATCATAACTTGTGTCAAGTTATTTTTTAGTCCTTACTTTGTTTGGAATAGTTGTAGAAAATATAAAATCCCATAATTTTGTAGAAGGTAATGCATAGGTTTATTCTTTTCTGGAAAAGTTATACATCATTTTACCTTTTTTTACCTAGGAAACTTTGTACCGAAGCGAAATATGCAACTTAATGCAGCGAACTATCACAATACTTATATATTCCTAATCCAATTTATTTTCCAATGAGAATATCCTGAGTACTATTTGTGTGATTCATGCTGAAACCATGAATGGTTAAGAAACGGAGGGCGTCACGCTTCTGCTATTTCTGTAACTCACTTTTGCAGTGAGCGTAGAAATGGGTAATTCGCTTCTGAGCTATTCCAGATTTTCAACCTTTGGAACAGATTTAAAAAATAGTACAGATTTTCACAGATTTCTGAAAATGGCCACATATTTACACAGATTCTGAAATCGATCACAGATTTAAACATTAAATTGATCACAGTTTAGCATCAAAAATACAGAGCGGTAGAAAATAGTAAGACCTTTTATTTTGCTTACCAAAATGATTGCGATCAGCTATTATGGAAACGGGGAAACGTGCACAGATTTTTGGCTTGATCCCAGATTTTTGAAAAAATGACCCAGTATTCATGCTGGTAAGGTGGAAACAAGCTACGAGCTGAACGGATCTTCGGCTCTTGAAGAGAGAGTTATAAATGAGAAGAAATGTGTGCATGAGCTCTTGTCAGTTCTTCAAAATGTGCATCTATCCTTCTTTAACAGATTGAATGAGCCATTGTCAATAAGAAATCTTACCTCTCACTCAGTAGGCTAAGGTACATTCAGGGATGCCACTTTTGCGGATATTCTCAAACATGACATAATAATAATTCGCAGACAAGTTAGTTCGCATAGCATTGTTCTTTGTGCATCAATGATTTCGATCTTGCATATGAAAAAAAAACGGAGTAAGAAAAACGGTGCAAAAAAAAAAACGGCGCTCAAAACAAACCTTCAGCTCAATCTAAATGAGCTGATGAGCTGATACATTGAATCGATTCCCTTCAGTGAGCTGATCGGTTCGGAGCTGCTCACCGGTATGAGCTGTTTTGCACATCTCCAAGCGAGCGTCACACGATCAACATATTGTCTTAAAAAACATGTTGCTTTGCAATAACTCAATTCATTTACACGTTTAAAAATGAAATCTCTTCGTGAAGGTTTGTACTTTTACAATACTTTTTCATATTTTGTTTGGAAAACATTTTTCCATTTTTTCATATGTGTTGAACTTTTGATAATTTTTCGGATTTTCATTATTTAAAATTAACTTTGAAAAGGCCTAAAAAATTGCATCGAGTTCCACTTAGATTTTTTCTAATATTGTTAATTGTCAAAAAGTAAACAAAACATAAATCACAACAATTTGCTTAAGTTGCGCGTGAAAGTATGAGCTTGCTCGTTTTTGCGTGTTTACGCGCACTTTGTAGTAGATACTTAGGTAATAGAGGGAGATTATACGTAGATAAATTAAAAAAAAACTGTTTTAAAAATAATGTGAATATATCTCAAAAAATATTTTTTTTACATTATTCATATCTTCAGTAAAAAAACTTCAAATGTTTTTTTCTTCAAAATGAGCCTCATCACTGAAGAGAATTTTGCGCTATAAATTTCCACGATTTGAAAGCGTTGTTCTGGAGTAAACTTATTCATGATGATTTGCCTAGCAATACTGAGTAGAGACGTTACTTTACACTTTCAATACAACTTTCAGACAATAGAGTAATCCCTATTGAAAAAAATAAAACTCCTGGAAAAACACCTGTTAAATACCTATAGATACTACAGAAGTAAGTTTTATGTCATTTTAAGTTTCTATAAAATAAAATAAAAAATGGACCAGTTTTTAAACTCACTTAACCGGGTATGGTATAAATAGTTATCAATGAGGTAAGCTAAGTGGTAAAAAAAACTATTTTTTTGTAAATTTGTCCATTTTATTGTACAACAAAACTCTTGAAGAGATGATATTTCTAGTGGAGATGACCACGGTATACATGGTACCATAAAACGATTTTCACCGAATTTAGGATTTGAGTTTTCACACAAATCAGTATCAGTGAAAACCGAAAATTCTACTGACATTCAACGAATGTTAGAATCTACTACACTTCGGGTTAGGATGAACACATTTTGAATTAAATCAAACCCATTTCAAATTATTTTTATCGCTCATGTCTCTTAGAAATAATACCAAAATTAAATGAACTCGATTGGTAAAGATACTCTTTGAATTCCCTAGCTGCAGCTTGAATCCAGAGTTTGTGTGTGTGTGGCCATAGCTATTATAACATTTTTGTAAGCCACCGCTAAACTTGTTCCCCCATGCACTGCGTAGGTGTTGCATCCCGCACAAAACAAAGCGAAATATGATACAGACAAAATTCCAACACTTTATTTTTTCGAGAGCCACGATTGTTTGCGGTTAAAAACGGTGTGCCACGATGCCACAGCGCGCCTAAACAGATCCCAAAACCACAAAACGGGGAAAAAATGTTACTCGGCAAAACACAATACCTCACGGGTGTTTTCCTTCCGAAAGGGACGGCTTTGTTCTGCCATCATCGCCGTCGTGTTCCCGAAGTGTAGGAGAGTTATGGACTTCAAACTGGCTGGCCCGATCCTACTTGGACCCTCCATACATACCGACGACTGCAGACTGGAGGTCTCTCTGTCAACCCTGTCTGTTGATAGGTCCCCAGCCAGGGCGTATGATAAATGGTATCAATGGTGAACATGAAAGCTCTCCCCGCCAGTGCTGATTGCTGGTGGGACGTGGCCCCGGTGAAATCATGCCGCGCACGCCCGTCTGTAATTGGACTGTGATATGATGATGAGCTTGATGATTGTCCTTGTCGAGCTGGTAACCGATCTCTTCCACTGCATCGCATGCCGTTTCGCTTTAGATCATTTATCGCCTCTTTTCGTGCTTTTATTCAACGTATAATTTCGCGTGATTAAATTATACCCTCACACGACAAGCTACGACCTTCTTCGTGCCGTTTCGTTTCGGTTGGAAACTGCTCCAAGATCCTCCGTGACACCGCTAGAGTGTGGGAGGACGGCAGAACCACGTCAGTGAGTCAGATTACGACGGTGCCGTACATGATTTTTGCCTTTTCGACTCGACTGCCAGCATCGTACGGGCGGAGGTCCGGATCGTAGGCATCACTTCCACGGAACGATATGCTGCAGATCTGGTCTACAAAATGCCACGGAAATCAAAAGCATCCAACAGGGTAAATATTGTTTCATTTGCACCCAGCACGGATGCTGCCAAGGTGAGCATCATCTTTTAAAACTCTTAGCAATCGGATCCTCGCATATCGAGCCACTGGCATAAACTGGCGGAACGGAGCTCGTTTAGGTTGGTAAACGGAACGCGGAAACAAGACCGTGATGCAGATTTGTTTTTCTTTCTCGAAGCGCTGGTGTTTTATTCAAATTTTTAATCATAACTCAACATGATATATTGGATTAATCAGTTATATTCACGCTTGTTTTTCCATCTTCTGTAAGCTCAACACGGGCATGTGAATGCATAAAAATTTAAAAGACTCTCTGTCGGGATGCGGAACCGAAATGAAGTGTTTTGTTTTGATATCCAAAATTGCTAACAAACCGCGAAACGAAAAGTTGCTTTCACAAATGAACGGTTTCAAAACATTAAAAACTAATGAAACTTGTGGATTGAATGCAGAATATTTTCAAAATATATGTAAAACAATTGATTAAATTTTCACATTGGAGCAAATAATAAAAACTGCAACAGTCAGTGGAAAAATTGCTAGAATTGAAATGCAACTGCTTCTAGCATAGTTTATTATTTACCATAATATCATGAATGTCATTTGTTTTACCTCATGTTATACCCTTTTATCGAACGTCGGGGTGTTTGACATAAATCATTGACATTAGTTATAATAGTAGTTCATTTATGTTATTAAAAAAAGGTTGCTACAGTTTATTCAAAATAATAGGGTAACGGTTTCCCTTCGAGCTTCGAGTTTTCGCGTCGTTTTAACAGCAGTATTGCCCAATTTTCGAACTATTCTTTTTGAGGCATCACTTCTTAGAGCCAAAGCAAAGATATTGGGCCGTATGAATAAAACGTAGAAATCTTGAGTTTCGGTAGTATATGTTACATGTGGATCACATTCCTGTCAAAAGATGTGACTTTACTACAACAGAAAATTTCTAAAGCTTCTAGGTTTCTTGGTTTAATTTTTCGTATTTCCAAGAATTTTGACACTTCGATCGTCTCTTGTGAATGCTTATGCCTGAAGCTGTATATTCGATTATTACTTTCACTATCTAAAAATGATATCGAAATGATTGGTTTATTAACACTAATTTTTCTAATCTGTTCTGATTATCCCTATCTCTGTCGATTTATTTTTTTGTATTTTCTGCATCCTCATAGTGAGATATGAATGAATGATGAGTGAAAAATATATGAATGAATGATGAGTGAAAAACATTAGTGAGGAGCTGAGTGAATGTAACGAATGCTAGAGAAAGTTCCAACCAATCAACGCAATCTATGAGAGAGCATTTAGTATGCAATCAAACTACTAGGTGTGCAGGCATTGGACGATGTTGTCCACACTGTTTGTGGCTCCCAGAGGTAACAAAGAAGACATGATTCTATTCCATTTTCTGAGCCAAAGGATATGGGAAACAGAAATATTGAGTTATTGCAATCTATGCACACATACATACCACCAATCATGAGATATCATACTGCATTTCTTCCACAGATCAGTGGGCAGTCTCCGTTCTGTCATAATCGTTGCGATGTGCTGAGGACTATGAACAGTTAGAAATAAGGCATTATGGAAACGCGAACTACAAAGTATTCTACAATCGACAACATTGCTGTTTGTAACAAGAATTACATGTACACCCGAACCTCTATTCACGTAATAATCGGGACTACGTAAATCGAATTATGACGTAAAAAAGTTTACGTTATTTGGAATTTTCGACGTAAAAAAAGTTTACGTTATTTGGAATTTTCAACGCAAAAAAATTTTTCCTTATGTATATGTATTGTTATATATGTATAATATATTGGATAGTTATGGAACGAAAGTTATGAGTATTTACAGGAAAAGGATGTTCTAAGCAGCATCAATTTCCAAGATAGCGACTTCCGATTTATTGATATTCCTTGAAAACTCTTACAATATGGGTATTTTCGGAACGGGTTGATGAGTACATGTCGGAAAATGATGTTTAAAGTCATTTCAAAATCCAAGATGGTGTTTCTCGAAACCAGTAGCAAAACGAATGTTTTCGGAACGTGTTTAAAGAACAGTTCTTAGTAAACGTTGTTTGAGTAATTATGACTCACTGTCGAATCCTTTATATTATTGTCAATATTTGGAAGAAAGTTGTTTCAAATAAACTTCAGAAACTTTATTCCAAATTCAACATAATATTAGCTTGACACTTACAATCGAATTGTCAAATAAATACATAAATTGATGAAAATGCTTCGAATTAAATATTTTCAGGTTCATTCTTTGGTGAAAGAAATGTTAATATTTATTTTCAGTATTGTAGTAAATATGATTTATTTGAATAGATTCAAGTTTTAAACTGCTGTTAAAACTCTTATTCTCGTTTTTGTTGACTGATTTCAATACCTGAACTGTTATTCATTCTTATGCACAAATCGGTCCATATCAGCATGGCCACGCTTAAGATTCAAATATAATGACACTCGCTAATTGCATATGGCGACGCACTTTCATACGCGAAACCTTTGGAACAAAAATGGTGTGCACATTTTGTTGACACTTTACCCTATTATTTTGGAACTGGAAGTCGTATCCAGATGAAATTGAGAAAGTTTGTAATGGACTATTAGACCATTTGAATCAGTTTGTGGAAATCGGTCGCGCCATCTCTGAGAAAAGTTAGCACAAAAATTTTATTTTTTTTTGCAAATTTAACCCATAACTCCGGAACCAGTAGTCAGATCCAAACTAAATTCAGGAATTTGTATAAGACCTGAAGAGCTTTCTTAACTGATCCAAGTGTGTTGAAATCGGTTTATTCAACTCCGGAAAAAGTTGGTGTACTTATTTTCACATTTTGTATGAGACCTCAAGACCTTTCATTTGAATCTAAGAGTGTGAAAATCGGTGCAGCCATTTCCTATGAAATTTGGTGTAATAAAACGTTACATACACATGCGCACATACACACACAGATATTTTGCGTACTCGACGAACTCAGTCGAAAGGAATATGACACTCGGCCCTCCGGGCCTCGCTTGGAAAGTCGGTTTGCATAACCTTTTTATACGAGAAAGGCAAAACACATTTAACAAAACTGTTTTCAATTCTAAAGTTTTCTAATTTTTAGCTGCATATTTTAATCAACCTGCAGGTTTTTTGCAAATGTTTCAATATTCTTTACGGATTTAATAGTACACAAAAAGTGATTTTTTTCAAAGTCCTGACTCGAATTCCTGTTATAAAGGCGGTGAGGCATAAAACAATCTCACAAGTACATTTCCTACACTTAAACAATAAAGTTCCGGTTTAGACTGATTGGTTTGAGAAACCGTACACCATATAGTTTGGCACTGTTTTGCAACGCGCTTAGTTTTATCTCAAGATAGTTGAGATCACTTTTTCTATATCACATGATGTAAATATGTTTGAAAGCAAAATCTCCACGTCACTTATGAATGCATATAGTCTTATTTAATTCATTGAATGCAATTCAATTCAACATCTATTTCGATTTTGATCACTGTTGAGTCGTGTAAATTCCATTATTTTTGCATTTATCTATAGAAAGAATATAGATTTGAATGAAAATAAAAATTTGTTCAAAAGGTTTACTATCACCTCTTTTCGGGTGTAACACCTATTACCAGTCACCATGAGTTACATATATAGATAGTGGAAGGTATCAATGGAGGACTATGACTTAAACAATGAAAACCTTAGTTACTCAATAAATTGAGAATTAAATTAAATAATATTTGCAAAATATAGCCAATATACATAACATAAAACTATGGACGGATTACAATAAACTTTTTATTCATCAAGTGTGAAAGTACTGGAGTACAGAGTGAAACACTTGGACTCACAGTATATCATGTGATTTTTAAAGGCACAACATAGTTTGTTTCAAGCGACTCTTCCCATTTCGAAAATAATAATACAATATAGGATACGATCAGCAATCCACTAATATTCAAACATTATTTTCTACGCAATATGCACTAAACCATCTCCGAAAATACCCATATTGTAAAGAGTTTCAAGGAATATCGATAAATCGGAAGTCGCCATCTTGGAATTCAGAACCACCTCAAGCATTGTTTTCCGACATCTACTCTTCAACCCCGTTCCGAAAATACCCATATTGTACTAATTTCCATGGAATATAAATGAGTCGGAAACGATTTTCATTGTATGCAAAAACCTCTTTTTACGAAGTATTTTCAACGTAAAAAAAGATTACGTTATTTGGGATTTTTGTCGTAAAAAGAGTTACGTAAAAAGAGGTAACGTAAAAAAAGTTCACGTAAACGGAGGTTTGGGTGTATTTCGTATAGAAATACTAGATGTTTTGTTTGGTTGGAAGGTGACATATGTGTCAAAGTTGAAGAAATTCAAACCTTCCTCGACCTGAGAGTGTATTTACACCTATCCCAATTAGTTTCGTCGTCATTGCAATGTGTCATAACATCAGTACCAGGAACTAAACGGATTGGAAAGGTTTGAAAGTTCCTTTTCGGTCCATGACATGTCAATTTACTCTTAATTTTTATTAATTTCGCCAGCTCAGGACGATATTCAATATTCACCCCAACTGCATCAACATAATGAAATTAGTGACCAATTCCAGGCATAACAATTTCCATTTTTTACATTTACATTTCACATTTTTTCATTCCCTTGATCGATATCAGCATGGTCTGACTGTGTCCGATTTCTTTATCTTGTAAGAAGTGTATATTGACTAACACCCCCATCCTATAAGCGGAGATATGCGCCTTGTAACTCATCATCCAAAGCCTAGGGGTAAACAAACAAAATTGTCTTTATTACTATCCGTTACAGGTTGTGGAGAAGTCCCTCCATTGAACTGAATTTTTTATAGTGTATTTTCATCAAAAATCGAAATTTGTTTATTAAATTCGTTTTGGTCTTCTTTTAGTTTTTTTTTCCTGATACTTTCGAGAACGGGATTCGGAAATCGGTGTCAGTTAAATTCGCCTAATGGATTGTAAACCATTTAATATAATTCGAATTTTTCGAAAATCAGTTTGGCCATCTTTGAGAAATCGTAGCGCGTTCTATATAAAATTTTTGGGTACACTAATCATCCTGTATCTCCTGAACCGGATGTTGGATCTGATTGAAAAACAAACTGTTTTATGGGACCTTAGAATCTTTTATTTGAATTTTAGATGGACGAAATCGGTTCAGCCATCTACTAGCAAAATGAATGTCATAATTTAATTTCATTACATATATCATCCTGCAATTCCAGAACCAGAAGTCGGAACCAAATGAAATTCAGAAACCTTATATGGGAGCATAGGACTGTTCATTTGAGTCTAAGTCTGTACAAATCTGTTAAGCCATCTTCATGAAATTATTTATCACACACAAATTTGCTTACCTCGACGAATTTCTTCGAATG
The DNA here is from genome assembly GCF_030247185.1 of Malaya genurostris. Classification (NCBI taxonomy): domain Eukaryota; kingdom Metazoa; phylum Arthropoda; class Insecta; order Diptera; family Culicidae; genus Malaya; species Malaya genurostris. The sequence goes on from NC_080571.1 coordinate 257,247,629, forward strand.
GTATAAAGGTGTAAGAAGTTGTGTTGTTTCAGCAATTATTGTCGCAAGTAGTATAATTCAATATAAATATGAAATTGTTTTGAATTTGGAAATACTGCCATCTTTCTCCGATCCGATCTCAAAACCATTCAATAGCGTTCTGGGTGACCTTTCATTTTCGAGAAGTTTGATCGAAATCGGTCCGGATTTCTACCTCTTTGTTGATAGCACACATATAGACACACACATACACACGAACGGATATTTGCTCAGTTTGTCGAACCGAATCGATTGGTATATGACACTTCGGGTTTCAGATTTTTTGTTAAAATTGAGCGAATTCTTTACCTACAAAAAAAAAAACAAAACTTTACCTACAAAAAAAGGTAAAAATGGTTTAGCCCTTTTCAAATGACAGTCTGAATCAATTTTGGAAAAACAAAGTTTGCAAAGTGGTTTATTGCGACAAAGTCTACATGTTCAAAAGCTTCATTCAAATCTGAGAGAGTGTTGCCAACTGCGGAACCGATTTGGTGTGAAATTCGTCAATATTATAACTATATTGTTATTATCTCAACCTTGTGTATCCTTTTCCGTTGATACTATGCAATTTTCGAAATAGAGTGTAAATATATTTTATATCCAAGGAAAGCTTTCATAGTTCCAAAGGGGTTTGCGATAAATAAAAGTCTCGGAACGTCTGCCATAAGTGATACAGTGCGAAAACTTGAAAAGCATTGGACAAATGCATCCAAAATCATTACTGTAGGAAACTTAAAGTAGGATCTCGAGAACTTGCCTAATATGAAAAAGTCATCGATGAGATAAACATAATATAAATCAATACACATGTTTTCTGGGGCAGTCCTGAGAAGAAATGTATAACACATGGATCAATAAGTCCCGAGACTAACAATGGAAACAACATTTTTTTGCAAAATTTTATTTTATTCATCAACATAATCACCTTTTAGGGTGATACAATGGTTCCAACGTTTTTCCAATTTTTCGATACCATGTTTATAAAAAAATTATCTTTCGCTTCAAAATAAGCTTCAGTTTCAGCGATGACCTCCTCATTTGAGCCAAATCTTTTTCCCTGGAGCATTTTTTTAAGATCAGCAAAGAGCCAGTAGTCACTGGGGGCTAAATCTGGCGAGTGTGGGGGGTGGGGAAGCATATCAAAGCCCAATTCGTTCAATTTCGCCATTGTTGTTCAATTTCGCCACCTTTTTCATGCTCAATTTTTCATGAAGGATAGTAAATAAACTTCCATATGATATCTGTGTCATCTCAGCAATCTCACGGAGCTTCACTTTACGATCTTTCATTATAATTTTTGTCACTTCACTCACATTTTCCGGTGTAACGACTTCCAAAGGTCTACCCGAGCGTTCCGCGTCATTCGTGTCGGTACGACCACGTTTAAACTCGGCGAACCACCGACAAATCGTTGCTTTTGATGGACAAGAGTCCGGATAACATTTTTCAATCCATTGTTTCGCTTGCACGGTGTTTTTACTCATTAAAAACAATGTTTTATCAAAACACGAAACTCGGTTTTATTTTCATTTTTTAAGCAAACTACAAAACGACTTTACTCCAACCTCGATAACTCAGCTGTTTCTGGTCGGATCGACTTAAAATTTTGACCCGTTTCAAGCAAAGGTTAGTACTCTAGAAAGACGTGGTTACTGGTTTACTACGAGCGTCATCTCTGCTTTAGTCTCGGGACTTATTGATCCATGTGTTATTTGCAGTCATACTACGTTTTATGACGTTTGCGATTTAAATAACTCCAATCCAAAACAAAGCCAATAACGTGAGTTCTAATCTTTAAAGGTCCTTTCGCTTTATCCTTGTACATTACGTTGCTTCTGTGGCAGTAACCGGTGATACATTCCATCATTTGCGTGTTAAAACTTTTCCCATCATGCTGCCATTCCACCGCACCGAACAGGGATTTTATTCGCAATTTTATACATGTTTCGCAATTTTGGTTTGACGAGACCACACACCATCAGAGTCGACCCCCCCCACATGCCATGGTTGCCACCAACAGAACTAAGTCCCTTAATGCAATGTCAAGATCACGGCACAAGCAGCATGCAATCTTCCCACGTCGGCAGCCTCAGACAGTGCAAACTCATGCTCATGCAACTTTTATGCAGAGCTGACAGGCGATGTTCAAGGGTAGAGAGCATAAAGTTTGAAAATAAGCTAACCGACTTTCGACAGTCCTTCAAGTAGGTAGCCGGGTTTTAGCAGGCCTCATAAAAAATCGATAAAATATTTCCCGCTGATTTTATCGGCACAGAATAGTATACTTCTTTGCCAAGCTTTTATCCCTGTTCTAAATAATCCAAAGTTGGCTCGAAGTTAATTCATGGATCGCTTCAGTACTCCTTTGAGGTTGGCTCGGTACGGCACCATAAACATATTGGTTTATCATGTCAAAGCGGGCTTGCGTTGGTGGTTTCTATCGCACAAAACACCCACACTTCCTTCGGTGTCCGCCGTTCTGCTCCGAAAACAGCATATGTGTGGTGTGGTGCCACAAAGGATGCGATGACTTCCAACCAGAAGTCCCAAGTAGCATGGGATCGCATCGTTGCACATTTGACGGGTGCATTTGCAATCACTGGAGACGTTCATCCCGGTGACAAAGTCGTGTATAACCAACGGTAGTGAAGTTGTTTTTTTTTCGGTGTCTGTCGCTTATGTCGAAAGCAAAACCGACACGAAGCTTATGTGTCGCGGTTTGTTTGCTGCTGCTGCTGCGACAAAGCTTTTGCATAATGAATTATTAAGCTTTTTATTGGCTGGCACTTCGCTTGATCGAGTGGCAAAACAGTTTTTTTTAATCTACATAAATTAGCATTCGTTCGTTTTTTTTTCTCCACCTGCGGTGAAGTTCCCCGAGGAAACGATAGATACGTTATAGTTCAGATTTTTTAATAGGGAATTCGTTATAGTTTGTGAGCGGACGAATTTGATTTGTTTGATCACATTAATTCAATAATAAATGGCTATAAAGTTTAATTTGTATATAAAGCATTTCCGAAATCAAAAGTGCTTCCCCGGTGGAATCCAAGCGTTCTCTCGACAAGACAAACACATTAGCCTAATCGCAGAGTGAAACCCAAAATTTGGCAAAGAAAATCAATCTCGCTCGGTGGTTTTCACTCGGACGCCTCAACACAACCCCTAGGGGGAAAGTTGAAATCCAATTTCGAGGAAGATTTATTTGCCTCCGATTCCTACAGTGTGATCTGCGTTGGCAAACACTTTATGTAAATGAAATGTAATCCCTTCGAATGGGATAATTGTTTGTTTGGATTAATTAACATCTGAACTCTCAACGATTTCGATCATTCGACAGTTTGTAGATTTCTTACGCGGAATTATTATCATTTGAAATTAGGTTTTTTTACCTTGACACTTTAATTTACTGAATCTCAACGGAATCGCTACTAAGTCTTCTGAACAACAATTCGCCATATAAAATGTTGCTGATAGTCAGCGTAATCCTATTTCGTTCGGTTTAATGTTCCTTTAAAGAACTCTCAGTTCGGCTGTAAGTCGCTCACTCTATCCAAGTCAAGCATACTCACCAACCTTTCCACCCAGAATCTTCTTTGGTTCTCCAGCCCAAAAACCGTAGAGAATTCCATCAGATGCCACAAGGAAAATTAAGATATTTTACTTTCCATCAAAACGATCCGCCCGCCCTGTGATGTTACCCGAGTCGGTGTCGCACTAATGTATTCACTTTTAAGCTTCCCAAGAAAACGGAAAATGTAACTAAAAGTGGATAAATCTATCGTGTGCTCATTCTACTGAAGCCCATGCTTGTGGAACGAAATACGCGACACAAACAGAAACGCACACAAACGCACTCGTAAGCTGCTTCCGAGGCGGCGGTTTTCCTTTTCTTCGATTTTTAAGGGTAAACTTTCCGTTGTTCCTAGTTTGGCCTAAAAGCGGTTGGGATGCACGGTTTGGGTTGTACGGTGAGGCAACACACACTCAAAACGAATTGTAAACAATTTTCCCGTCTGGAAAACTGACAGAGGATAGGGATAAGTGAAACGGCCGCCCACACACTTAACCCTCCGCCGTCACGGAGACCGTACTGGACAGACCGTTTTCCGATACTTGTTGAAAAATTCAAACTTTCGTGAATCGTTAAGTGTGCGAACGGTGACATCTGACATAATATGTCAAGCAGGATATGGAAAAAAAATCCGATGTGGAGTGGAAAATCGGTCACAGCTACTGTTGGTAAGTTGCGCTTTGACAGTTTGTTTGTTCTCAGAATATTCGTAATGGGTTTGATAGTTATTGATAATGTTTAATAATCCCTTTGCTACTGCACAACACAATTTGGGTTTTTACCGTGAAAAACGGCAGCTTAGCATCCAAGGTAATGTTTCAAACCCAACTGCGTAAAACTACGTATATGTGAAGCATTACAATCTAGCAGTCTGACCGTTCTTGATCTCTGGAAGTTTTGTCTCACCTTTCAGCTAAGTAAGTTTCGTCATAAAAACAATTTTGATCATACCAGCGAACCCCTGCACGCTTTATGTGCTTGTTCCGGTAGTTTCTGTATTTGTCCCTGTACTTTCTGTATTTGTGTCAGTATCGTCTGCATTTTCTGAAACTGTTCCTGGACTCTCTTTACCTGTTCCTATACCTTCTGTATCCGTTTGTGTACTGTACTTGTTTCAGTACTTTTTAAACTTCCTGTATCTGTACCTGTGTCTTTCCTGTGTTTACTGCACTTGTTCCTGTACTTATCGTACTTGATCATGTACTCTCCGTACCGGTTCTTGTTCCTCCACATGTTCCTGTATTTGTTCCTGGCATAAAATAACAACAAGTTGACAAAAGAGATAGTATTTCTCAAACAAATCCACTTAAAACTAATCTACCAAACAAACTCAAGCCTTCCCGATCATCAAGCTCTAACAAGTTTATAACAAAAAGCTGTATTCGTAACTAGTGCTGATATAGGTATGGTCTCGTTAGTAGTTAAAATATCAAAATTTCTTTACCAAGTATTAAAAAGAGGAATAGTTTAGATACGATATGTTGGTCGGATTCGCATAAACGTCACCAAAAAAAAGGCGGGTGGGTAATGTCAGATACATAACTGGATGTCGTGAATACGTAAACATGTTCCTTAACACTTCCGAATATCAATCAGTTGATCAATTGTATGAAATTTTATGTAGAATTTGAAACGATGCACCTAAACTAAAGTACAGATTAGTTACATTTAACATTCTGAAACACAAATATTATGAAATAACCAGTGTAGTTCTTTATAATAAAATAATGGTGGCTCTGAAAAGATCCTTTTTTAAAAGCGTTTGTGATGGAGAGTGATGAGTAGAATTCGAATTCCGATGGATGCCGCTGACTTACGTCATCTAATTCCAGGCTGAACTGTTGTACGTGGGTGCGATACTGATATGGTTGGTGTAGGTGTAGCGAAAACATCAATTCGCTGGGTTGATCACTGATACAATAGGCCTAGTTTATTGAACGAAACTATCAATATACTATAGGGACTCGTTTCTAGCATTCAGAAGGGTCAAACTGCGTAATTCTCTAAGACATTAAACTCTGGAACATTTTTTTCAAAAACAAAGAAGGCTTCACTTGATCTCGATTACTGTGAATTTCACACAGCGAAAAGTGCACAAATCTAACCAAGCTGTTCAAGATTTTCACTAAACTGAGGATATTTACCTTCGATTTGCGAACAACAAATCCTAATAGTTCTTTAGAAAACTTTTGAGCCATTAGAACGGCTGGTTTTGTGTAATGCTCTCCACCGTTGTTTTTTCATCAATGCAAATGACTGGCAGCTGTGACGTAATCGCTCTTGTCGGAAGCGAAACTAGCTTTGAAAACGACATAAAATACATCTGCTTGCAGTGGCGATAGAATCCAAACTGATCCAATTTTGGTTAGGAGCTTTCTTTTTACGTGATTTCGTTTGTAGCTTTTTCACTAGCGGGCGGTCCTAACGGCTATACAGAATTTTAATGTCGATTATTTCATTTCGGATTTGCATAATTTATTGAAAGAAAATATCAATATGCTGTAGGGATTCGTTTCTAGCATTCAGAAGGACCAAATTGAGGAACTCACTACGATATTCACCACTTTTCGGAACATTTTTCTCGAACGATTTGTTGTAAGGCAGCAGATATTTTATTCTCTTTCTCAGAACGCGTTCTGATTGGCTTGTGTTGACATGGTTCAAATGAGACAGGTTTTTCAATAGTGTACTATTGAAATACTTCAATGCTTTTGCTATACACGTTTAAGTTGAAAAATGTCGATTATATTGGTAGTTAGATTATATAAATCCTTTCACAGATCACTGAGCTATGAGCTTAAAAAATACAAGCAAGGTAAACGCGCCTTATGGAGTATCCCCTTTGATACTCGTTTATACCAAACATTTCAAAAAAGTTTAATTTTGAATTATTTTAGATTATGTCACACAACTGAAAATTTTATCATAAAATTGTGATCATATTTTCGATGGCGTGTAGCAAAAATTATCTTGATTCTTTAGATACAACAAGAGATATTCACGATCAAAAACTTATCACTCTCTCAGAGGGTAAATTTTAAAAAGGCACCCCATAGTAAAGTAAGTCGTATTCACGACAAAAGAAAATTTGAAATCCTAAATATGTGTTCTTTACATCAAATAAGTCACATTTTCGAGGGCGTGACAGTGTCCAACAAATCGACGTGTAATTGTAAATTGTTTGTTATCTAACATATCGTTCAGTTTCTGATAGTTTGATCTCAAAACGTTGTCAGTAACCTTCTCTCAACCGCCTAAGATTGACTTTTCTCGCCGGTTTAAATGATTCAAACATATTGATAAAATGATAGACAATTCGAAGTTCGCGTAGTATTTCCGCCCGGAAAGGTTAGAAAGCATGTTTAATTCGTTAAGTGAATGTATTGCGATGAGTGCAGAAATCAATTTTAATTCAAATGAATATTTTTGTTATATTTTTACCTGCATGTTATTCTATACACCAAAATTTCCGTTTACGAACACTTTTTATACGTTACCTCTTTTTACATAACTCTTTTTACGAATTAAATCCCAAATCACGTAAACTTTTTTTACGAACTTACTTCGTAAAAAGAGGTTTTGGCATACATCGAAAACGATTTCCGACTCATTTATATTCCATGAAAACTACTACAATATGGATACTTTTTGGAACGGGTTTCAAGAGTTGATTCCACAAAATGGTGGTTGAGGTATTTTGGAAATCCAAGATGGCGACTTCCGGTTGATTGATATTCCAATCTGCTTATTTTTGGAACGGAATTGATGAGCAGATATCGGAAAACGATGTTTGAAGTGGTTCTGAAAACCAAGATGGCGACTTCCGGTTGATTGATATTTCTTGAAAATCCTTACAATATGGGTAATTTCGGAACGGGATTGATGAGTAGATGTCGAAAAAAGATGTTTGAGGTGGTTCTGAAAAACCCTTAGAATAGACTAGAATCTTTGTATAGACGCCAAACAAAAACTAATCTTACGATATGCGTCAAAATATGACAGAATGTGTATAAAAGTGTTGCTAACGTTGAGAGAACAAAAGTTTACCGATTGGACAAGCGAGGGAATTTTAAAATGAAAATTCCGGTTCTGTTTTGATCATAAGGTATGATGCGCGGTTTCCACATTCATTATACAACATTTATTTTACGAAGTGAATTCCAAATAACGTAAACTTTTTTTTTGAACTAAATCCCAAATAACGTAAACTTTTTTTTTGAACTAAATCCCAAATAACGTAAACTTTTTTTTGACGAACTACCTCTTTTTACGAACCCCCGCTTAGTTCGTAAATGGAGGTTTCGGTGTTCCATAATTTATGACATTATTTCTAGTAAAAATATGAATTTAAGAGAAAATACCACCTCAATCATTTTTTTTATATACAAGGAACAGTATTATTCAAAGTTTCTATGTATCAATTGAAACAATTAAAAATTCTATTATGATAGTTGATGCTAGTTGCGGAACAAGGCACCTGGGTCAAATTTCAACAAATTTTAAGTTAAATTTTTATGCATTAATTACAAAAGAATCTGATTGAAAAAAAAATCACAATGATGGTAACGAGGTACATATGCGTAATGAGGTATCCTAATACCACTAGTTGGATTAAAGCAGGTTTTTATGTGAATTTTCAAAGTTATGCAGTTTTGTGTGCGAATTTTCTAGTTATGTGACTTTTTCCGTGTGAATTTTCCGATTTGCGGTTTCGTCTTAGAATTGTACGACACGTCGAGATCTATTGTTGTTTATTTTTAAAACATTATGGCGATTATTGTTATTTGTAAAACATTAGGCATTATAATAAATTTTCAATTTCGGAAATCCTAAAGTCTATATTTAAAAAAAAATGTTTGTTTTAGAGATTCTCCGGATCGCGATGTATCTGGAATTTCCAAGACATCTGACATAAACAATTTTTTCCTTAGTTTTACAGTTTTTTTTCGAACTTTTAAAGTTATGCGTTTTATGCGATTTTTTATTGGGTACGTATTGCCCTTTATGGCATTTTGAATCTCTTCAAAGTAGCGTTGGGCTTATCAGCAACATACTTGATACAACATAATGCATAGACAAATTTGCCAAAAAAATATTTCGTTAGGCAAGCCATCTATACATGCGGCAGCACCCATCTGCTATACATATCAAAAACGTCTGTTCAAAGCTACCGCCAGATGTGGACAGAGGCTCACAAAACCAGAGGAGGGAAGCTTGTCCGAACCTTGATGGTAGGAGTCAACTCAGACGTCCAAAAGTTTTGACGTGAAGGTGAAATTTAAAAATATTTTTGCAAAAGTGTAAAGGAACACACTTGAAAAAAAAAAACATTTTTTGTATTTTCGTTAAACCTACAACGTTTGTATGACGACACAAAATTTATTTCCGGGCACACTTACTTACATAATCAAAAATAACAGTTAAATTTAAGATCAAGGATAAAACTAGACAGCGCCAGTTTGGGATTAGTCAACCTTACATGTATTTAGGTTTCATGAACAGACATCTTTCATGAGAAATGTATTTTCTTAAGGATCTTTCCTCAGTGTGCAAGGAATTTCAATAGGTGCGAGCTTATCATCCTTTGTGCTTACAAGTCTATTGACTTGTTCGTTCAATGCGATTCAGCCGGCACTGTCGATGTTGAGCATGTTGCTCTAGAAGACCGCACAGCTTGCCTGGCTACATGAATAAAGCAGTTTCAGTACAAGATTCTTCCCTCGCACATATTGCACATGCAGGTGATGCAATTCCATTCCGCTTTCATCTCTTAATTTCATGCACACACTCCTAGGTTCTCTAAGGTGCTAGTAAGCCTTACACCGTTCGGTCGACGGCTCAGACGAAGATGGTATATTCCATACAACTCTTTTAGCCCGGAATAAGCGATCCAGTTTGATATCATTGGGCATGGCGAAGGAGCTTCACCCACAACACAACTATGCAGTTTATTTCAGTTGGCATCAGGGCATATCTTTGTCCAGGAATAACGTGGAATCGATTGTCCAACCTCCTTCTTAAGTTATCTTTCCCAGCGGTGCATCAACGTTGCAGCAGACTACGGGTCAGGGACGAATGGAAAGGGGGAGGGGGATTGTTATTGCAAATTTTCCGCACAGTAATACTCATCGGTAGGCTACATAACACACATTGTAAGTTCTACTCTGTCCAAGCCCGACCCTTAATAAAAGTACATCAAGCGAAAAGAGCACTGATAGATCTGCTCTAGCTAGTTAATGTGTGTAAAATAATTTAATAACTATCAGATTCACATATTAGCTTATTCAACGAGTCGAATTTGAGCGCTTTGAGGGTCATTTAAACCCGGCGCTTTTCAGTCCGTTTCAAGTTTTCAGAACTTATACCATGTGCATCTTAGTTCATTTAGCAGTTCGAATGAGCAATGTTCAATATCTTTACTGAACTAGACAGGTATTGAAACACACACACAGCTATAGCAATGCATTCCTGAAGGCATCAAGTAGAGAGAGAATTTTATCGGAAGAAGAATATAGTAGAACAGTTTAGATTTTCGTCTCAGTTCACACTTAATCCATTATCTTTCGGCAATCATATGTAGTTGAACAAAGGGCATCTCAGAGTCAAAACTAACGAAATAGGAACTTTAACAACACTCCGAAAACTTCCAGTTCACTGTTCATGGCTATACTTCCATTCAGCAGTTCCACACAATCGGTTGTATCTATTTTGGAATTAATTTCCTACAGCCATAAATCTGTCCCTCGTTTGGCTAGCGAAGCGTTCGAAATCGAATCTAACTAGGTATTAAAAGGTACGGCATACCACACCACCCACGTGATAAATGTTCCACCGGCACGTTCCCGGGCGGGACTCGAGTGTTACGGCGAACTCATCATCGCCGGTGCACGCTGGGAATTGTTTCTGGTTCTTTGGCTTGACGGGACCGGTGAGAAAAGGGGGCTTCGGGAGGTTTGTCTCTTGTTTCGCATGTAATTTTATTGTTATACGGGAAATTTATCGACGTGAACATCTCTCAAAACAGTGTCGGCCAGCGGATCGAAAATGCCAAATGTTCCTCAGGGCAGCTTCTCCGTGCCTCCGTCGTTGCGTTGGAATGATTTTCCCGCTTCGATTTGCAGTGCATAGCTCGAACCGACGAAAGACGTCTGAACCCATTCGTTCAAGTTGCAGCGGCTGAAACTCTCGTCGAGACTTACCATGTTCGTTCCTATGCACGAGGAAAGGTGAGAAATGTTTACAATAATTTCCACGTCGATGAATTTGTTAAACTTTAGATGACCTTTGCCCGTCCTGAATCATGTATACCTACGTAGCCGAAGTTAATTTATGCTTATCGATAATTTTCACACTCGATTTCTTCTGGCATATATTATGAGCAGCGTTGTGATTCTGCTCGGGGAATAGCGTCGGCGGGAATACTGCTATGGTATTGGATTGATTGGCAGTGTATGATAACAGCAGATGTGAATCATCCAAACTAGTTTGAAAACATGCTGTTGCTGTGAATGGAAGGTTTAAGCTGCGGAGTTATTGTATATTTTCATTTTGCGATTAGATTATTTTAATCAACGAGCTCGGATCGAATCGAACTTGAACCTCCTGATATTGAGCAACACCAACAAATCTGATGAAGCTCTGGTCCTTGGAATGCTATCCAACTCAGCAACTTCGAATATAAACAGCTATGGAAAATAGATCGTTTTGATGTGAAACACACCTTTATTTTCTATATAGGGGTGTAAATCAGAAACTCAAGGAAAAATACACGTAGAACATCAATATTATTTCATTTCATCAATTGATTGGAAATATTTATAAGATATGATTTGAATGTATCAAGCCACGTATTTTCAATTATAAATGATTGAAATTTTGATTAGTAGCGAGCAGTGTCCTATTTCGTCTGCTAAAAATCTCCGGCATAACGCATTTCCCTGCCATAGTCGACGGTTTCGAAGGAGTAAGAGACATATCAATGGGAAAGCATCGCTCCGATTGGTCAATCGATGCAAAAGCGACGCTGTTGGAAGCATGCGAATCTATAAATATAAGAAAAATTATAGCTAACGTTTCAGTCCTACGCGTAGCATGCTAGAGGTAGGTTGTTGCTAGACAGCAAGACAAAAAGCGCCATAAAACCATTTGAAGCTTTAACTGGTATGCTCTGATCTTGTGTCATGCAAGCTCGGATGATATTCCATGTTATGTCGTTTCACCTAAGAAATTGACAACTACCCCAGGATAATTTTTTGAGTTGATTGATAATGAGTAAAAGTTTATCGCTTCAACCGAAATCGCAGAATGGTAGAGAAACTTAACCCTATAAAAATCCCTACTTGCACACAAAACTTGAACACAAGCTTAGCGAAGAGAAGCTTAAATATCGAAATTCGTATCGCAAGTATGTATAAAGATATAATTGCATACATTTGGGATATTGGTATAATTTCTTCGGCTATAAAACAAATAAAAATCAAGACAAATGATGTCTGGTGTTGGTTCCTGATCAAGATTAATCTAAGCAGACTCTCGTGCACTTGCGGATTCAAAACTGTGACAATTGATTGAACTGTTTGATTGTAGATCATTAGAAATTTTGGTTGCCTTGTTCCACATTAATGGCTCGAACAACCCCATGGGGCTGATCCTTGTAGTTTTTTTTTTGTTGTTGTTGTTGAGGTGAATATATCCTATAAATATATCTTATTATATCTAACATATCAACGTGATTTATGCTACATACTTTCCAGTTGTATGAGCCCATTTCTAGAATTTAGTTCCTGAATATAGTTCAGGTTTCAGGTTCAGAATACAGTTCCAGATGCAGAATCCATTTGCAGATTTTAAGCACCCGCATGCAACAGTACCATTTGATCAACATAATGAACTATTGCAAGCATAATCGAAACCGCATTCTTGAGCGTTTGGCGATATAGTTACTACGATATCTAGACGATATACTGCTAAAATAATATTATTATCACCATAAAGTTCTTCTTTATTTAACTTATCAATTTCCGGTTAGCTTCTGGAAAAAGTTTTATTTGTTTTTTTGCTTTCTCATATAGGCAGGCTTTGCAATCGCTGTGAAAATCGACTGTACAACCGAGGCTCGGAGGGCCGAGTGTCATATACCATTCGACTCAGTTCGTCGAAATCACAAAATATATGTGTGTGTATGTGCGTGTGTATGTGTGTCTGTATATGTATGTATGCATGTGACAAATAATGTCACTCAATTTTCTCAGAGATGGCTGATTCGATTTTCACGAACTCGAATTCAAATGAAAGGTCTTACAGTCCCATAGACTGCAGTTAAATTTTATACCGATCCGACTTTCGGTTCCGGAATCACAGGTTGATATGCACCAAAAAAAGGAAAAATATAGTCACACACGTTTCTCAGAGATTGCGGGACCGATTTTCACAAACTTAGACGCAAATGAAAGGTTTTATGGACTCCTACAACTTTCCTGAATTGCATTTGGATTTAACTTCTAGGATAATGTGGAAATATGTGGAAATTTAGGAAAACCAGCGCACTCAATTTTTTCGGAAATTTCTAACCGATTTCCACAAACTAAGATAAAAATGAAAGGTCTTAAAATTTCTTAAAAAGTCTCCGAAAAGTTGATCCAGATTCGACTTCCAGCTCCAGAGTTACAGAGCGATTAGTGCAAGTTTTCAATTTCATGAGTAGTTTTTCATAAGTGATGGTAAAACGGGTGCACATTTTTATAAAACTTACTGCTAAGTTCATCTAGTAGGCAAATCTTGTTAGTTAGAAAATATATAAAACTACTTTAGAACTATCGGTTTTCGTTTTCGAAAGCACCAATAATTGTGAAAAAGAAGCTCGAAAAGCGGAACTCGCTTCGATTTTTCAGAAACGGTTGAACTGGTTTCACAAATTATGATTCAAATTAAAGCTCTCATTGTCCTTAAATATGCTGTGCAAGTTCATCCTCGACTACCCATTTCGAAATTATAGGGCGATGAGTGTAAAAACATCAAAATCGTAATTGAAATGACGATGCAAAACTGGTATTATTATTAATTTGTACTTGATTGTTAGTGTTATTACAAAATTATGATAAGGATGATTTTCTATAAAAGTACACTTATTGCCTTTCTCATATAGAAAGTTTAAGCAATCACTTGAAACATTGACTAGTGGAAATTGGCCCAGAGTGTTCTATATCATTCGACACAGTTCATCGAGCTGAGCAATGTATGGTTCTGTGCGTATATGTGTGAGAGTATGTGTCAAATAATGTCACTCAAAAAATAAAAAATCTCGTAGTCCCATAGGTTGCTACTGAATTTCATCATGCTTTCATAGGGTAAAGTGTGTTTGAAATAGGACACACCGTCATTTAGAGCGACGATGCAAAAATAGGTAAAATTCTTCTAGGTTTGGCTTTAAACTGATTCAATGTGTAGGTTATATTAGTAGCTTACTAAACGAACCGACTTCGGTTGTAGTGGTTCCAAGTTCCCGGTTGCAGAAGTACCGAAAATAGTGGTCAAAAAGGCTAAAACAAGACTTACTCAGTTTTGTCAGAGATGATTTGAGCGATTTCCACAAACAGGGTCAAATAAAAGTTCCTATAGTTTCATAGGTTGCTGTTTAATTTCATCCGGTTCTTGAACTAAAGTGTGTTTAATCATTTAGTGCGACGATGCAAAATAAAGAAAATTTCTTATTAACTTGACATAACTGTTTACAATTTACAATTACAACATAACCTTTATGTTAGTTTATACCCAAAGAAAGTTTCTTATTATATTCAAGATTGAAAAAAAATCGTCACAGAATCTTCTAGTGATATTTTTGAAAATATAAGTAATATGAAAAAGGCATGATGACACCACTAGGTGGATTAAAAAAGGTTTTCTTCCATATTATTATAATTTAAACGATTATAACAAACTAGAATAAATGGTAAGAAAATAATTGTATGTTTGATAAATTAATATTTTTCTCGGTAGCTGGCTGCCCAGATCAACCAATATAACCAGTTAACCATTTTTCGCGGCAAATGATAAAGTAAAAATAATAAACAATATAAATGCGCGTGCAATCTGTTGACCTTTGTTTGGTTATTTAAAATGATTGTACATAATTTATAGAATATGTCACTACAATGAATCAACCATTCAGAAAAAATAGGAAAGTTTTTATTCGTTACGCGATAGTATTTCGAATTTTTCTTCAATTTCCTCAAATAAGAACTGTGTTTAGTGTTTTCTCTTATATCGCCGCATTTTCTCTGAGGGGCAAGGTTAGTATTCTATGAAACATATGGAGAAATACAGCCATTTTGTGTTGGTCGGAAAGCTTAGAAGTATTTGGTATTACTCGGTCTGTACAGTTTGACTTCCTATATACTTGGAAAAATAAAGTTTTTGTCTCCCGTAAAATGAGAACATATAAGAAAGATAAACTATTGTTTTGCCTCTCACAGGTCAATTTCATGTTTTTATGTAAATTAACTTTTCTTCACGGTTTTCTAACTGTTTGATAAGAATCTACCTCTTCCGTTTCATAGTATAGTTAGTTTATGGTATTCGTTCATTCAGGCATCGAAGCATCTAAGGGACTTAAATAATCAGTTCTTTCAAGAGCCAACATTCATCTGGTTTGTGTTCTAGTAAAATGCACCAAAGTGGAGAAAATTCCGCCATTCGACCCTTCAAAAAGCCATAAATTAATTAAGTTTAGCATAATAATAGTTTTTTTGTTGAGATATGCAATTTTGAAGATCAATATTCGACTTAAAGATTCTGTATGTTGCTATTTTTTCTGCGTTTGTAATCAAGGGAGAGGAGTCATGGATTTGTTTGAGACTAAACTCGAACATGCAAACTCTGTTTGTTCATTTGAACCACTTTTCGAAAAAGAAACATATTTTGTTTCCTATCACTCATCCAGTACAGACATTTGAAAAATTTTCATCATTTCCGGCTGCTGTATCCTAAATAAATGAGAAAGTTTAATGATTTTGGAAGGTCTTTTTCATAATAAAGTTTTATGACGGAATAATAATGGTAGCACTATTTGAATTGAGTCAATGGATTTAAAACCCTTTTCTGAATTCTCAATGAAATTTAAAAAACGGGACACATCTATTTTGTGCACCGTTCGCAGTGTGAGTTTCGTTTTAAATAAGGGTAATTACATCAGACATTTGTAATTTTCCGTTATTTGGCGAATAAGGTCTTTATAAACTGCATCGTATGTGGAAATAGGTCACATATAACATTAATTTTTTGTTGTGCACATCATTCAGCTGCTGATCGTATGTATTGGAGCAAAATACACCGAAAAGTGAACAACTACGGACAAAGTTCTGCAAATCAACCCTTTTAAGGACTATGAATGTTTACAAAAGAGTTATAGGAATTATGAAACTGTTTGAATATGCAAATCGGAAGTGAAAATAATCAGGTTGGTTTGGAACCGGTCGTAAACGAGTGCAAATAAAACCCACATCCCGCTATTTTGCTTTTGAGAAGTTTGCATTGCGGATATTGGTTTGAATGCGTTTTGATCATTTCAGAGTATACAAGCGTGGTTTTGTTCATTTATTGATATTTTATTGTTCATTGCATCTGTAATAAATTAGAGGAAACTATTCGTATTCACGTCAATCCGGTTATGTCTCCGACTTTACTCACCCGCCTTTTTGTAAATCAAGATGACTGCCGAACCAAGATAAGGAAAATAACCCTACTACCTAGCGCATCCCATTAGCGATTGCGTGGAAATAATGATATCATAAAAATATTGATAGCAAGGAGGAAGTAGTAAGTGTTTATAGTCACGAGAATCGAATGCATTATTGATCGGATGCGCAGTCTGAGCATGTGCGGAGTATTGATTCTAAGTTGTGTTTCGTCACATTCAGACTATTTCCATTGCCAGGACTATTTCCATTTCCAGACTATTTCCATTTCCAAGATCGTTTTGCAGTCTTGCCTTCACGAAACATTTCCGAGCAACATCGGGTAATTCCGCTAGTTTATTATATCTTCACAGTATCTCTTGCTATCAATCAAGTTTCAGACCACCTTTGCAATCAATTTGTCATCGTATTATTGATCTTTAAAAGAGCGAGGTCAATACTATTCTAAATCTGTGTATGGTGAACATGACGGCAAAAACAAAAAACCTGTTTCAATCCACCTAGTGGTGTAGTAACACCTTTCTCGTATTATTCCTTATCACCTATGAATACAAATTGAAAAGGTTTAGAAAACAGTTTTGAATATTTATTATGTATAATACTATTCTACATTCTACATCAACATTCAATTATGGGAAAAAAAAACCTGTTTTAATCCACTTAGTGGTGTAATGATGCCTTTCTCATGAATAATATTGTGGTATTCTATTCAAAATTTTTCTCTTCGATTTTTGAAGGAAACCAAAGAGTTGCTTGTGCATTTACTAGTATAACATACAGAATGAAACAGTGCTTTGCTCGCGTAGGTCATCTTTAAGAAAACGAAGTGGGTTCACTATTGTATGCACTTCCGGCACCGGAACCCGAGAACCGGTCTAATCGAAGTCGGTTCGTACGGCCACCAACTAACATGACGTACAAACTCTACTAGTTTTTATTCAAATTTTGAAGATTTTGTGCAATTTTGCCATCGCACTCTAAATGACAATTTAAATGTTTGTTGTATCCGAAAATATGCAGTAATTTTTGGTAGGACCATAAGACCTTCCATTTGAACCTAAGATTGGGAATAACCGTTTTGAGTCCAGTTTTTACGGTTTTTGTTTCGCCGGTTTAAGTGACGGTGTACAATATTCAACACACTTTACTCTAAATTCTGAACCGGACGTCGGATCCGGATGGAATTCAGGAATTCTGTATTGGACCGTGAGACCTTTCATTTGAATCTATGTTTGTGGAAATTTGTCAAACCATCGCTGAGAAAAATGAGTGAGACCCATTTTGGTATATATGACTACTGTTTCCGGTGCTTCCAGAACCGGATACCGGGAACTAGAATAGCCGGAATCGATTTGTTTAGTTGCCTACTGATAATGACTGTCGATTTGTGTGTATTTGAGACCAGTTTAGGTATGTTTTTACGTTTTTTGTTTCGCCGGTTCAAGTGAATGGTGTACAATATTGAACACACTTTACCCTATAGCTCCGGAACCGGAAATCGGATCCGGATGAAATTCAGGAATTTCCTATGGGACAGGAAGACTCACACACACACACACACACACACACACACACACACACACACACACACACACACACACACACACACACACACACACACACACACACACACACACACACACACACACACACACACATTGGGCTATCATTTCTATTATTTGAATTTGATTTTATGAAAATATGATATGCGATTGTTTGGTCATAAACTATCATAAACTGCCAACTAGAGAATGTTTTAGCCAATTTATAGAATACGATACTCATAATATAATAACTTATGAAAAAAGAAATACTCTTGAAATTGACATTTTTACTCTAAGCACCCTATCTCCGAAACCGGAAGTTGGAACTGAATAAAAATTCTTATGCCATCTGAAGACCTTTCAGTTGAATCTAAGAAAAGTGGGACATTATTTGCATTTCATAACGGAAATCGCCCTGTACCAGAACCAGAAGTCGGCTCGTAATGAAATTCAAGAATTAGTGGATCATAACACCTTTATTATAATCTATCTATGCCACCTTCGAGAAAATTTGTTGACATTGTTTTCACTTTTTGCACGAAACCCCTCGCGATTGTGAAACAACCAAAATATTAGTTTTTTCTGAATTTTATTGGTTAAAATTTGGTACAACTAATCGATAGTTGTTTCTTCTAAACTGTCATTTTTGTTTTTCGATCAACAGAAACGATGGTTGAAATAACAAAATTTTTGGTTGAAAAAAAGATGCTGTCAGTTAGTCAAGACACACACCTTTAAATTTCAATAAAGATTTTAGTTACAACAACCGACCTTGTTTTTGATTTAACAGTTATGTGAGTTGAAAAACAAATCGGATTTAGTTGTTTTAGATATTACGATTAGTTATTTCAACTTAAGCAAAATTATTGATTTTGAACAAAAATAAAACATTCCTTATTGATATACGTTCTGATTTTTACCTTTTTTTATATATATAAAAAATAGGTATAGAATTCGCTCAAACTTTAGAAAAATTTTCCGAGGCCCGGAGGGCCGAATGACATATACCAATCGATTCAGCTCGACGAACTGAGCAAATGCCCGTGTGTGTGTGTCTGTATGTGTGTTGTCAACTAAGAGGTCGAGATCTCAGAGATGGCTGGACCGATTTTGATCAAACTAGTCGCAAATGAAAGGTCTCCACGTCACCCAAAACGCCATTGAATGGTTTTGAGATCGGATGTTTACTTTTTGAGTTATACGAAGTTTTATGTCAAAATTTTCAGTTTTTTGACAGTATCTGTCACAATTGACCTTGAAAACAAAATATGTTTTTAGACTTAGATTCCGCACGGTAATACCTATCCAACAAGCCATAGATTGTTAAAATCCGTCCATTTTTAACGGAGATATCGAAATTTTTGTGTAAACGACTTTTCCCCCCAGCAGTAAGAATTTTGAGCGCTGTATGACAAAGAAATGATTGGGAGCAACGGAAAACACGATTTTTTATACTGTTACATATAATTGTTTCTAAGTACCAAAAAGACTGTGTACAGCATCCTTTTTCATGACATTTAGCCTTGGACCGATTTTAACACGGCTCGTTTTTGGCAACATAATCGTTCGAATATGACATATGTAAACCAGATGATGGCAGATTTTTTTTAATTATATTGTTTTAAACTACTTACAGCAAAAACTGCTGGAAGAATATAACATCCATATACCATTCGAATCGGTTCGTCGAGATCAGCAAATGCGTGTGTGACAAATAATTTCACTCAATTTTCTCGGAAAATTTCTTTTCTGCAAATTCAGATTCATACGAAAACTCGTATGCTCCCAAACAATGTTTCTGCATTATGTTTGGTTCCGACCTCTGGTTCCGGAACTACAGGATGATATGTGAAACGAAATCGAAATTGTGTAACTCATTCTTCTCGTAGATGGCTGATCCGATCTAAGATTCAAATAAAATCTAAGAATCATCTAAGATTCAAATGAAAAGTTTCAAGATTCTATAAAACATTTTGCTCTTCAGTCAGATCTAACTTCCGGTTTCGGGGATACATTGTGATTGGTATAAAAATGTCTATTCCACATAAATTAATCAGGTTTATCGGGTAAGCAGATTGGATAGTCGATAAAGAAAATTAACTTTTTTCAGTTTTAGTGGTATTCAGTTGTCGATTCAGAAGGCACCTAAAAATTTAATTCGTGCTATGATTTCTCAAAGATGTTTTCACTGATTTTCGAATATTTTGAAACAATTGTAAACTAAACAGCTACTCAGGTGATTTTATCTGACTTCGCCCATACCGATTTTAGAATTCCGGTTCCAGTATAAAATCGTTTCTCAAAGCTCAATCGTTTTCTCAAAAAAACCTAATCAAATTTCAGAAACAAAAATTCAAATTAAAATAATCTTATATACAAAATTAATTAATTTTATCCAATTATGACTTCCGGTTCTCGAATGACATGATGACGAATTTTTAAAATTCAAACCAATATATAAGATGACAATCCTGAAAAGCTTCAAAGTTGGACTCAAAACTGTTGTAATTTATTCGTCATATGGCCATACGAATCGGTTTGGGTTATGCTGGTTCCTGAATACCGGCTCTGGAAGTACCTTAAATTACCGTAAACTCTAAAGTGGAACTTACATATCATGGCATGTTTGATCGATTATCACACTTCTAGATTCAAATTCGATCCGATTTGCAGTTTCGACATTACAGAGTAATGAGTGATTTTAATCTAAAATTGTCGCTTAAAACGACGGTCATTAAAAAAATGTCATGAAAACTTTAACACCGAAGAATATTCATGCAAAAAACACATGCGGATTGATAAATAAAGGTATCATCTCACTGCTAGGTGGAATAAACACGTTTTTAAATGAAAATTCGCTATGTTAAGATATTATGCTCATGACAGACATGTGATTTCGGAATCACTGTACACCATGAAATCACATGTCTGTCACCCTGAATCACGGGGGTATCACGCGAGCATCATGATACAACGGTACAAAATCACATCCCTGATTACTGCTACCAGCGCCATTGGCGAGCGATGGTGAACACATGAAACAATATTTCATTTTTCTGACCATCGAATACTAGCATCAGCCATCGTTTTATTTTGAAAACAAAAATCTCTGTAAAATGCTAACAAGCAGCATAAAACTTATATATTTTATCAACGTTGTAGCATATTTTCAAAAAGCAGTCCAACCAAGAATTGTTCTTCAATTTTGTGAAGTTTTGAAATACAAATAAGGAAAACAATACATACAGCACTATTAATCAATTATTTTCTATTCAATAACAAGGAAATTTATTGTTGAAATGGATATAAAAACATTATGATTCATATTTTGAATGTACATGTGATAATAATAAACGATAAATATCCAATACATCAATACCAATCTCGTAGTCATCCAGTTTATTGATGACCAATCGAAATTCCATTTATCAGATTTGTACCCCTATATTCAGTTCTGGTAATTCTAAATCTTTTAATGACTTTGTCTTATATCATCAGGCCGTTGGATAGAAAGAAAACTTGTTTTTAAATTGTTTAGAAAGAGTCTTTCATTTCTTTCAGTGTGGGTAAATTGAAGTAACATATTCAATTTAAAAATACTTGTAGTAGTTTTCAGTGTTACTTCATAATTATAGCATAACTTTTTTAAACTCGTCAAAATCCTACTAAACACCATTATAAGATTATATTCCAGTCTAGTAGACCATTTTTGATAAAATTTATGGTCCAAACTGAAGCATCAAACCTATGACAAACCTGTTTCGGAATGATTTAAAATTCAAGAAGGATTTAAAATCAGCTTTCTGTTAAACATAATCCTTTTTATGAAAATTTCGTAATGAATAAACTATTACGTTGATAGCATTTTTCTGATATATGTGGTTTCCATGCCGTTTATATGGTTACATACTAAGAATATCTTAGATTTAATCACTATTTTGAAGCTCAATGTTAAAAGTTTTTGCGCTCTTATATTTATCGTGAATATGCGGGTGAAAAAAGAATTATGACTGAACACCTTAAAATTTATGTCGGCATAATTTACAAACAAAATTTGGTGATTCATCATCTTTTTGATAGAAATCAGCTTCGTTGCATAAAAAATGGTGCAAGTGTCCGAAAATTAGTTCTAAAAGCCTCTCATATTACCTCCATTCTCTATTTTTATTTATCTAATGCTAATTACATTTAAACTATGAAGATAAAATCCTGTATTCCAGTCATAAATGTGTCTTAAACCATAAAATTTGATATGAGTGAAACTGTCATCCGGTGAACACCCACCCACAAAACAAGAGAGGCATTGATTATGTCTGCCTTAAATCAGTTACTAGGAATACACTTGAAACCGCAAAAATTTAACATGCATTTCACGATGGAGAATCAAGTTGATTTTAAGACCAAAATTCAAACGCATACAATTCACTGGGTTCTAGTTTTAGTTAAACACGTTTTGTTAATTGCAATATCTCTAACGCCTATCAGTTCTGTGAATTGCACTACTTTATATCAATCGTTTCTTCTTATAACACCAGAACAGTAAAGATGTAGATTATCATGATTATCACATTAATATTCTGACAACTAGTGTTATGATAAACATTAATTTACTATCATTCAAAAGTTACCCTTCACGAGTTTTACAAACGTATAATTAGCGAATTTTGTTTGCATGAAAATGTTTAACACGTTGACTGCCAACCTACGAGATAACTCGTATATTCCGTTCGGAAACGAATGGTCGTGGCAGTCAACGTGTTAAGAAACGCGTTTGAATTTCAACTAAAGTAACGGTTGATTTTCCATTGCGATTTTCGTTTTGCTTTGTGCTGTTTTTGACATTAAACAGCATTAAAAACAGCATATTTTTCAACTACTTCAATATGTGCAAATCAAATAGCAAATTGGTTGAATCAACTAATTATTAGTTAAAACAACAACTGCAAAAACCAAAAATAACGAGATCGTAATTTTTTGATTGGAGGGTTTTCCGTGTGGCAAATCTGTTATTCCCGAACCGAAATTCTAATCTAAGTGAAATTTAAGAACTTTGTATGGGACCATAAAACCTACGTTCCGGGCCTCGGTTCAAAATCGATTTTTACAGCGATCTTTTCTTTATGAGAAAGGCAAACAAGTTAACATTAAAAAGCTCATGTTGATGAACTGATGAACACCAGACTAAGAAATCGCAAAATATCGAAACTATTACAAACGCTTCTACAACTTATCGATTTGTGCTAAGCCGGTATTGGTATCCAGATTCCGACCATGTTTGAATATGACATAAGTGTTCGCTGACAAAAGATTACATACTGCTCAACAGCATGGAACAAACCAAGTTATGAGAACGAAATCACATGGCTCACCGAACTTAATCCGATCAAATCGGAATCCAGGGTGCTAAATGGATACAAAACGACACCAGTCGTCATTCTATTTTCTCTCTGTCTCTCTCTCTCTCTATCCCTTAAAAAAACAATGCTCTCGAAATCCTCGGCACTTAAAAGTTTTTGTATCCTCAACTCAAACTGTTTCGAAATTTCGTCCCAAAACCGTAGAGTGTCCGAAGTCCACCCCAAAAAGTTTTCCTCCTGACCCAACGAAGAAACGTTTCGATAGGGGTGCCAGGTGTTACCGGCGGGGGTTACAACCTCGGTTTATTTTGGTTATCGATTTTAGCTTACCGTAAACGATTAGTTCGATCGGATCGGCTGTCCGTTTGCCGGCGATGTTCTCCGCGACACATGTGTAGTTTCCGATGTCCTGCAGTCGCACGAACCGGCATGCCAGTGCAGTGATGGCCATTGCGTTACACGGACATCGATGTGGCCGTCGATGCAAAGGGAGAAGGGATGATCGGATCCGTCGGTCGGAGATTTGCACGCCAGTTCCCGAAAAGTTGTTATTTTAGGACGCCATCAAGCCGGAACCGGACCGGGAAGCCGAGGCCAACGAATGGTGAAATTGAAATAATAAAATAAAGTTTTATTATGGTTGCGTGTTTGGATTCTGTTATAGAAGGGCTGATGCGGGAATGAGTGGATGAGTGAGGGTGTACGTGGGAATTTACTCCCCGGGATGGACCAGGAGTGGTCAGATGCGTGTTTTATTGAATATTAATAGGTTTTAGCGGAAAGCGGTATTAGTAGGTGAAGGTTGTAGAGTTTGGAGAATGTTCCGCACCTGTAGTTTTACACCGTTTATCACAATGTTACCCTCGGACGAGAACGACAGCAGGGGGTTGCCGGAGAGAGAGAAATTGTTTTTCAACCACGTGATTTGAGGCTTTGGATAGCCCTTCGGGGCCGTGCATTTCATTTCCAGCTTTGCTCCGGCTTCGGCACGTACTTTGGTCGAGGGAAGGATGAAGTTCTTTTTCAAATCTGAAACGAAAGCAAATGGAGGAAAATTGAAATTATATCGTTCTGTGCAACTTTTTTTTTTCATGCAACTTGTTCAGGTATAGATAATTTCTCGTATTACAGACACATAATTTCGCTAGTATAATTCAAATTAGTACATAACATTAAACGAACCATGTCACAGCCCTGACTGAAATGTCCGTGGCGAATTGGCGGTACCAAACGGTGCCATTCGAAGTTCTCTGGCTCATGTCATTACCGAAAATTACTATTTCGTTTTAAAACAGCCACTTGGTGACCCAAATTCTCGAATTGTCACCCATTTTCTCTACGATTAATGACTGCACGACCCAAGGCAAACCCGTCACATTGATACGCTCCATCGCCCGACTGTTCCATCAATTTGTCTAAGTTTCCTTTGTCGAGGAACGTCTGTTTTCGGACCCTCAGTTCTCGAAAACGTGCTCATATTTTTCACCGTGCGTGCGTCGTACCATCGTCACACATGCTGCATGCTAATGGCACCATCGACATCGGTTGACTCCCCCTTCCCAAGTACCTACAGCATACAAATGGTGCCAAAGAATGGCTTAACTTGAACAGATCTTCGAACAAATCAAATTTAATGGGGCAATCTTTGTATGAAATTAGCTTATTCCGAAGGTACAATGGAGCAAAACGGTAAAATTGCTGACGAAATTTGTGTTATTACATACGAATGCCCTCAGGTGTGGGATACCCGGGCTATTCACACGGCTCTGCGAAAACGGAATCATAATTGCAATTAATCAACCTTTCGGTAAACAGGTTCCTATCATCAACGAGCGATCAGCGATTGTTTGCTCCATTCCATTCGGAGCTGGAGCACGTCCCGTCAATATATCACTGCATCGTTTGTGAAGGCGCTATCTCTATCGATACATCTACGGAGTTGGGTTTATGTTAATGCTAATATCACTGGAGTACGGAACCACTTTGAAGCTGCTGTCAGTTGTGCTGCCTGGTGGCGCTATACTTCCCGTACTTGTAGGGATGCGATACAATATTGTTGTCTGGAGCGATTTCCTCCTTTGGTTCGTTGTCTCGCTGGCACGGGCAGTACTTTCCAGTGGAGTTTGAGGGTAAAGATGGAGAACAGATGAGTGCTAGTGTCCGATGTCATCGCCGTTGTCATTTCCTTAACCGAGCTAGTCATTGAATGGATTTCCTTAACCATAAATCAGACTTCAATGCGTGTTAGAATTGCTGATCACGTGCCTGGGGTTGTATGAAGGGGGGGATCTGGTGCCTGGGGGTTGTATGAACACATGTTTGACAACACTACTTTCAAACATATTTGTGGTTTTCACTACGCATAAGAACATACGAAGTTTCAAAATATTGACGCATTTATATTCGAAATTTTTTTTGAAAAACAAATTGAACTAGAAGGTGGCCACAAGCATCTATTTCGATTGAATACCAACGTACAAACAGGCGAACACCAATTGTTTCACTCTTAATTATTCCAATGCTCCAGAATCAGTGAATATTTGCTCCCGAATTTAGTGAAAACTTTCTTCTCGCGTTTCGTCTTCAACTCATTACAGCAAACCAAATCAAACTGTCATGATCAACTAGCAGTTCAATTTAAATCGCTAAGTATTTGAGTCAGACTAAACAAAACCTAAAACTAAAACTTTGCTCAAATAAATCGTTTTCCAGAGCCGTAGTGAGCATTCCTATCGCCCGATGAATTCCCGAGATGAATTCAAAAATATTCACCCCTCCAATTTTCTAACACACACCATGAAGACGAGCACATATTGTTTTATTTTTCTGTAAAGCTATCCCAAGTAACATGTTGACGTAATTTCGTCTTACTTTTCAAAACTTACTTCTACAAGAATGGATTGAACCTAATCGTGAATATTTCTTGATTTTTTTTGTTTTAATTAAGAAGTGTATCGAAACTAAGTTATCCACAAATTTTTCTTTCATATTATGATAAAAGACTATGTTTTAATCAAACTAAAAATTAATCCTTTATTGTACAAGCTTAAACTTGAGCATAATGAAAACCGGATGATATTTAAGTTATTCCTTCACGAATTTTTGAACTTTTGATCGAACGCTCTTCATCAAGTTCCGGACAAGTGTTGCATCGAATCTTTGGACGTTTGAGCCCAAATTTTTTGAACTCCTGCATGTTCCCAGCTGCCTTGCCAGTTTTCTTGAAGACCCCCATCACGATTGCCCAGTAACGTTCGATGGGTCGAAGCTGAGGACAATTTGGTGGGTTGATATTTTCCTCAAAGAATTTTATACCCTTTTCTGCAAGCCAATTGAGAGTGGTTTTGGCATAGTGAGTCGACGCTAAATCCGGCCAAAGCAGTGAAGGTGTACTATGCTTCTTATATAAAGGCAGCAATCTCTTCTGGAGACACTCAGATTGATAGATTTCTGCATTTATAGTTCCGGTAGTGTAAAAAATGGTTGACTTCAAACCACGGTCGAAAGGTACTGCCATACCAGTACCTTTCGACCGAATTTCCCCACTTGAATCGACCTGTCCGCATCGCTTACATCCTTCCCAACAACGACAGTAAAGTATTGTGGACCTGGAATGGTTTTTGAGTCCTCCTTTACATAAGTCTCATCGTTCATCAAAACGCATGCATCCGGACAATGCAAAAGACCCGAATACAATTTCCGTGCCCTTGTTGCTGCTTGCTGCGTCTGTTCTACACTTTGGTTCGAGATTTTTTGCTTCTTGTAGGTCTTCAGGTGATTTCGCCTCTTGATACGCTGGATCTTTCCGACAGTCGTTCCTGCTTTTTTGGCCAAATCACGCATTTACATTGATTTGTTCATGACTCGAGATACCACTTTCTGGTCCAGTTTCGGGTTGAAAGAACCGGATTTTCTGTCTCTTCCTGGTAGCTCATCCAAAGAATAGTGTACCCCAAACTTATTGATGATGGTTTCAACACTGGCATGATGAATTCCAAACCGCTTCGCCAATTTTCGCATAGTAATACCCTTCTAACTTGGCCATGTGTCCAGAACCTTAATTTTCACTACCTTCTCAATACGCGACATTTTGAAAACGCAGAATTTCAACCGCACAAACAAGTAAACAAACGAAAGCTGACAACCAAACGCACAGCATGCTGTGATTCGAGCATAAAAAACATCACAAATACATGCGTACAACACAAATGTATGTGGATAGCTTATTTCCGATACACTACTTACAGAAGTTTTAATCAACTTTCTGACCCTATTTACGGGGTTGGGAATCGAACCCAGGTGGGCTGCGTGAAAGGCAACGACCTACCCATCACACTATTCCCGTCCCCAATATATCTTGTTGTATGCGACGCAGCAACATCATTTTTGCTCCATACCATCGGAAATATGTTCCGAATTTTATGATAAAATTTTCAATAGTATGATATATTAAAAAATAACTCTAAAATGAAGTTTTCTAAAATGTTTGGTATGAACGATAATTAAGGAGAAATTCAGTGCCAAAATAAGGCTCGCAAAACTTTCAATCACATGAATTGTACGAATCATCGCACAAAGCTTAGTGTGCAATACCGACACATAGAAATACGCAATATTTAGTGATTAAGCGCAGTGGGCTTACGACACGTTTTGTTCGCTAGTAAAGCAACAGGCACTAACAATGTGTGGTAAAGTCATGGATATTTTAGATTGGCTGATATGAGGAAGACACATTTGTGCATGTTTTTGACACGCGAGTAGCACCTGTAACTTATACATAAAAAACGTGATTAATCCACCTAGCAGTGAGATGATATCTTTTTTTTATCAATCGGCATGTGATTTTTGCATGAATATTCTTCGGTGATTAAGTTTTCATGACATTATTTTAATGACCGTAGTTTTAAGCGACAATTTGAGATTTTATTCACTCATTACTCTGTAATGTCGAAACTGCAAATCGGATCGAATTTAAATCTAAAAGTGCGATAATCGATTAAACATGCCTTGATATGTCGAAGTAAGTTCCACTTTAGAGTTTACGGTAATTTAAGGTACTTCCTGAGCCGGTATTCAGGAACCAGCATACCCCAAACCGATTCGTATGGCCATATGACGAATAAATTACAATAGTTTTGAGTCAAACTTTGAAGCTTTTCGGAATTGTCATCTTCTATATCGGTTTGAATTTTAAAAATTCATCATCATGTAATTCGAGAATCGGAAGCCATAATTAGATAAAATTAATTAATTTAGTATGGGACTATAAGTTTATTTTAATTTGATTTTTTGTTTCTGAAATTCGATTAGGCTTTTTTGAGAAAACGATTGTGCTTTGAGAAACTATTTGATACTGGAACCGGAATTCTAAAATTGGTATGGCCGAAGTCAGATAAATTCACCTGAGTAGCTGTATAGTTTACAATTGTTTCAAAATGTTTGAAAATCAGTGTAAACATCTTTGAGAAATCATAGCACGAATTAATTGTTTAGGTGCCTTCTGAATCGAAAACTGAATACAACCAAAACTGAAAAAAGTTTATTTGGTTATCGACTATCCAAATCTGCTAACCCGATAAACCTGATTAATTTATGTGAAATAGACATTTTTATACTAATCATAATAATCTCCGAAACCGGAAGTTGGATCTGACTGGAAAACAAGATGTTTTATAGAATCTGAAAACTTTTCATTTGATTCATAGATGATTCTTAGATTTCATTTGAATCTTAGATCGGTTCAGCCATCTACGAGAAAAATGAGTTACACAATTTTGATTTCGTTTCACATATCATCCTGTAGTTCCGGAACCAGAGGTCGGAACCAAACATAATTCAGGAACTTTGTTTGGGAGTATACGACTTTTCATATGAATCTGAGTTTGTAGAAAACGGTTGAGGTCATCTCCAAAAAAATGAGTGAAATTATTTGTCACACATGCATTTGGTGATCTCGACGAACTGATGCGAATGGTTTATGGATGTTATGTTCTTCCAGCATTTAGTACTGTAAGTAGTTTAAAACAATATAATTAAAAAAAATCAGCCATCATCTGGTTTATATATGTCATATTCGAACGATTATTTTGTCAAAAACGAACCGTGCTAAAATCGGTCCGAGGATAAATGTCATGACAAAGGATGCTGTACACGGTCTTTTTGGTACTTAGAAACTATTGTATGTAACAGTATAAAAAATCGTGTTTTTCGTTGCTCCCAAGCATTTCTTTATCATATAGCGCTCAAAACTTCTACTGCTGAAATAGGGTGAAAAGTCGCTTACACAAAAATTTCGATATCTCCGTTAAAAATGGACGGATTTTAACAATCTATGGCTTGTTGGATAGCTATTACCGTGCGGAATCCAAGTCTGAAAACATATTCTGTTTTCAAGGTCAATTGTGACAGATACTGTCAAAAAACTGAAAATTTTGACATAAAACTTCGTGTAACTCAAAAAGTAAACATCCGATCTCAAAACCATTCAATAGCGTTTTGGGTGACGGGAAGATCTTTCATTTGCGACTAGTTTGATCAAAATCGGTCCAGCCATCTCTGAGATCTCGACCTCTTATTTGACAACACACATACAGACACATGCACATACACACACACACACACGGACATTTGCTCAGTTCGTCGAGCTGAATCGATTGGTATATGTCACTCGGCCCTCCGGGACTCGGAAAATTTTTCTAAAGTTTGAGCGAATTCTATACCTATTTTTTATATATATAAAAAAAGGTAAAAAAGGTAAAACGAAGCAAAATCTTATGCTACATAATACTTGCATGATAGACACAACGAAACAAGTCGGATTATGATGGTGACAATGAAGTCAAAATAATGTTATGAACCTAAATCTCATCATACTGAGTTACAATGAGTTACAATTTTCATACTGAAGCAACAAAGCAAAACAAATACAGTATCGATTGAAAGTTTCTGAACATTTTTTTCGGACAATAAAATTGAATCAAAAAGTATTGTTTTTTGAAAAGTATCTTCACTCTAACAGAGAATATTTGAACTGAACAATGAATACAATATTCATTAGATTTCAACAAATGCATTTTTGTTTTTCACTTATAGTAAGTCTATGCAATCACTGTGAAAACCGACTTTTTAACCGAGGCCCGGAGGGGCGAATGTCATATACCATTCGACTCATTTCGACGAACTGAGCTTATATATGTGTATGTGACAAAAATGTGTACTCGATTTTTTCGGTGATTGCTGAACCGATTTTCACAAACTTAGATTCAAACGAAAGTGCTCTTGGTCCCATTGGTTGCTATTGAATATTACCCAGATCGGACTTCCCGCTTGGGAGTAACGGGATAAAATGTGCAAAGGAATGAAGAGAAAGTGCACTCGATTTTCTCAGAGATCGCTCAACCGATTTTCTTTAGCTAAGATTCAAATTAAAGGCCTTATAGTCCCATAAGCTGCTATATATCATCTGGATCAGACTAAAATATGTAAAATAAACTAAAACCGGGCAAGCATTTTTTTCAGAGATGGCTAATCCATTTTTCACAAGCATAGGTACAAACGAAAGGTCTTACAATCCCATATAAGGCTACCAAATTTCACCCGAATACGACTTCCGGTTCCAAAATTACAGACTGATGGATACAAAATTTTTTTTCAGCGGCATGTTTCGCCTTTCTCATATAGAGGAAGATGGGGTTAAACGCACCCCGAGTGCGTTAGTTCTAATACAGACGATGTATTTGCAATTTTATAGAAAAATCGTCAAATTTATCGTCTCATATTTTTGGGGGCAAAACGACCCGAACTGTGTGAGGCAAAATGCTCAAGAATTCGCTTACAACAATTATCCATAAGTTATGAATTTAATGAATAATTGTGAACAATCTTCCACCTGGCAAATATTTCGTAAACGAAAAGTATAAAGCTTGCTTTAAAGAAGAAGAAGAAGCTTTATGAGGGTGCATATTGCCCCGTGGTTGTCATGAGCTTTAATCCATTGTTTTGATGGATGCTTACCCGTTGTTTAAGATCATCCTGCCTCTATGTTCAGATAATCGTCACTTCGCGTAATGTAGAATGTATATTTTTCATGTTTTCCACGATCGGGCGTCATGCCCCGCATATATTTCAATAGACAAATTTTAAAGGCTTTAAAAAATAAAATATTTCATTTATTTTTCAATGCATTCAGCGAGTATTTGTACTTAATTTTGAGAAATAATGATTACGGAAGATAGTCATGTATGAAACTCTTCCGTGTTATTCTCTATAGTTAAGATATAGCTACATTTCCTTAGGGGGTGCATTTTACCCCATCTACCCCTATAAAGGTTATGCAATTACTGTGAAAACTGATTTTTGAGCCAAAGCCCGGAGGACTGAGTGTCATATACCATTCGACTCAGTTCGTCGAGTACGCAGTGTCTGTATGTGATTGTGTATGTATGTTTGTGTATGTGTGTGTGCGTATGTATGCGTATGTATGCATGTAACATTTTTTTGCACCTACTTTTCTAGAAGTAAGTCTTGCAATGTCTTGTAACCTCATACAAAATTCCTGAATTTTATTTGAATTTTACTTCCGGTTCCTGATTTACAAGGTGGTATGTGCAAAAGAATTTAAATATTTGCATTAGCTTTTCTCACAGACGGCTGAATTGATTTTCACAAACTTAGATTCAAATGAAAGGTATGATTGTCCTATACAACGTCACTGAATTATATTTTGATACGACTTCCGGTTCCGGAATTACAGGGTGATTCGTGTAAAATATTCAGTTTCATATTACTTTCTCACTTTTTTCAGAGATGGCGCCACAGATTTTAAAAACTTTAATTCGAATAAAAGGTATTATGGTCCAATACAAAACTTCTAAATTTAATTCATATCTGACTTCCGTTTCCGGAATTATAGGGTAAAGTGTGTTAAAATTTTGATACCGTCACTTCAGCTGAAATGTTGTGGAATGCGCGTCGTCTTATTGATCAATTATTCAAAAACTAGGGTGATTTTTTAAATACCATAAACACAAGTTTTCGCAATCAAATTTATCACAATTAAGAATTCATAGAATTTTGCTTTGCCGAGCCGTGATTGTGTTTTGAAATCTATAAACGGTTACTGCTCCGTTCTACGGGGATGATTTTAGAATTGAAAAATGTGTTGATGCAAAATTTCACAAATAATCTGGAAAGTCTACTCAAAATTATGAAACTTTAACCGAAATAACCGAAATTTGAAATAGTTTCAAGTGAATTTCGTAAACGTCTCATCATTTTCTATATTGCGCGCTGCTGTTTCGTATGATGGTGGTGTGAGGAATACCCAGTGGGTTCGGTGCCGTTATATCGATTTGATGCGTTGAGTTTTGTGTTGAAATGCCAACAAATTAAATGCAATGAAATGGGTATTATAAGAAATCGCTCATTTTCTAAGGTAACTGACGATTATAATGCTAGTAATGTACAACTCTTGCTTTGTTGTGTAATATCATATAATAGATATTACTTCAAATTGGAAAAGCCTATCATGAAATGAATAAAAGCCAAGCATTATAGTTTATTTAGAACATTGAAACATATAACATTCATATATCATAGTGACAGAATAAGAATTCAAAAATAGATACGTTTATGGAAAGTTCATCTATTTGGTACATTTTCGTTGTCTAGTGACTGTCCAGTAATTTCTTATCTCAACAGTTTTTTTAATCGATAGTGAAATTTGACAGCGCTCTCTCATGCGGTAAATTACTATTTAGTACTAGTAAAGATACCGAAAATACTTGAATGTTTTCTAGTTTTCATCCGTTATTTGTAAGGATATCTATGCTTGCTACTAAACTCAGACATATACGTTGTTTGCATGTGCATATAGCTTCATGTTAGTCAATTATAAATACTAATGGCTCATAGTTCTGCTGTAATAGTAATCAATAACAATAAAGATTGAATAAGGATACATTAATATTGTAGAATATCTAAAAATCTATCGCGAATCAGTGAGAGTCTATTTTACAAACCAACAAAACGGGTGGTAAGCCCACTGCGCACAATTACTGAACATATTCCTGGTTTCTATGTGTCGGTTCTGATTGTTATGCTTTGTGCGACGATATATTCAACTCAAGCGGTTGAAATTTTGCGCGCATTTTTTGAGACTTCATTTCACCTTAAGGCCCAGAATTTCAGTTCTCTTTTTCTATAACTTCGGAATCGGTAGTCGGATCCGGATGAAATTCAGGAATTTTGTATGAAAGGTCCCATCATTTAAATCTAAGTTAGTGGAAATCGGTCAAACCATCGCTGAGAAAAATGAGTGAGACAAACTTTGGAATATATGACCACAATTTCCGGAGCTTCTGTAACCAGAGACCGGGTACCAGGATAGCCGGAATCGGTTAGTTTAGTTGCCTACTGATAATGACTATCGATTTGTGTTGTTTTGAGACCAGTTTAGAAATATTTTTACGTTTTACCTGCAATAACTTGAAAAACCGACTAGTGAAAATTGTCCCGGAGGGCCAAGTGTCATATACCATTCGACTCAGTTCATCGAGCTGAGCAATGGCTGTGTGTGTTTGTGTGTGTGTATGTGTCAAATAATCTCACTAGGTTTTCTTGGAGATGGCTGAACCGATTTTGACAAACTTAGATTCAAATGAAAGGTCTCGTGGTCCCATACGGAATTCCTGAATTTCATACGGATCTGACTTTTGGTTCCGGAATTATAGGGTAAAGTGTGTTCAATATTGTACATTGTCACTTAAAATATTTTCGGATGCAACAAACATTTAAATCGTAATTTAGAGTGCGTACTAGAAGAGTTTGTGTGTCATGTTAGTTGGGGGCTGTTCGAACCAGTTCTCGGGTTTCGGTGCCGGAAGTGCATATAATAGTGAACCCATTTCGTTTTCTTAAGGATGACTTACTCAATCAAAGCACTGTTTTATTCTGTATGCTATGCATAAACAATCTCTTGGTTTCTTTCAAAAATCGAAGACAAAAATTTTGAATAGAATACCACATAATTATATACATGAGAAAGGCATCATTGCACCACTAGGTGGATTAAAACAGGTTTTTTGTTTCGCCGGTTTACGTGACGGTGTACAATATTTAACACACTTTACCCTATAACTCCGTCACCGGGAGTCGGTTCCGGGGGAGATTCTGGAATTCCGTTTGAAAACGTGACCTCTCAATTGAATCTAAGTTTGACAAAATCGGTTCAGTCATCTCCGAGAAAACCAAATGAGATTATTTGACATACACGCACAGACATTGCTCAACTCGATCAACTGAGTCGAATGGTATATGACACATTTTTACTAGTTGGTTTTCAAGTAATTGCACAACCTTTCTATATGAGAGAGGCAAAAAATAATCGCAAAAAAGACTAAACAGTTACAAATATTGGATATATTCCAAAAATAGTTTTTTTTAAAGCTACCAAAGTATTCTCAATTACTCAATATACTCATTTATTGAGTATCTAAATCTACAAACATACTGTATATAATTGTATGGTAGGCTATGTAAATAAGCCGTACTTTATTTGAAAGTATTAAAAGAAGCAAAAGTTTTGAAAGAAGAAGTGAAAGTTTGATTCGTATTCACAGCCTCTAGTAATGCTTGTGACATTACCCACCCGCCTTTTTGTATTTTAAAATTTATTTGATATCAAAAATGCTACAGTAGAACATCAAAATGGCGGATTTCCGTTCCCAAAGCACAATTGGAAAGACTTGTATTTCAAATTTATCTAGAAAATGAAACTTGCCTGGTATACTGACATGACGTGAGCTGTAAGATACAAATGTGTCGATAATGAACATTTGGTGTGAAAAAGCCTTAATTTTTAGAAACCCTGCTCATGACACTATTTCTGTTTGATTCTCATCAAGTAGTTTTTTCAACACTTCCAACGGCACACATAGGATGTGCAAAAACATCAGTAGTACGATAGAGCATACGAATTCAAAGGCTTGTGCCTCAATGTAGTCTACAAACGAACAGACTCTGTTTGATGGTCGTTGGAAAATGAATGCTTTGACCGCCATCAGCACTTTTCATTTAGTTTATAATGAAAAGACTTATACCCTTCCAGTAGTTGATTTTTTGTTGCTGATGCTGTTCACGTAGTTCCTATGCTAGAACCTCTGATAGGAATGGAAAAATTCACGGAAGAAAATTTTGCCTTTTTCTCCTGTTTTCTATGACGTAAAATCAGTCTTCATCATCTAAAAATGATAGCTAGTTTGAATGTTCAGCTGAAATATAAAAACAAAACTGTGTTACTAGGAATGGTTGTCGAAAAAACAAAGAAACCATAACAAATTTCTGCCGATTCCACTACTCGACCACCCGCCGAATCCTTAAAATCGGCCGATCGTGTGCAGCAACTGAAAAAAAACCTATTACGTTGATGGACAGTTGAAAAAATGCAGTTGAACAAAAGCACGGGATCCTCTTAGAGAGGGTTTCATTTTCCACCTCGGAGATCCGGTCTAGTGGTCTAGCGGGACGACGGTCGGAACGATTTCGTTCCTTGCTCGGTGCACGCACTATTTATTCATATTTACGTCCTGGAAAACAATGGACCTGTCGTCGAGGGTTATGTGTTTCATGCTTTTTCATTCCTTTTATTTTATCGTCCATTGTAAAACGGTGTAGTACCATTACGAGTCCTACACAAATGTATATGAAAATGGCAAAGCTTCTGTTCATGCCCGATGCTTATTGTTTCAGGATTTCATTGGCTGCCATCATCAGCCGCGGTATCCCGCGAAGCAGATCCTGATTGTCACGAACAGCCGATTCGATGACTTTTTATTAGAGGATGCCGTTTTGCGCAGTGCTTTCCGGAGATTGTTTTTCTTTTGTTCGGATATGAATAGTTTCTGGTGACGTAAAAAAAAAACAAGTTATTCAATTCGGGAACATAAAACGCTACCAACTGGGAAGACATGGACTTGTTTGCCACTGCCATAAACCCTAATTAGAAACAGATTATGCCCGCGGATTCCCATGTTGTGTGTTAGCTTCGGTTAATCAGCCTCAAATTTACGACTGTCGAAAGCATGTTAACAAGTGGAATACATTTGCCGAGAGTGGGTGACAGATGCTATCCAAGTCGCAAGGCACTTTCGGATGTCGGTCCGGGCGAATATTTTGATATTTTAGGCAAACTGAACTAAATGGGAAATGTCACATTGCCATAAATATCGAAATGAATGGTTTGTCTTCGCCGGAATCCGCGGCCGATACACATACTCACTGCAAATCGCAAATTGAAACGCAAACAGAATTGATCAATTCAATGGCCTAACCATGTGGAAGTCACCCAAAATGAAGTGGGAATATATTAATAGAGTGAAATGATTTATGCTTCCCATAAAAGAACTGTTTGTAGAATATATCATCGCAAGTATCGAGCGCACTGTCAGAGGCACCACAAGACGATAAATTATGTTTCCATTGTTTGTCAGATTGCGGCAGCGGTTGACTTTACTGGATAACACCCCCAACACCAACTTCAAAACCCGGTGATTATATCTTCGATGGAACTGATGTTTACGGAACAGACCAAGAAATGCATGTAAATTTTGCGATTCTTTCTCTTAATATTCGAAGTTGATAGTATATAAAATATTTAGCTTCCAAAATAAAAAAAACAAAATTTTGTGGAAATATGAACAACTAGTAACGCTCTTGTAAGTAATAGCTATTAATAAATTACTACCAATTGACTTCAATTGAATATGATCCGTGGCGTATCCAAGGAGAGGATGGGGGTTTAGCTGAGTGGAATATCTTGAAAGAAAGCGATAGTTCGATTTCAAATTTTTCTTTGCCCAAGACGGTCATTACCCAAGGTACACTACTGCATAAATTAATCGTTTAGCATCGTTCAAACGAATTTTGCGTCGATAACATAAATTAATTCCGAAAAGGGGTAAGTCGATGACATTCACTTATCCTACATTGGTTCGATTCCCAACCCCGCACATATGGTCAGAAAATTGTTTTGGTCCAAAGAGGCCAATGTCTTAAAAGTTAGAAACTCTAAAGACTGTCCCAGAAAGTATGGACGCAACCAAAAACCGCTGCCATTTCGCAATGGTTCAGAATCTGTCAACTTTTATGGCTGCGTCTTGTTGTTTACACTCTTCTCTAACCACTTGTGCAGTTGTTTATTCGTTTTCATTAGTTGGTTTCGAAATGCGTGGGCTTTCAGCAGAACAATGTCGAAAAATTGTGTATAAATGGTGCACAGAACGCGGACTGTCACTGAGAAAGATAGCAAAAATTGAAGGAGTAAGTGAAAAAGCTATGCGAAATGCAATCAGGAAGTTCGGTGAGGATAACACCTTTGAGGATAAACCAAAAACGGTTCGATACAAAGGTCTTGCTAACCCCCAGTTGGATAAACGTATACTGAAGGCGTTCGAGCGAAAGAAGGAGGTTTCAGTTCGGGATTTGATAAAAAAAAGTAGGCACTTCGATGTCAAATGTTCTTCGTGCTAAAGAACGTTTGAATTTTCGAACCTATAAGAAGCAGAAACAACCAAAACGTAGTCCGAAACAAGAAGCATCGATCAGGCCGAGAGTTCGAAAGCCGTACAATACGATTCTTGCTGGAAATTTGAACTGCATAATCATGGACGACGAAACCTACATGAAACTCGATTACAAATCCTTGCCGGGACCACAATATTATACGGTGCGAGAAAGGCAAGTGTTAAACCAGTCCGAGACATCGATTTAAATCTGAAAAATTTGGTAAGAAAGCTATGATCTGGCAAGCAATTTGAACCTGCGGTAAAATTTCGAAACGTTTCATCATCACTGCTTCAATGAACAGCGAAATATACATCAAGGAATGTTTACAAAAAACGACTTCTACCCATGATTCGAAGCCACAAGGATCCGGTTGTCTTCTGGCTAGATCTTGCTTCTTGCCACTACTCGAAATCAACGGTAGAATGGTATACTACCAAAAATGTCACTTTCGTCCCAAAAGACACGAATCCACCAAATTGCCCACAACTTCGACCAATTGAGGAATTTGGGGCATTAACGAAGGCACATCTTAGGAAACATGTCTCGGCAGCCGAAACCATTCAACAGTTCAAAAAAGATGGGGAAAAAGTGTCAAAACTTGTCGCCAAGAAGTCTGTACGCAGGGGGACGGGTATAGCGTGATGGGATAGTTGATGCCTTTCACGCAGCCCGCCTGGGTTCGATTCCCAACCCCGCACATAGGGTCAGAAAGTTTTTCTGGTCCGAAGAGGCGAATGACCTAAGATGTTAAAGCCTCTATAATTGAAACAAAAAAAAAGTCTGTACGCAATTTAATGAGGAACGTTCGCAAGAAGGTGCGCCAACTAGTCTACAATGGCTAAGTAGCAAATGTTGAGATTAATATTCTGTTGTTGTAGTCTAATATTATCAGCATATCGAATAAAATTTGAATATCTAACACTTGTGAATTATTTACAGCGAAATCAATGTGCGTCCATACTTTCTGGAACAGTCATTATAATCGAAACAAAAAAAACCTTTCCGTGCATAAATTGATCGGCGGAAAAAAATCAAGTGCGTAGAAATAGTATCCACAAAAAAATCTTCACGGACACTCACAGTGGGAAAAATTTTTTTTAAAGAAACTTGGCAGAATTAAATCAAGGAATGCAAGGACGCAAGCTCTTCAAAGAGGCGCGTGTTAATTTTAAACATGGCGCGTGTAAATTCAAACGGGAGCGGGTCATTTCGTCGAAAGCCATTTCACCGACAGTCGTTTCGCCGACAGTAGTTTCACCGAAGAGATCATTTCGTCGAAAGAATTATTGCTCCGAAAGGATCATGTCACCGAAAGGGTCAGTTCACCGAAAGGGTAATTTCGTTTACACCACATAATGAATTAGAAAACTGCAAATTCTGGTTATTCAATAAAATTATTCATTTGTCCTAGATAATTGATGTGGCGCAGCCACATATCCGAAGCTAAGAAGCCGCCGAGGCGATGCCAGTTGAATTGGCCGCCGACCCACAGTCGGAATCGGCTACCTCTTGCATACAAACCTGTAACCGCCTCGTTTACCCGGCCTATTCAAAACAAGGTTTCTTTTCTTGGGAATCCTGTTCTAAGTACGATTGTAGTTCAACAAAATGGGAGTAAACATTATCACTTTTCATTTGCCTTTATTTCAAATCATTTCCAATCATGGCTTTCGGCGAAACGGATTTTGGCAAAATGGTTTTCGTCGACATAGTTTTCGGCGAAATGACCCTGATTCAATTCAAACAACTATATCTTAGAAAATATTCGGAATTCGACTTCGAAACATTGCAAATATGTTCTCAGATGCTACATCTTTCAATTAAAGCAATAAATGGAAAATCGATTGTTCTTGAAGTGCCTTCTTACATAATAAAAAAGCTACAACTAAAACAGTTTAGAAATATTTGCAAAACTTGGAGCTTCTGATGAAAATATTCATCTGAGCACCTGAATATGGTGTTATAGATCAAGAGCGATATATTTGTCGTGGTTCCTTTCTTCCTATGAGAAGTCGAAGACATAAAACTTGAAGTACTATGATTTTTGTTGAATTGTATGTATGTCAAAAATAAGCACATTGCGAAGAAAACCAGTTATGCAATCCATTTATATATTATTGCTAGGTTAATTTTAAAATTCAGCAGTTGTACGTTGAATAATGATTTACCTATCCCAGACTGGTGATCCTCAAGAATGAGCTAGTATC
Organism: Malaya genurostris; assembly: GCF_030247185.1. Lineage (NCBI taxonomy): Eukaryota > Metazoa > Arthropoda > Insecta > Diptera > Culicidae > Malaya > Malaya genurostris. The sequence continues at coordinate 257,287,586 of NC_080571.1, forward strand.
ATTTTCCTACGCAAAAACAGTCAGAAAAAGACTAATGAAAGAAATAACAGAAATGATAATTAGTGCAAAATTTCCATATATACGGGACTTGAACCAGTTATGCTTTCTATAAGAGGAAAGTTATACTACTCCGAATGTATAAATAAACTCAGAAACCAGACTAACTAAACAAAACATCCGAACATATTCAATTTTTATGCCCACCATGTACTTCAATTAGTAGTCATGTCCTTATGGCACTCTTCCAGGAAAAAATAACTCCATACAACGCTAGAACCAATATATTGCACCCTCTATTTCGGTTCTGTCTAAATCCTAAAATATTTGTGTGTAAAAAGCGACGCAACTTATAACAATGTACTATCAGCAAATCTCATTAATTCTGTCAACACTTGCACTCTGGCAGCAACCTGAGATTTTTTGTAATGATTTCTGAGTTTTAATTCATTCAAACATATGTTAATCAGTGAAACTATTTCCCAGGATAGCTAAATTTACGAGTTTCGATTCTCGCAAACCAAGATTCAAATTAAAGGTCTTATAGTTTCCTAAAAATTTCCAGAACATTTTATCTGGATTCGGCTTCCGGTTCCGGAACTAAAGCGTGATAAGTGGAAAATCACCAATTTCATTAGTATTTTTTCGCGAACGATGGTCAAAAACAGGTACAAATCCCATGAAACTGTCTGATAAATTTTTCTAACGATTTATTAATTTTTAGTTTGACGTAAAGCCGCCATGACTATGTTCAGTTTTTGCAATGACTGAGCGGAAATATATATTGGAGAAGCCAAGTGAAAGAAAAACTAACAGAAAAGATGAATTTTTGGAAAAAGATACGCTCAGAGACAGGACTCGAACCTGCGTTCTTATGCATTCCGTGCATACGCGCTACCATTTCGCCACTCTGATCTTGTTTTAGCCACTGCAAAACTCGAAACAGACACAGTAGCAACGTACATCGAACATGGTCTACATCCTGGCCGTCTCACCCGACCGATATCTCACATCCAAACATCTTCTCTGTTCATCAAACACTAGTCCTCTCGCTTTATACCTATTTCTCCGATCAAGCATTGAGTAGGAGAGTGTATTTATAATCGCTTGTCACCTTCTTAATGGTGCCAGTCGCTGGCTGGACATCGTCAGCGACAGACCCCTATGAAGGTTGTATTGATTGTCTGCCCTTTCCTACCAGAAGCAGATTGTTACGGAAAATCAAACCGCAATTGTTTTTAACGATTTATTAATTTTTAGTTTGACGTAAAGCCGCCATGACTATGTTCAGTTTTTGCAATGACTGAGCGGAAATATATATTGGAGAAGCCAAGTGAAAAAAAAACTAACAGAAAGGTGAATTTTTGGAAAAAGATACGCTCAGAGACAGGACTCGAACCTGCGTTCTTATGCATTCCGTGCATACGCGCTACCATTTCGCCACTCTGATCTTGTTTTAGAAGGTGACAAGCGATTATAAATACACTCTCCTACTCAATGCTTGATCGGAGAAATAGGTATAAAGCGAGAGGACTAGTGTTTGATGAACAGAGAAGATGTTTGGATGTGAGATATCGGTCGGGTGAGACGGCCAGGATGTAGACCATGTTCGATGTACGTTGCTACTGTGTCTGTTTCGAGTTTTGCAGTGGCTAAAACAAGATCAGAGTGGCGAAATGGTAGCGCGTATGCACGGAATGCATAAGAACGCAGGTTTGAGTCCTGTCTCTGAGCGTATCTTTTTCCAAAAATTCATCTTTTCTGTTAGTTTTTCTTTCACTTGGCTTCTCCAATATATATTTCCGCTCAGTCATTGCAAAAACTGAAAATTTTTCTAGTTTGCAGAGCTTGTTAGTTTTCGGGTATAAAAACTTATTTCAGCACTACTGGTCCTCCCTTTTACAGTTCCGGAAGCACCGAATGTGGTGATGAAAAACATCAAAAATAGAATTCACTTCGATTTCTCTGCGATGCTTGAACCGATTTTCACAAATCTTGATTTGAATTAAAGCTCATATTATCTTTAAAGCAACTGTGAAATTTTATCCAGATCCTACTTCCGGTTACACAACGATGAGTGTCGAAGCTTTCAAACTGGCATATAGAATGACAATACAATACCGTGTAACGTGGAAGAAGAAAACACAAAATATTTCTATCCTATTTATACGCCCTTATTCTTAATAACGTCATATCGTTTTTTCGCTCGTATTTCATTTGTATTCCCCATAACGCTAGCAAAATCAAAGGTAGCTATGATTCGATCGAACCACATTCGATCGAAAAATCAATACGTCGTTATTCAGAATAAGGGCGATAATGTAATCAGTAATATGAGAAAGGTATCATTACGCCACTAGGTGGATTGAAACAGGTTTTTTTCGGACATACCAGAGACTAGGATGATTCGCATCGCTAATGCGTTAGTTCGACTCCTCTGTTATAAGATAAAAGTTTAAATACAAGAAGCTGTGTGCATACTTAAATGATTCTTGTAACGTCTCACTTTCCGCACTTCTTCACATCCTTGCTCTTCTTTGAGTACTATAGCTTTACAGTTTCCAAATTCTTTCTCCTTTTACGATATCTAGTTAGTTTTAAATTGTCTTCAGAATCCTATGTTTTGAAGACCGCGAAAATGTTACCACAGACACAGGACTCGAACCCGTAGCTAGCTCCTAACCAGGGAAATTGATTTGCCAATTGAACTACCCTGCATAAGAAAACATACTTAGCAAAACAGTTCGCTTTCGCATCTCATCCAAATCAGTCGATAAAACAAAACCGCTTACGTTCGGGACAGAAGAAACCAAGTACAGTATTGTGTAGTGAACCGAACGAACAAAAGCTACCGCCGACACGGAAGAATACAATTGTTGTTGACTTCAGGCAGTGCAAAATTCGACCTGAGATACGAGAACTTCAAGTTTTGCTTAAAGAGCAAATGCATCTTGACATTAAACGTGTGCATTTACTTCAACGCAATAAGACAAATAATGTTCATTTAGGGGTTAGCCAAATTTTGTGCTAGGGCACATAACCGTTTTTATTAGTTTTACGTTTCGTCTTTGACTCATCAGTGCAGAGCAGTTCAAATTGAACTGCTTAGTGCTAAACTCGGCAGTTCTATTTGAACCGCTAAGCAGACGTAAAGTTTCTGCTACTTACAGAACACTTTTTGTTTTGCAACGGAGTGCAATGTCTTTTCTGACGTGCCGAACGAAAACGTGTTTTCGACTATTTCTGGCCGATGCAGGTATGGTCATTTAGGGGTTAGCCAAATTTTGTGCTATAGTCGAAAACACGTTTTCGTTCGGCACGTCAGAAAAGACATTGCACTCCGTTGCAAAACAAAAAGTGTTCTGTAAGTAGCAGAAACTTTACGTCTGCTTAGCGGTTCAAATAGAACTGCCGAGTTTAGCACTAAGCAGTTCAATTTGAACTGCTCTGCACTGATGAGTCAAAGACGAAACGTAAAACTAATAAAAACGGTTATGTGCCCTAGCACAAAATTTGGCTAACCCCTAAATGACCATACCTGCATCGGCCAGAAATAGTCGAAAACACGTTTTCGTTCGGCACGTCAGAAAAGACATTGCACTCCGTTGCAAAACAAAAAGTGTTCTGTAAGTAGCAGAAACTTTACGTCTGCTTAGCGGTTCAAATAGAACTGCCGAGTTTAGCACTAAGCAGTTCAATTTGAACTGCTCTGCACTGATGAGTCAAAGACGAAACGTAAAACTAATAAAAACGGTTATGTGCCCTAGCACAAAATTTGGCTAACCCCTAAATGACCATACCTGCATCGGCCAGAAATAGTCGAAAACACGTTTTCGTTCGGCACGTCAGAAAAGACATTGCACTCCGTTGCAAAACAAAAAGTGTTCTGTAAGTAGCAGAAACTTTACGTCTGCTTAGCGGTTCAAATAGAACTGCCGAGTTTAGCACTAAGCAGTTCAATTTGAACTGCTCTGCACTGATGAGTCAAAGACGAAACGTAAAACTAACAAATAATGTTATTTACATTCAGTTTGATAACGAGTTGGATGCAATTCCATTAGCAAAAGACAATAACAATGTGCACTATGTGGAGCACGAGAAAATTAAGTAAAACATTCCTGTATATATGGAAGATAGTGCTATAGAAATGCGTGTGCATGATCTTCCCTCAAGCGTCACCGAATCATATATTCGCAAAACTATGTCCCAATACGGAGAGATTCTCTCTATCGAAAAGAAAAGTGGAAGAACTTTTACCCCGGTATTCTAGATGGCGTACGTTTGTTACGCATACACTTGCAGAGGCCTATACCTTCTTATGTGATTTTCGATCACGATACAAGAATTCCGTGCAAGTCACTTGTTACCTATGACAATCAGATGGCCACATGTCAATATGGCCAAAAATTTGTCCACTACGGCAAGCCATGTGATAAACTGGACAAGGAGACAACAACACCAAAGGACAACGGTGCTTCCTTTACACCAACCCCAAGCAACCCCAGTACACATGTGACAGCCACCAACAACAATGCACAGTGGTCCGGATCCACAATTTAGGGGGACAAAAACATTTGTGGTTTAGCCTTATACTTTAGAGCTATGATGTCTTCAGAACAAATGATCAGTGAAAGATAAGCCATATTTTGAAGCATTTGGTATTAGGGTGGTTCTTATTATTAGGGTGATTCAAAAATTATTTTCCGTATGTGTTGAGATAGAGGACTGCACCCTTCGGCAAAATTATAGGAAAACTTATATCAAGCAACTTTGCCGAAATTACTATTGTAGTATCTCTAACGGTTTTAGTGGTACAGCTATTTTAATAGTGCAACTTAGGGTGTTCCTAAAAAATCAGATTTTTTGCTCTAGCTTTCTTATTTTTCACTTCTCGATTTTGGTGTCTTTGAATATCTTTTAGAGTTTGTTGAAACACATTTTTTGATGACTAGCGCATTCAGGTAGCGTTTTCTGAACCGAAGTTATGAGCAAAACTAGTTCAAAAACATATCATTTTTAAACTGCTATATCTGACATTGGAGCAAATGAAAAAAAACTGTTTCTTTCATCTGATAGAAAATATTTTCGAACATGTTTATAAAAAAAATGGCGGAGGAGATATTTTTTATATTTTTTAAATTGTGTTCAAACATTGGGTTTTTTCATTGAAAAATACTCTTTCATGTAAGACATTTATTAGCTATATATATATATATATATATATATATATATATATATATATATATATATATATATATATATATATATATATATATATATATATATATATATATATATATATATATATATATATATATATATATATATATATATATATATATATATATATATATATATATATATATATATATATATATATATATATATATATATATATATATATATATATATATATATATATATATATATATATATATATATATATATATATATATATATATTGAAATAAAGTATTGCTGTCTTCTAGCGTGTTAAAACTTATTCAGCTGCATAATCGGGAAGATGGAGTACACTCACGTTGGTTGTTACTCTATTCGATAATGCTATTACAGGATCAGACGTTAAAAGAAATCGTTTGAATACATCCTCTAAATTCACTAAACGATTGAATTTCTGCTGATGAAACTGCCTATACTTGCGAATTGATTTACTTCGACTCTCTTGCGCTTCCTTACTGTACATTATTTGCTATTTGTTTGGTTCCCTTGCGATTGATTGTTGAGCAAGAAGGCTGGATAATCTGAAACAACAATTATCCTTCATCTGTTTCCCTTTGCCACCAAAATAATCATCTTTTAAAAGGAAAACACGGAACTAACAAAGCACGAAGTGGACAAAGTAAATGCAGAAATTGCGGTAACATTTTCACGGTCTTTATTACAGAGTTGCATTCACATGTCATTCATCCAATCTGTTTTTCCCGTTAGGTACTGATCAAATTTAAAACTAGCTCAAGACGACTCCACGTTTTAACAAAACTAATACGAAACGTTACTACAGTTGTATTTGTATCAAATAAACTATAGCAAATAGTTGTATTTTTCCACTCTCATTTGTAACGTTTTATTTGATTGGGTAGTAAAATGTGTTTGTCGTCGATAAGTGGTTTCTTAGAACCGTTTCAATTGTGGAAGCGAAGCAGTAAAATTTGCCAAATTGACACTATCAACTAATACGAACAATTATCTATATTCGGAAGTGTGAAAGGAGCATGTAGGTTTTATTCGTATTCACATTTTCCAGTTATGTCTGTGACATTACCCACCCGCCTTTTTATTCATGATAATGATAATGATGAAAATAGTTGCCTAACGAGATGATGAATTGTATTGCATACAGGTACAACTATCCGATTAACTCTTCTTTTGATATTAGTTCAGATCATCTTAAAAATATTGTAGTAGTATTGTGTAGTTAGGTTTACTATAGTAACTTATAATACGTGATTAAATCAATGAAAAATTGATTTCCCATGAAAATAATTGCAGGATGGCTTTCGTTGCATGGTTTTACAAAAATTACAATAGAAATTAACTAGAATTGACGCACTTCCAATATTGATCGGTATAAACCAGAGTCTAAAGAAATCTTTCTTTAAAATTTCCAAAACTTTGCTCATAAAATAATTAGTCCGCTATATTTTACATCGGTTTTAATCGCGGTAATGCCCACATTTTCAAATAGTATTTTCACGGAACGAAACCTCATTTTTCTCATCAATGATTTCACGTTTTTTTTTATTTCAATGGTTCAAAGCAGGTTCCCATATTAAATTCACTTATCAAATGCAATATCGGCCCACCACAATCGAACCCTTCCGTGACGTGAGAATCGATGAAAACAAATTAAAAAAGTTACGATCGTTTTCTGCGAGGAACGCTTTTATGCGCCAATTTATAACCATCATACATATTTTGAGCGTTTGATTTCGCTTCTTCCGTTTGCCTCCGCTCAATGGTCGTTCCTCCGGAAGAATGGAAACACCAGAACCAGAACGGATGAACCTCGGCAAGCTGAAAAGTCAAATTATTTTTTTTCAATTTCACTGCAGAAACGATTCGCGATTGTTTCATCTATCAACGCCGCAGTTTCCCTCATTTGTGGCCGGTTTATTGCTGCTATATGCGACAGGGAGTAATAAATTGCGGCATGGATACGATTACTACTCCAGAAAAGTGCAATCCGAAGGCGGCTGCACAAATATAAGTTGCCAATCGGCTGACTGATGCATCGCTTATTTATGGACATAATAATTATTAATTATAGTGGCGGTGAATTACGACTTTCGCGACAGTCGAGCGGGTCCAACTGCGAGGGCGCGGGGGATTTTATTTCAACTTATTTTAAAAGCCATCATCTTTCTTCCGTTTTTTTATTGTAGATTGAATTGTACGGCTGGGTAAAAAATAAAAATAAACTGAAGTCGCTCAGCAGGACGATCCGAGTTATAATGGTTCTTGGACTGCTCGTTGTGCGAGGCAAAAAAAGACGTCCTTCCCGCTAGAGATGCATACGATGGTTACTAGTATTATTAAATTATTAGACGACTTTATTGGTTCAGGTTCGAGGTTTATGCAGGCCGTTTCATACGAAACAATTCAACCAAATGGCACCCAAAGGGGGAGTCACTTCGATGGCACTTATCCGCCGGGTTTCAGTTCGGAGAGGCCACCCCGTGCGGTTGCCGATGCGACGGATCAGTCAGGCAAATGAAGAGATTAAAGCAATCAAGTGAACATACATAGAGAAGATCAGCAAAGTGAGACAAATTAATGACATAATAAACTTCATTTATGGAACTTGTACACGGCGTATAGATAAAGATGTCGTCAATTGAGTTAATTTAAAATGAATTTTTCACTGCGTGGGGCAACCGAACGGTGCGGGAGAGCGTGGTGGCTGTTTCGAACGGTGCGACGTTGTTTTGGGATGTTATTGCAAATGGAGCTACAAAAGTGCCGTCGTCTGGAGTGATTTCCGTTGATGTTGGATTTAGATCTAGTAATTATCTTTTGACGGGTCAAAAAAATCAAGTGAACATATTTTAATACCTATCTCCTGAGTTTACACAGAAAGAAATCATGAATCAATTATTTTTGCGGAATATAATTCATTCGCTATTGGTAGCTCTACTTTTCAACCCGGCTATCGCTTCGAATCATCTGAATCAAGTGCTAATGTTCGAGATTGTGTGATAAATTGATGTAAAGGCAAAACAGAAGATATTGGCATACAAACGCTACTCTAATTGATTATTTCAAATTAATTGCGCTGATAGAGAATTGACATAATTTATTATCATTGCCTATATATGGTCAAACTTTTATTTGACAAACTTTCAGGTAATGTTTTGTAGAAATGCATAGTATTCTCATATATTTTGATGTTTTTTTTTTTTTTTTTTCATAAATACGTTTATTTCATAGGCAATATACATAAGTTTTTCTTCGCCGTGGCATCCACAATACATAGTAGTTTAAACCTAATACATTTCGAATATCATATTAGTATGTTGGTACTCATTAGTTAATCTAAACACTGTTTTTATCAAGCGAGTTGCTATTTTAAATTACATTAAATAAAATACATTTATTTTGTACATGATCTTATAACTATTTCAGGATTGTTTGTATCAGTTCACCACTTATATTCAATATCCTATAGTTGGCTATTGGTTGAACTCATGGAAGAGAAAACAGTCTAACATAAAATAAAATTTAAATTGGAACTCCAATGGATTTAATGAAATGATAAAGAAGTTTCATGTATGGAAGGTCACGACAAGCAAGAATGTCGCGAACTGGGACATTGGATAGTCTACCTTGGGTACGCAAGGAATTTATTAGTTGAGATCTGACATCACGAAACTCCACGCATGTCCAAACAACATGGTCAATATCGCGGTAACCTTCGCCGCAAGCACAATGATTAGTCTCGGAAAGTCCAATTCGAAGGAGATGTGCATCTAACGTGTAGTGATTGGACATGAGTCTGGACATCACACGAATGAAATCTCTACTCACATCCAGTCCCCTGAACCATGCCTTTGTCGATATTTTAGGAATAATTGAGTGCATCCACCGACCCAGATCATCTTTATCCCAAGAAGCTTGCCAGCTGGCAAGTGTTCTTTGGCGAGACGCGCTATAGAATTCGTTGAAAGCAATCGGTCTCTCATAAATTTCACCCTCAATAGCACCACGTTTGGCTAAAATATCGGCTCTTTCATTGCCTGGAATGGAGCAATGAGCCGGAACCCAAACTATTGTGATTAGATAATTATTATTCAATATGTCGTTCAGACACTGTTTTATTTTACCCAAGAAAAACGGTTCATTTTTGCCAGCAGCGTTTGAGCGAATGGCTTCAATTGCACTCAGACTATCTGTGAAGAGGAAATAATGGTTTGGAGATAATGTGACGATTACATTCAAGCTATAATGAACTGCTGCTAACTCTGCTATATAAACAGATGCAGGTTCTTGAAGCTTGAATGAGGCCGAAACATTATTGTTGAACATACCAAACCCTGTCGCTTCTTCCATTCGCGATCCGTCCGTGTAAAACATTTTCTCAGAGTTAATATGCCTGAACTTACTTGAAAATATTTTTGGGATTTCCATAGAGCGTAGGTGGTCCGGGATTCCACGCACTTCGCGCTGCATGGATGTGTCGAAAAATAAAGTTGAGTCAGGTACATTTAGGAGGCTGACACGGATAGGAATTATTTTGATGTTGTTATCCTCTAATTTTTGCCATCTTTCTGGTAAAACTCCAATACCGCGTTGAAAAAGTCCTTTTCTTTAGATTCAATAAATGAACTGATCAAATTTTTGGTTATATCATGGTTTTCGAAGTGCTGCTCAGTAGAGGTGGACAAACCCGTTCATTTCAAAGAACGGCTCAGAACTTGATAGTTCTTCCAAAAAAAACTAGTTATTCTGAATCGTTCTTTAGTTATTTTGAACTTTTGTATGCTCTTCAGAAAAAAACATGTTTTGTAGTAAATAAAGTTATTAATAGAGAGTGAATTTTGGTAAATATTTTTATCACTTCCCTTCCCCTTTGAACATCGCAATTTTTACCATATTCCCTTAATCTCTAACCATTCTTAAATACGCAGTTAATGTATACACTGACGTAAAGAATTCGATTTCCTTCATTTCCATAGGAAAGAATAGATAATTGTCAATATTAAATTAATAACTCTAGTTCACTCATTCTTCCAGAAAAACTGCCACTAAAGTATAGTAACTTTCTGTGGCACTTTTCTTCATGTTGAAGTAAAAAAATAACACTCTCCGTAAAAACGATTTTTCTGGCAAAAACATGGACATGTTTTATACTGCACAACTAATGCTTTCTCATATAGAAAGGCTATGCTATCACTGTGAAAAACGGATTTTTTACCGAGGTCCGGAGGGCCGAATGTCATATACCACTCGACTCAGTACGATGAACTGAGTAAATGTCTGTGCGTGTGTGTGTGTGTGTGTATGTAACAAAAATATGCGATCACTTTTCTTAGAAATGGCAAATATTAAATTTCGTCCCGATCCGACTTCCGGTTCCGAAGATATAGGATGAAATGTACCAAAAAAATGGAAAAAACATACACTCACTTTTTTCAGAGATGGCTAAACCGATTTTCACAAACTAAGATTCAAATGAAAGGTCGTACGGTCCCGTAGCCTCCTCATTTGGATCCGATTTCCGGTTTCGGAGTCACAGGGTTATAGGTGAACTTTAGAAAAAAAAAGTGCACTCAATTTTCTCTGAAACGGCTCAACCGATTTTCACAAACTAAGAACCAAATAGAAAGACTTATAGTCTCCTAAAAATTTCAGAATCTGACTTTCGGTTGCGGAATTAAAGCGTGATAAGTGGAAAATTATCAATTTCATTAGTATTTTTTCACGAACGATGGTCAAAAACAGGTTCAAATCCCATAGAACTGTTTGATAAATTTTTCTAGTTTGCAGAACTATCGTTTGTAAGCATAAAAACATAATTCGGTACTACTGGTTCAAAAAACTATGAAGAAAAACTCCAAAAATAGAATTCACTTCGATTTCTCTGCGATGCTTGAACAGATTTTCACGAATCTTGATTTGAATTAAAGCTCATATTATCTTTAAAGCTACTGTGAAATTTCATCCGGATCCGACCTCCGGTTCCGCAGCTACAGCTACTAGTTTTCACCCTATATAATGGCAATTTCACCATATAGAATGGCAATATGTACAACACCGGTACGTGGTGGTACGGTGAAAGAAGAAAACACAAAACGAACGATGCGTGCTTTGTACACGCTGTAAATAAAACGAAATTGTTATGGATGTCCGCTACTAGTGTATGATATTGGTAAAAGACGGTGCTGCGGTTGATGAAATTTCTAGCTATTTTATGATAAGTGCGACTGACAGAATGAAAGAATGTAAAGCCGAGGTCAAATAAATGATATGAAAAATAAAATAAAAGAATGTCAATGAATTGATTTTTTTTCGAAAAAATATGCAATTTTCACAGCCGGTAGTGCAGTAATACCGTTACGGTGGTGTGATGATGTCAATAGCAATAATAATTATAATAATAATTCTACTACATGTTTTATGCTGTTTAGCTTGACTTACATATACAGAAGTAACATAAACATAGGCTGGGTTTGTTTGTTAGATTTCGTTCATTTGGAACATGGAACATGAGATAGTAAGTCTAGGTTTAACTAGGCTCAAAACTGATCCAATTTGGAGGTCATATTTGTTGCTGATAAAAGAACCAATCTCGGCTATTCCGGTCATCTGAATCCGGTTTCGGAAGAATGAATGATGATTAAAAACTGAAAGAATGATGATTAAAAACTGCAAAAAGGATCTCACTCCTTTTTCTTCACGATGGCCAACTCGATTTTCACAAACTTATAGGTTTGAAAAAAAAAGTCTTACAGAATTCGTAAATTTATTGTGGATACTACTTCCGGTTCCGGAACTACACGGTAAACAAGATTTGTAGAGTTTTTTAGATTAGGTATGAACAAACCTTCCTATTTATATTCAATGAAGAGTTGTTTTTGCGAATTCCACAGTAATATTTATGATGTTATGAGTAATATGAGGACGGCATCATTACACAACTAGGTGGATTGAAACAGGTTTTTGAAATCTGAGTCGCTTGGGGCTAAATGCGGCTGACAATGGTGTATACGATGAACCGGTGCATTTGATGAGCTGAAAGGAAATGCGCACCTACCTTGTAAATCTGTTTTTTCCATATTCAAGTGCTCATGCAAAATCGAGGATAGACTTTCATTTGATACCTGACTAGGTTAGCTATCTCCTGGAACTACACTTTCGATTTTCCATAACGATGCAATTAGCTATGAAGGCGATTTCCAGAACAACAGTCTCTCATTTGGACGACCAGAGCGTGCTGATCTGTTCTTATCGTAAAGGCAGCTATCTATCGTGCCGTAAGAGTCAAAGTCTTGTGAAACTCATGTCGGCATGGAAAGGAGATCCATGTCAATAAAAAATTATCGCTACCCGACCGAAGCTCTCGAATGTAGGAATGTAGATGAAACCTTTGATTGAAACTTAAAGTGTGACAACTTCAATAGCTAGTATCGAAGGGAAGGTTAAATTTTTTATCAAACTTGCAATATCATATAATCCAATATTACCGTTGAAAAAAAATTATGCCCTTTTCTCGGCATCTACTAACAAAATCTTTATCATTCTAACGAGCCAAGCAGTGATTGTCACTGAACATGATGATAATTTTTGAGGTAATATCGTACAAACAATAGTAAGTTATATTTTCGTTCATGTTGTTATTAAAAACAATTATAATGACGATAATAGCATCACAAATTATGAACTTGAATTTCATACGTAGAAGTAACAGGAGCGCAGAATTTCGCTTATCTGGCTAACTCAACAAATACTGTGAACACAAACAAGTTTTGAAACGAAGTGCATGATGGGTACTCAAGTCAAGCAAAATTATGCTCTCTTATTAGGTCCATGAATCATAAAAAGCCTTAGCACCTTTTGTGAAATTTGACCTACTGTTTCAACAGATCATCCGATTCATAGTGTACAGAACTATTACCTGGCTGGTATCACGATCCTACTGGCACTGAGAATCCTATACACTGGAACCTCAATTTATGCGAAGAGCCGGGGTACGTATATTAAATTTCGGGTGAATTAAATAAAAAAAATTCATGTTAAGAGATGATGTTCCAACATCCAAGAACTACTTGGAGTATTGTCGTTAGGGGTCACAGCAAGAACTACAACGGCTAATGCCTTTTTTGTTTGTGGTTCATACTTTTAGAGCTACACATTGCCTACTAGTGTATTTATAGCCGTTCCAAGTAGGTTCCTAGTCGTCCAAGAACTTCGGTCTTAAGATCTACTCGAACATTCAGCAGTCTATGTATCTATTTTCAATGCTGTTCATAGTCGTAGAGCTAGATCTCCAGGTAGTTTTTGGATGGCCTAGAGCAATCAAAATTGTCCCATTGATCGGATGGGGCATCACGAATATGGACCGAGAACGATAAGTTCGTTAATGCACTTTGTTACACTGGTAGATCTTAAGGCCTGAACTTCAGGTAGTTTTTGGATGGATCATCGGATATGTTGGTAGACCTTAGGGCCTTTTCCGAGGAGGTTTTGGATGTGCAAGTTCTTCTACAGATCTTATCACATTATGTCAGTTTTCTGAGAATTTTACTACGAGCAGTGCAGTAAAACTTCATTCAATTCAATTGAAACCGAATGTGAAACACACTGCCGATCTCTCTACTGCAGTAAACTTCACACTATGACACACACAACGTTCGCAGACGTACCGAAACGGCAGCATTCAGTTCTTCAATCGATTCTCTTCAAATCAAAGCTCAGTTTAACCACCGTCAGTTGATCTCTTGAAGTAACAAAATATCGTTTTCAATAGTGTGAGAGCTGCCTTGAAATGAGGTTTATGTAAACATTCAAATTGGTTCAAGATAATAGATGAAAGACAAATCAGGTAACTGAAATATATAGAATACACATAAATTGATAGTTTCCTCCTTCTATTTTCATTTTTAATACTGTCTCCATTTATAATTTTATTCATTCGAACTTGCTCACTACCAACAGCGAAGACCATGAAGCAGCTAGACTACTTGACACTTGAAACTGAGCAAGCAAAACATCAAATAACTAGGTACAATTAAAAAAAACCCTTCTTAATCCAGCTAGTGGTGTGATAATGTCTTTCTCTTCTTTCATAACATTCTCATGAAAATATGTTTCACACTTTTATTAAATAATTTTGGATACTAATTTTGACACCAATTGATTTAGATTGATTCGAGTAGTTCACAAAAGCATGCTTCAGTGTTTATGTCACACAGTCAGCATCATTTTTCCAAACTAGTGCTTGACATTTGCGTTGCCTATTTGTATGAGAACAGTGATGCTAATCTAAAAAATACCTTTCTATAGAGAAAGGCAAAAAGCCTTCTTAGTCCACTTAGTGAAATTTTCATATATCTTGAAAAATCACCATAGGGGGGAGTACACGAAATTTTCGAAATCGAAAAAAAAATTTTGATGCCAAAAGGCTTAGAATTGCATGAAACGTCGAGATTTAAAAAAATCGACTTTTTGGGACTTAGAAAAAATATGAAAATTTTTCGAAGTCCCAGAAAGTTGATTTTTTCAAAAAAATTTTTTGAGATGACACTAAATTTCGATGTTTTATGCAGTTTTAAGAGTTTTGGCATCAGAAAAAATTTTCAATTTTGGAAATTTCATGTACTCCCCCCTATGGTGCTTTTTCAAGATCGAAAATTGTCAAACCTTTACCACCGGGCAGCACCCCTTAAGCATGTCCGATTTAGGTCAAATTTTGCATGAAGGCTTTTTTCAAGGTGCTTAAACTTTTGAGCACTAGAACTTAACGAAAATAGAGGTGATCCCAAAATTTTGGCACCCTTATATATATAAGAGCGGTAAAAATCAACTTGTTTTGTCGGTTACGTCACTTATACAATCATATATCTGGAACCAAAAGTCAAAACCATTTGATCTTCGAACTTGATCAATGGCACGATAATAGCTTTCAAACCAGCCCAAGTTTGTTGAAATCGGATCAGCCATCTCTGAGAAAATTGAGCGCGTTCAAATACAACGCTTTTTGTCGGTTACGTCACTTATACAATCATATCTCCGGAACCAAAAGTCACAGCCATTTGATCTTCGAACTTGATCAATGATCCGATAGTAGCTTTCAAACGAGCCCAAGTTTGTTAAAATCGGTTCAGCCATCTCTGAGAAAATTGAGCGCGTTCAAATACAACGCTTTTTGTCGGTTACGTCACTTATACAATCATATCTCCGTAACCAAAAGTCACAGCCATTTGATCTTCGAACTTGATCAATGGCCCGACAGTAGCTTTCAAACGAGCCCAAGTTTGTTCAAATCGGTTCAACCATCTCTGAGAAAATTGAGCGCGTTCAAATATCTTCGAAAAGTGCACACACACACATACACACACATACACACACACACACACACACACACACACACACACACACACACACACACACACACACACACACACACACACACACACACACACACACACACACACACACACACACACACACACACACACACACATACACACAGACATTTTCCGATCTTGTCGAACTGAGTCGAATGGTATATAACACTATGGGTCTCCGAGGCTCCGTTCGAAAGTCGGTTTTTCCAGCAATTCTAATACCTTTCTATAGAGAAAGGCAAAACTGACGATGAATTCTGGGAGCTTCACTTGAAAATGGCAGCAAAAGTCATATGAATTTGTATCGATATGCTGACGGTCAGTGGCCATAAATTCTATTTTCATCTGATATCATTCGATTGAAAATGAAATTTTACCGCACGCAATCGTCATATAAAAGTGATTATATGCAATATTTGCGATCCAGATAATTCTTGGATGCCCACCATCTTATTTAGATTCTTTGAAACTAAACAATTCATTAATCCCAAGTAGCATGTTAAGTTGCTGTCCTGTATATTTCTACTCATTGTACATTTTATAAAGTTGGTTTATATCACTAATTCTAGTAACTGTTGTGTTACGGAAAAAGCGCAATTTTTCTGTATTGTGCAACATACTTTCAAGTTCATCCGTTATTATGAACATTTTTTCACAACGATTGTGCAACTGATACAAAAACTCATGCGTCTATCCCATCAAAAAGGCAGTAATAAAATCAGCGAAAAACCAATTGTGAAACTCGTGCATGTAAACAAGAAATGAAATGACGTTTACAAAAACATAACAAACATAATTTCGAATAAATAAGTTTCACATTTGATTTTCAATACTGCTCTCAACACAAACATGGATCGTGTAAAATAATCTGCACATGAAAAATGATAATGCACATATTGTAGAATTAATCTTTTGTGTTTTTGTAAATGAAAAATCGACAGCGTACTGCATTTTTATGGTGAAACATGTATTCGTACGCCCGAAATTTTCAAGCGCCTTTAAATTAACGTGTTTTGATTATTGTACAAAAATTTCTGTGAAAATAACAGTCTATTATTTTTAATGAGAATCATCGGATTGGTGTTTAAAATACGTGTATTCAAACATTCTTTAAAATTCTTAGACGATTTTGATTAAACTAATGTGTAATTAAACCTGAAAAATCTCGAAATGATTTTTTCTTGAATATTTTCCAATATGGCATCGATTGTAACAGTGAGTTGAATAGAAAATTGTTCACCCAACGTAATGACATATATTATCTAAATAACAGGAAACATTAACATGTTAATATTTCGAAAAGAAATGCTCCACGTTTTGTTTTTTTATCAGTTTTAATCTTCTAATTGAATGAAACAACAATACAGTATAGT
The DNA here is from genome assembly GCF_030247185.1 of Malaya genurostris. Classification (NCBI taxonomy): domain Eukaryota; kingdom Metazoa; phylum Arthropoda; class Insecta; order Diptera; family Culicidae; genus Malaya; species Malaya genurostris. The sequence continues at coordinate 257,304,539 of NC_080571.1, forward strand.
CATTCATCTTAGCGGACCCAACTTTTGTGATACGCACTGTAGGTATTATTTTGGTAAGTCCGTGTGCTGGAGTTGCAAAAACAAGTTGCACAAGCGGTAATATATAACTATGGGAGTAACTATGATGAAATTAACCTTTCGTTCAATATCTTTAAAAAGTGATGTCAGGTCTGCTTATTTTTTTTCCGCGAGATGAAAACCGAACACAAATTATCTGATTGACTTTTGTTTTTATTGCGTATATAACGCTGTATTCCTGCAACTTTTATGATAATAATCTCATGTCTGCAAGTTTTACGTTCAATTCAAACAGCTTGAACAACTTTTTTGCAAGTTTTGAATTTTGTATCAATGTTTTTCTAAAACTGAAGAAATCTGCGCACACTGATCTAAAAATTCATGAGGCAGCCAAAACAATGCGGACTCTGCAGAAATATATTTTTTACAGCAACGTTATAAATTCGGCTTAGCCTTTTTTGCCTTGCGGAGAGCATCAATCATTTTACTAATTTTTCTTCCACAAGAGATTTATAGCAATTTCGACGTACATTGTGCCCGGTACAATTATGACAGCCGTTTGAAAAGTTTTTGATAAGTTGCACAATTGTTATAGTTACTCCCGTTTCACATGACGATGTGAAATTTTTTGTAGAGCTTCTAGTGAAACATTTACTGCACAATTGTTTTGATGAACTTAAAGTTGTTCTACAGTGATTTTTTCGGTAGTATTGTGAAACTTAACAGTGATAAGTTGCACAACCAATTTTAATATATATATCTAAACATATCTAACATAAATAACATTTCTAAATCAATTGTAAAACATCTTGAAAGTTCAATAAGTTATATTTGCTACTTGGGACGTATATTTCACAATATTTAATTCCCTGAAGCATGTTGAATTGTTTTTAATATGAATAAAAATTGAGAATTTATTCATTTGGCAAAAACCTGTTTTTTACTCAATCATCGCATAAATTAAATAAAAAATCGCGGTATTTCAAATAAAACGCGTAAAAAAAAGTCGCGCAATTAAATTCGCTTAAATTGAGGTTTTAGTGTATATAAATCATATGCATGCTAATTAGCGATCGATTAGGTTCAAAAGAAATTTTGAACTGTATATTTTTGCATATTGCTATTGCCTATTGGAAGCTCCAAAATGAACTTAAGTAGTTGGAGCACACGATGACATCCGACACCTGAATATTAGCATGTTCTAGTGAAAATGGTTGCATGGCTGATAATTATGAGAATGATCATTCATAATCGTGTGCAAGTTTATGGACACATCACAATAGTGATTTTGAATGGAATGATATTTTCTTCATAATTTTGCAGCACTGGTCAGGGATGCAGATACTTCCCCACACGGAAAGACCGAAATCACCATTTTGGCGTAAAAATTAGTTGATTTTCTGATTTTAGTTAGTTATTTGTTGAGACCACTAAAAAAATCTTACTTTTGCTAATTTAGATTTTTTAATTCTCATTCCCTTAACAATAATAAAATATTTGTTGAAATTGCTATTTTTTTAGTTGAATTCACCAATTCATTTCTTAGCTAAGGCATACTTCATTTCCATTCAACTAATATTTTAGTTGAATTAGAGAAATAAAACGTTGTTTTCAACCAACATTAATGGTTAAATTGGCTTCTGCAATTTGCAGCTATATGGCGCACTGTCACCGAAAAAAGTTCACACCGTAATGACTACTAGCCACTAGATGGCACACTAACGAAACGAATTTTTTAGTCGCGGTTGTTTTTTCTATATTGGCAGGTATAAACACGATGTTGTATTGGAGAAAAAGACATAAATGAAACATAAACTTCTTTTTGAAAATTTTTCTTCTAAATCGCTGTTTTCTTCATTCGACTTCGCGAAATCGACTCTTTCACTAATAACTTTGAGCACTCGGAAAACAAAGACCGTATACAAGTAGTACATCGGATTGCGTAGCCCGGAGGATTGGAAGATACAAAAAACATCATTTGACATGTACAATTAGAGTGCAACATTCGAAACTCACTTCACTGTTCCGCGTAAAAACATTATTACGCACAATCGCTTCAAATGCGCTTAAATTCACAAATTTACATATCGGTTTGGAAACTTATATATGGATAGATCGTAACACATGCAAAAAACATCAAAACAAATTGCAAGCAATTTCAACAAGACTGTCCTTTTTACCTTTTTAATGGATTGTTTTACTTTGACAGTTCTCATGAGTTTTTGGCTAATAAACTTGTTAATAAAAACCAATTTCATTTTTGTTTTCTTTGTGCTGTCCTTCAGTAATGATGGCGATAGATAAATGGAAACAAATTTTCTGATTTTAATAACAAAATTAGTTGTCAATGAGAATGTCGTGTTGGATTTAAAAAATTGCTGGTTTTTGTCCAGGATATTCGCCGAATAAACACATTCGCTAAAAGTAAGAGTTTTTTCTAGCAAAGTAAATTCTCAATTTTAACTAATTTCATAGTTATTTTGGAAATTTAGTTGTTTAAATCAACTAATTCAAAAACAGTAATACGAATTAGGCGCAGAGCTAATTTCGGTCGCTCCGTGCATCATTATTCACCGAAAATCAAACGGTTTTCGTTCGAGTTATTCGGTGATGATTGTGTAAACGATATTCACCGACGATTATTATCTGTGATGATAGTTGATTTATAATTTTTGAAGATGATAATACTAGTATTGCTCAGTAAGAGGTTTTTCGATTCCAGTAGAAAATTAAAAGGGTGGAAGATGAGGGATAGGCAGTAATTAACCAAGTTTCGCACAATGTATATACGCAATAAATCTTATTTTATATCTTATATTTGAAGCGAGCTGTTTCTGTGATAAAATTTCCGCAATTTCGCTATAAAATAGTGATTCAACTCGTAACCTCGTTGGTAATATAAGTCGAAAGAAGGAGCCATTTTTTAAAGCTGAATGGGTAATCAAAAGACTTTCCAAGAGGTCAGAATATTTTATAAATCTAGCACATGGTTGATACTGAGGCTTTTTGTGAACTCCCCAGAAGTGCTGGAAATTCTTTCTTAGCTATATATGATTAGTTGTCCAGCTCTGAAATTTCATTTAATGACTTTGTAGAGCGTGATCAAACACCAATACCTTCAAAGTGCCGAAGATACTGATTCTAATATACACAAATAAAAATATTTGGCGAGTTTGGTTTTGAATAGAGGGTTTAGCCTTAATGTCATCCGATTCTTCTGGCCAGAAAAACATGCCCAACATGCGATTTATAGAATTGATAAACCAATGCATTCCAATTTGGTTGTACATCGACGATGGTTTTAAATCAAATTTTGGGTGCAACTGATGTCCACTTCGTATTACTATTGATTTACATGTCGAGTAAATTTCACTATTGTTTTCTGTGCATAAACGCAAATAAATTTCTAACGACAGTCATTGTCATTGTGCATTCAGAAAATGAGAAATAATTTTGAAATCATCTAATCGAATTCTTCCTTAGAATAATGTATGTGACTCCCCGCAACGCACTGGAACACTGAAAAATATTCCTCTAATGGCACAGCTTTAAAAATAAATTGAATCGCAAAAGGTGGGCGTTCTGCGCGAACCCATTCCGCAAAACAACTCGAATATTTCATCCCATCCTGGCATCCTATTAATTGTACATAAGTTCACATTTCGTCGTTTCCTCTCGACCGTCCTCCAACCGGGGCAAGGAAAGCCTTAGCCGCAGTCTTCGAGTGCCGCCGCCGGGTTCACTGGGCAAACTGACGTTCATTATAGTTCCGAAATTTATTCCCACATATGTTATGTTGTATGGAACATGCATGCAGATGAATTAGCTTTGTCGGCACACAAATCGGCACTGGGGCTGGCCGTTTCGGAGTTATGCTTTTTGCCTTTTCGGAGTGAAACGAGATTCATGAGTATGTATACATTTCCACGGAGGCCACAAAACAGCAACTCGTACACCAGTCGATTCGCCAAACAGTTTCCGTTCTAATCTTAGCAGAATTTTTTTTTTTGATGTTTTATTTCCTTCGTAACATTCGGTAACTCTGCCGGGGAGAGAGTAAAATAACCAGCAGACAAAAAACGAACCAGGAAAAATCAGGGCTTTTAAGTAGAAGAAACATTGGTCATAAATTTTACTACGATGTTCATTGCGGAACGTATGTCTGCTTGGGACTTGTTTTTTTTTTGTTTGATTCATGTATCTCCAAAAAGAAGGTGGTGAATGCCACCTTCAGTTTCTTCCGTTGATCTCTCCAAAGAAAAGATGTGTTGAGCCAAATGAAGCACCATTTTCATCGAAAAATGTTCGCCGAATCGCTTCAAGGCAATCTTCATGACTAATGATCATCATGGTCAAATTTGAATTGCATCTTGGGGAAGCTGCCTAGCAGTGCACGCTCGATTGTTCGGAACTGTGATTGTACACTGGTTGTTCAATTTGCATGCGATACCCAAACATAACTCATCGAAAATAACAATGCCCGAACTTCTTCCTTGCCATTCAATAAATCTCATAAAATTCACATTATTTCATTCATCCATAACCGCGATATTTGTCGGGTGATTTACGTTCGGATAATTTGTTCAGAATATTAGATTAATTACCCCATCGAGATGAATTGATTCGAATTTTGCTTTCGTTGAGACCACCCATCACAGAAATCGAGTGCCCGAAGAGGCGAATGACAGAAAACGAATAATAAAAGATGAGCTGCCTGCCTCTTTGCGCTATACTTGCATACGAAGCGGAGTTTTGAGGTTTCGTATGTCGTGCCATTCTCAGGCGACTACCAGCCGTTGGAAGCTCAGTCCAAAAGCGAAGGAAATGGCGACCGGAAACCCAGGCCATCAATCTGAAGAATTGGCCCAGTAAAAGTGCTCATTCAGCTGAAAACCAATGACAAATTTTGGAATGCGGCGTTGAGAAAACTCATTCCTCAATTCCGACGGACAGCTTTATTGAGGTCAAGGAAAAAAATGCAATCACGTCTATCATTTGGATTGAATCCGTTCAGTAAATGGTCAAAGATGGAAGTGCAGTGAAGTACCAATCACATAAATCACACATTCTCACGGGAAATTGACAAGTTATGGCCGATGTTTTTTGATCTTCAATGATCGCAAACAACTGACTTTCATTTGGTTTGGTTGTTGGCTCATAACATTTTGAAAGAGCAAAAGGAAATCGTTGAAATCGCTTCACAGAAATGTTACCCTAGCAAAATATTTATGATTGTAGCATTCTATACATCTCAATAATTTTCTCAGGGGCCAGAGAACAGAACACAGAAAACGAAGGACATATAGCAGATTCAAAAAATGAAAAGAATTCTCGATGGCATTTTCAAAGTGCTGAATCTGCATGGGACAATTTCATTTTTTTATGTTCTCTTTTTCGATTGTAGTTGTCAACTATTGCTTCATTTTTGAATGGTTAACGTGTGAATGAATGACTGAGTATTTGATATAGGAGAAAGTAAACAACGATAAACTGGTAACTGAAATATTCACTGATTCGTCAAAAATTGCTCATTCAAGAGTGAAGAGGAAATATTCAGTCAACTTTGTAGTTAGTTCAGGAGAAAAGTACTGTTCGATGATAACAAATTTTTCTATCCAAAACTAAAGAATTGGACTTCATCGATATGTGGTTCCAACAGTATGGTGCCACATGCCATACTGCACGTGAAACCTTGCAATATTTGGGGCGGTTTGGTAAGTCATTAATTTTAAATTTTGACGTAGTTCATAGCTCACCAAAATCGTGTACACTGGGGTCTCTTTTTGCGCGATTTTTTTAAATGCGGATTTTTACACGGATTTCCGAAGTTACGTGATTTTTTTTACGATTTTTTTCCAAAGATCATTGGATTTTGGAAGTCTCAAAAGTCGATTTCAACAAAAAAAAATTTTTTTACATTGCAAAAGATCAGGACGTTTCATGCATTTCTAAGATATTTGGCATCAACATTTTTTTTTCTTTAGTTTAGATGTTTTTTACGCGGATTTACGAAGTTACGCGGTTTTTTTTGTGCGGTTTTTTACGAGGTACATATCCCCCCCGTAAAAAAAGACCTCAGTGTAATATGATACCGTCAATAAGGAACTATTTCTATTTAATTGATGTATTGAAGTTGTGTTGACAATTTTTGTGATAAGCAAAATGGCAATCTTTGCCAAATTTTCCTTAATCCAATTAAATATCCATTAAACAGAGTATTGTCAGAACTATGTATCAACAATACTACTATACTAACAATACTATTGTCATAAGTGAAGCAGTCCTTACACGAGACAATATTATTGTCAATAGTTCAAATTTTTACAATACTATCGACAGTTATATTGAATATGACCATGTGCATTCTCATGTAAAAACCATTATCCATAAAACCATAAAACCATAAAACCATAAAACCATAAAACAATAAAACCATAAAACCATAAAACCATAAAACCATAAAACCATAAAACCATAAAACCATAAAACCATAAAACCATAAAACCATAAAACCATAAAACCATAAAACCATAAAACCATAAAACCATAAAACCATAAAACCATAAAACCATGAAACCATAAAACCATAAAACCATAAAACCATAAAACCATAAAACCATAAAACCATAAAACCATAAAACCATAAAACCATAAAACCATAAAACCATAAAACCATAAAACCATAAAACCATAAAACCATAAAACCATAAAACCATAAAACCATAAAACCATAAAACCATAAAACCATAAAACCATAAAACCATAAAACCATAAAACCATAAAACCATAAAACCATAAAACCATAAAACCATAAAACCATAAAACCATAAAACCATAAAGCCATAAAACCATAAAACCATAAAACCATAAAACCATAAAACCATAAAACCATAAAACCATAAAACCATAAAACCATAAAACCATAAAACCATAAAACCATAAAACCATAAAACCATAAAACCATAAAGCCATAAAACCATAAAACCATAAAACCATAAAACCATAAAACCATAAAACCATAAAACCATAAAACCATAAAACCATAAAACCATAAAACCATAGAACCATAAAACCATAAAACCATAAAACCATAAAGCCATAAAACCATAAAACCATAAAACCATAGAATCATAAAAGCATAAAACAATAGAACCAATTGAGCACTACGTTTTATAATAACCAATCGTTTCGACTACTGGTTTTGGCCTTTTTATTATGATCATGGTGTTTAATTTTTGAAATATTGAACATTATAGTAAATTGTGCTACACCGCACAGAGCGCAAGGGTTTTTCAAATTAAAAGAAATCACAAGCTACCTGCTAATATGCATTGAGAGACTGTTTAATTAATCGACCACCAAGATGAAATACTTAACGAGAAGCTTACAAAATAATATCCATTGAGTCGAATCCGTTTTAGCGATATAAAAGGTGGTGTTCAAAATATTATATGAAAAATATCTCCATAAAACCATGAAACAGTAATCCCACAGATAGAGTACTATCCAAAAGTTTGGATGCACGGAAGTGATACCAACTAATCTTTGCACTGGTTTCACATCTCAAGAGTAGCTTGCAAACGAGCCTTACTTTGTTAAAATCGACTTAGCCATCTCCGAAAAAATTGTGCGGAGATCAAAATCCTTGAAAAGTGCTCACATAAAAAATACATACACATAGACACACACACACTTTATCAGATCTCGTCGAGCTGAGCGGAATGGTATATAATACTGTGGATCTCCGAAGCCAAAAATCAGAAGTCGATTTTCGAAGCAATTCAATTAGCTTTCTATAAAGAAATGAAAAATAAATTTTATCCAAACTTTTGCATAGTAGCGTACAAATGATTATGAAATAACTCAGCAATCATTTAAAACTGCACAATAAAAATATTAGAAAATAATCTACAATCATGTATTCTACATAGGAAATATCGCAACGTTTTAAACGATAGTTTCTTTGATAAAGTTCAAAGCCAATGGCCGAAACGTCTTCAATACAATTTTTTAATACAAACTAAATCAGAATACATTACTACAGTTTATTACATATACGGTCGTTTTATCAAATTTTCAAATAATGATTACAGATTTTCTAAACTAACTTCAAAGGTGCAAAAGGAAACCGGTGCTTTCCAATTCAAAGTAATACACATTTCAGAGTATAATTTGGCACTTCAATATTATGTTTGTTTTCAATTAGCTGCATTGAAGTGTTTACTTTAGAATGTATGAAAAATTCATTTTCCTCTCTATCTTGTTTTACAGATAATCTGCTCTTACCGTGTTCTTTTTTTTTCCTGTAAAGCAGATATGCGCTTCTGTGACGCAGGCGATAAACGAATATGCTTTGTGATCTTTAGATTATTGGTCCAAGTCCGATTTTTTTCTTATTCGTTCCATTTTATTTTAAATCTTGTAATTTTTTAATTACACAAAAAATTTTGCTTTATAAAATAAATGCATTTTGTTCTAGCTGAATTAGTATAATTTACCAGTTTTTTTTTTCAAACTGTGTGCGAATCATCTGCCGAAAATTTTCTATCACATTTTAAATTAAAATTTCTGGTCGCATCACCATGTTTATTCATTCCATTAGCAAACAAATTCTATATTTATATTTTTCTTAATGATACAAAATTTTACAAAAAACTGATGCTTTGTGACCTTGCCGGAATAAGGGCAGAACTAAGGTGGCATAACACGGCTCCGTTTTGTACTTTATTGACATCAGTTCTCAAGAGTCCAAACTATCCGAAATTTACAATGGTCGTAAAGAGCCGGTACGGCCTCCATCCGTCGTCCTGCAGGAGCCAACCCAAAAACCCCATCCGGGTCGTTGTAATAAAATGGTGGCAAGGATCCGACGCTTTCTTGTTGTAATACATGTCGTTACACATAAAGTTCACTGCCACCATCACCATTACACACCGCTCAGATAGCGACGCGACTAACGGTGGACTCGGTTTGTAAGGCAGAGTGCGAGCCGCAAACCTCCAGGATGAAATATTTCGGTTTTATGCTACCAAAGTCGGGGTAATTAATGACGGAAGGTGTTTTATTACTTTTTCAGTTTAAATTAACTCATCTAGCGGGTGGTAGTGGTGGTTGTGGTGGTGCGGAGAGGCAGGTGGTAAGGGGCTCGTTGAAAGCTACGGGATACTACGCCAGTGGCGTAGAATATGAAAACATTGTGTTCACCTTGATCTTTTCTTGAAAGTTTCTGTTGCGGTTGGACGAAGGCGGTAATGCTCTTTGAGGTAGGGTACTGTTGGTAGAACCGAAGGCAAGCAGAATCGAGAGAGCTCATTGGAAGCCAGGTGGGAATAAAAGCTGGGAAATTTTTAGCAGCGATGCAATAAACTGGATTATGGTTCCGGTGGTGATATCCCTTGACACGCTATTAGGTGCCTCTGTTTTGAGTATGAAGGTGTGTCAGACAAGGAATTGTTCCAATGTGAACCGTTTTGAATATAATGTTTCGGATTTGATAATGGATCTCTTTGTCTCACACATACTCTGATATAACTTATACAATTATTCAAAAATTATTATGTTCGTTTTTTTTTTCAGTGGTGAGCAGTGATATATGAACTATGAAATTTGGTAGATGCAAACAATACTCAACTAGTAAGATTCAGTACAATTTGTTGGTTCTGTATTCAAAAAGTTTCAGAAGATTTTCGGTCATTTTAATTGAGTACAGACTTTATTTTTGTGCTCTTAGGAATTTGCTGAAGCGTTTAGGTGATAGTAAAATTTGATTTAAAAAATTCACGTCGATTTGTTTTAACTGTTTTTAGGATAACCCGATACTAAAAATATTATTTCAAGTCTTAATTTTGATAACCCAAAAGGTTGTGATTCATGCACTGTCTATAAATGATGCTCACATTTTTGTGAAGGTTGAATAGAATATTTCATTTCGACACATGGAATGTGGAAATCGAATTCCGTTGATAGTCCATTGAAGTTGACACAATTACAAGTTAACACTGAAGGAATAAGGTTTCTTGAGCATGTTTGATAACTTGGAATAACTTGCTATCATCTGTAAAAGATAGTCGCAGACATTTCAGTGAAAAGCTAACGCCGTTGAAATATAGGAGGAAAATCAAAGGACTGAAATGAGTAACTTGTGGAATATTAGAAACAGTAACGAACTTCTTGATGGACAATCATCGGCTGAAACAATAACTTAACGATTCATAAACAACAATCATTTAGAAAATAATCGCAAGAAAATAGAATATGGAGATGAACCACAAAAAAACCCTGTTCTTATCCACCTAGTGGTGTAATGATGGTTTTCCCATATTGGGTTATAGGAAATAAGTTTGAGCCAAACTTTGAACAACGGTTTTAAACTTCTAACACACTTTACCCCATAATTTCGGAACAGGGAGCTGAATCCTGATAAAATTCAATCACTGCCTTTGAGACCATAAGACCTTTCATTTGAGTTTAAGTTTCAGAGATGGTCGAGTAAGCAATTCCTTAATCCCGAACCCACCCAGTACAAATGCAACAAATTTTTGCCCGTACTAGATATGATCGAGTAAGCATTTTTTGGAACCCAAACCCAACCCGTACCCGATCGAAAATAAAGAAAACTTTTACCCGTACCCGACCCAAACCTGAAAATAATTCCAAACCCGAACCCGACCCGTACCCAATAAACAATAAAAATCTAAACCCGTACCAGACTCGAACCCGAAAAAAATCAAGTATTGGGGTTCGAATACCCGAAAGCCGAACAAATTTTTGAACCCGAACCAGTTGAAAATGAAAAAATCGTCACCAGTACCGGACCCGAACCCGAAAAACATATCTTTTCATAAGTTTTTACGGCTTTCAAAGTTACAGATCACCTGGACAATGACAAAGAGTCAATTCCTAAATTTCCCTTTGAAAAAGGCCATCAAAACGGCCGAAACGTCGAGCAATTTAAGAATTAAATCGTTTGTTTAGGGATTTGTGACTGATAAAGCCATCAATACTTATAAAAAAATTTCTGTACCCGGGTTCAGGATCGGGTTTTGGGTACAAATACGTTGAAACCCGGCCATCCCAACTAATCTTGTAAACAACTTCTGAGATGAAATGAGATGAGTTCTGTTTGATTTCTATTTTTCTGGTACTTTCGGAACCGAAAACCGGATCGTTTGGGCGACAATCAACATGAACTACAAATTAAAGTAGTTTTGAACCGTCACTTCAGATGACGCGGTACCATTTCGCCACCCTAAGCAGTGTGATAGACACGGCTCTATCACATGACTGGGTTTGGTTAGCGTACATCGAACATGGTGTAAATCCTAGGCAGCCTCACGACCGGTATCCCATATCCAAACAGACAACAAACACTACTCTTCTCGCTCTATAACTATTCTTCCGCTCAAGCACTGGGTAGGAGAGTATATTTATAATCACTTGCTACACAGAAAAATAAGGAGTGTATCGAAAAGTAGTTAGCAACATTGATTATTGAATAAAAAAGCGAAAAAAAAACATATTTTGATATCAGTTTTCGATATATTGTAGAAAAAATACATTTTTCTGCATTTCACTGATTATATTGAAGAAAATCCTAGTTTCCGTGAAACGCTCGCACTTTGGACTTGACATTCTTCATTAAATTCGGTACAATTACTTTTGTGACTTTCCACCGTGGTGTCAGCGTCGTCCAGATCCTGGTACACCGATTTCGTATAATATTGCAGTCCGGGCAGCGCTCGAGAGTCTGCCTTGGCGTAGGTTTCGTCGTCGATCAGGATGCATCCGTCTTTATTCTGTAGAATCCACAGTTTTCGCGCTCTTGTTTTGGCCTGAACTTGCTGTACCTTCTGTTTCTTGTACGTTTTCAGGGAGTTCCGAACTTTGATCCGTTGAATCATCCCGATGCTGGGGTTTTTTCTGATGTACTAAACCACATAATTTTACATACGATACAATTCACAACTACTTAATTTTTCCAATGATGCGATATTCCACTCGAACAGAATTTTACACGTTTCGAGTTTAATTTGCACTCGGCTACCAAGTGTCGCTGTATGGTTTCAAATGTACCAAGTATTCAACGAACAGATATGCGCTTCAGTGGTGCAATCGAGTAACCGGCTAAACCGAAATCATTATTGTACAAATTAGACTATTAAACTTCACACACAAAATAAGAACGAATAGAATGGGACCAAATCCAACCCTAATGGATCGGAATAATTGCAAATTTATAAGTTATTTAAGCTATCCGGTTAACCTCCAGTTCGATCTAGCCCCGGTCTCCCTTAATAATTTCTGGAGTTTCGGGAGGCGTTACAAGTCGGACTAAAATTCCTTTCATTTGGGTTTATGTTTCTAGAGTTTTTGGCTATTATTTCGGGCCTTCTTGGATCCGGGTACTGAGATCCAAAACCAAAACAATGTTATTGTTCAATAGACTTTGCAGCCGATTTATAGCATTCAGGCAGGTACTACGATCCTACTACACTAAGAATCCTTCCGGAGAACTGAGATCTGGTATATCCAAAACCAATTGTTTTTGGCATCAACTAACCAGACCTGGCGAATTCGAAACGCATATGGCCAATTGCAAAGATTTTGGTCCTTTTTGCGTCATGTAATAGGAACACACAAAAAAAAAATAAAATATAATAACGTTCCATGGAATCGTCTGATTTTTCATTTGAAAGTACGATTTTGCAAACCGGTTCAACAGGTTCTCAGAAAATCGAGTGCAATATTTTTTGCACAATTTAACCGCATTACTCCGGAACTGGAAAATTGATTCGAATAAAATTAATTAGCAGGCTATGGAATCACGAGACCTTTAATTTGAAATCAAGTATTTGAATACGAGTGCAAATTTCTGTTAAATACAAGCACATACATGCATACAATCAGACAATTTTGTAACACTATTTCTACCTCGTTTTTATGTATACCTTATTTCTATTAAAATATGTCTCTTGACATCTTTGCGTTTGAATGCAATTTATTACCCAAACTTAAAAAATATACATAATTTGAGCAATATAACGATAACAATGATCAGAAAAATACTACCTTCTCTTTTTTTTATTATTAGATTATCTAATATAGTAATCTGATATCGTTTTATTAATTCTGACTCATACAAAGAAATTCGAGTTCATTCAAAATCACAGTTTCTACAATTTTGAATTCTCTGATTGCTAACCTGAGCACTATTCTTCACGTTTCGTCTTCGACTCATCAATGCAGAGCAGTTCAAATTGAACTGCTTAGGACAAACTTAAACAATTCAATTTGAACCGCTAAGCGGACGTAAAGTTAATATTATTTGCGAAACAGTTTTATATTGCACCGAAGCGCAATGTCTTTCCTGACGAATAAGCGACTGATCTGGCCGATCACAAATTTCGGTTATTTTCGTTTCCTTCGGGACGTCAGGAAAGACATCGCGCTTCGGCGCAATTGAAAAGTGTTTCGCAAATAGTGTTAACTCTAAGTAGTTCAATTTGAAATGCTCTGCACTGACGAGTCGAAAACGAAACGTTAATAATAGTGAAAACGGGTTTTCGCCCATAGCACAGAATGACATTTAGCCAAATCTCAAAACAGCAAAAGCAAATATTTAGTTTTGTTGCATTCCGAGTTACGTTCATCATCTTCTATTTTCGATTGCCCGATATTTTCAAAAGTACTGAATTTAAGACAGATGGATGAATTGATGCTCTTTTCAAAGAAATCCCTCCTGTTATTCCTATAGCCCTGAAGCACTTTTCCGCTGTTGTGAAAGCTTTCCAAATCAGCCCAAAACAACAGGCTAATTATGAATTTTAATGTACGGAAGAATACGCTTTTTCAAGCACTCCTGCTTCAATATCCAAATAAAGTGTTAATTAATAAAGTATTATTCGTCACGAAAACCAGAACTTTTATCCGCAATTATAAATATCTAACCAGATCATAAGCTTTTTTTGTGAAATTTTCGGCTAAAATTCTGTACCAGTTACCAGGCGAGCAGCTCAAACATGGAGTAGAGGCACTGGCTAGAGCGCTGCACTGGATGATTTCTAAGATTTGGGAGAAGGAGATTCTACCGCAGGATTGGATGGATGGAGTGGTATGTCCCATCTACAAAAAGGGCGATAAGCTAGATTGTTGCAATTACAGTGCAATCACATTGCTGAACGCCGCCTACAAGGTACTCTCCCAAATCCTTTGCCGTCGTCTATCACCAATAGCTAAGGAATTCGTAGGGCCGTACCAAGCGGGATTTACTGGAGCCCGCACCACTACGGATCACATATTCGCGAAAAGACAAGTACTACAGAAGTATAGTGAATACAACGTACCCACACATCACTTATTCATTGGTTCCCAAGTGGCGTACGACACAATCGATCGAGAACAGCTATGGCAGATCATGCACAAATACGGATAAACTGACGCGATTGGTCAAAGCAACGATGGATAGAGTAATGTGCTACGTCCAAGTATCTGGGACGCTCTCGACTCCCTTCGAATCTCGGAGAGGGCTACGTCAAGGTGATGGACTTTCTTGTATCTTGTTCGATATTGCCCTGGAAGGTGTGATTTGAAGAGCGAGGATCGACACGAGTGGCACGATCTTCCGAAAGTCCGTACAACTTTTTGGCTTCGCTGACGATATTGATATTGTGACACGTTACCTTGAGAAGATGACGGAAACCTACATCGGACTGAAATCTGAAGCTAGGCGTATCGGACTGGCCATAAATACGTCAAAAACAAAATACATGAGAGGAAGAGGCTCTAGAGAAGAAACACTGCACCTCCCACCACGAATATTGATAGACGGTGACGGTATCGAGGTGGTTGACGAGTTCGTGTATTTGGGCTCACTACTGACCGCCGATAATGACACCAGCAGAGATATTCAGAGACGTATTCTGGCAGGGAATCGTGCGTACTTTGGACTCAGAAAAACCCTTCGATCGAGAAAAGTACGCCACCGCACGAATTTGACCAACTACAAAACGCTCATTAGACCGGCTGTTCTCTATGGCCACGAGACCTGGACTATGTTGGCAAAAGACCAACGCGCCCTCAGTGTTTTCAAAAGAAAGGACCATCTATGGCGGAGTGCATATGGAAGACGGAACGTGGAGACGGCGTATGAATCACGAATGCAACAGCTGTTAGGAGATTCACGTCGGACGTCTACGATGGGCTGGGCATGTCATATGGATGTCGGACGACAGCCCAGTGAAAATGGTTCTTGAATCTAATCCAACTGGTACAAGAAGAAAAGGAGCGCAACGAACAAGGTGGATCGATCAAGTGGAAGGTGATCTCAGAAGCATCCGTGCCTTGAGTGGCTGGCGACGAGCAGCCATGGACCGAGTTATGTGGAGACGTATGCTTGATACAGCAAAGGACACCCCAGGACTATAGCTGTTAGGCAAGGTTAGTAAAATTCTGTACACGATCGATTTAGTCATTGACCACGTTGAATTTTCGCAGTTTATTCCCCTAACAAATTTTGAACCTCTATGAAACAAAATGAATATAAGTTCTGCGCTGAAAGAGGAAACATGTCAACTGTGCTCAGTTATCAGAGCAATGGTTCAATTGGAAGTTTTTGTACATTTTGAGACATTTTTTTTGTATTTCATGACAAGTTCATCTTCCAACCGCTGGCTGAATCGAGGATGGTGTAAAATACATGCTTAGATCTTCTATAGTATTCATATGTATATAATGGGGTGCTTTCTCACCAGCAACTCTTATATGTAGACTCATACAGACTTTCAACTTTTATAGACATTTGTCTTGAACTTAGCATAAGTATTTTTTTGTACTCTGTTATGAAATCCTCAGAGTGGCCAAAGATACCTTATGATAGAAATAGATATACCTTTTGAATATTTCTGAATCCAACAACTATCACACTATTCTGACAAAAAGTCAGAAAATTAATTGTGGAGAAATTATCAACTCTGAGGAAGAACACGTTCTTTGCACTGTTTGTATTGAACATGCCAAAATTCATGACCAGTCACCAACTTCAACAAAAAGCATTGTCAATCCCACTTTTAGTTTCTTTTGTAGCCCAGAATGTGACTCGGTCTTTGAGGTTTTGTCTGAGAACGATGAATAAGCTACAGTTACAACATAATTTAAGTACACCCAAACCTCCGTTTACGAACATTTTTTATACGTAACCTCTTTTTACGTACCTCTTTTTACGAACCAAATCCCAAATAACGTAATCTTTTTTTACGAACCAAATCCCAAATAACGTAAACTTTTTTTACGAACCAACTTCGTAAAAAGAGGTTTTTGCATCCGATGAAAACAATTTCCGGCTCCATGGAAATTACTACAATATGGGTTTTTTTCGGAACGGGATTGATGAGTAGATGACGGAAAACGATATTTAAGCTGGTTCGGAAATCCAAGATGGCGACTTCTGGTTTATCGATATTCCTTAAAAGCCTTTACAATATGGGTATTTTCGGAACGGGATTGATGAGTAGATGACGGAAAACGACGTTTGAAGTAGTTCGGAAATCCAAGATGGCGACTTCTGGTTTGTCGATATTCCTTAAAAACCCTTACAATATGGGTATTTTCGGAACGGTTATATGATTAGGTGACGGGAAACGATGTTTAAGGGGGTTCAGAAATCCAAGATGGCGACTTACGGTTTATCGATATTCCTTAAAAGCCCTTACAATATGGGTATTTTCGGAACGGCATTGATGAGTAGATGACGGAAAACGATGTTTAAGCTGGTTCGGAAATCCAAGATGGCGACTTCCGGTTTGTCGATATTCCTTAAAAACCCTTACAATATGGGTATTTTCGGAACGGCATTGATGAGTAGGTGACGGGAAACGATGTTTAAGGTGGTTCGGAAATCCAAGATGGCGACTTACGGTTTATCGATATTCCTTAAAAGCCTTTACAATATGGGTATTTTCGGAACGGCATTGATGAGTAGATGACGGAAAACGATGTTTAAGCTGGTTCGGAAATCCAAGATGGCGACTTCCGGTTCATCGATATTCCTTGAAAGCCCTTACAATATGGGTATTTTCGGAACGGTATTGATGAGTAGGTGACGGAAAACGATGTTTAAGGTGGTTCGGAAATCCAAGATGGCGACTTCCGGTTTATCGATATTCCTTAAAAGCCCTTACAATATGGGTATTTTCGGAACGGCATTGATGAATAGGTGACGGAAAACGATGTTTAAGGTGGTTCGGAAATCCAAGATGGCGACTTACGGTTTATCGATATTCCTTAAAAGCCTTTACAATATGGGTATTTTCGGAACGGCATTGATGAGTAGATGACGGAAAACGATGTTTAAGGTGGTTCGGAAATCCAAGATGGCGACTTACGGTTTATCGATATTCCTTAAAAGCCTTTACAATATGGGTATTTTCGGAACGGCATTGATGAGTAGATGACGGAAAACGGTGTTTAAGCTGGTTCGGAAATCCAAGATGGCGACTTCCGGTTCATCGATATTCCTTAAAAGCCCTTACAATATGGGTATTTTCGGAACGGCATTGATGAGTAGATGACGGAAAACGATGTTTAAGCTGGTTCGGAAATCCAAGATGGCGACTTACGGTTTATCGATATTCCTTAAAAGCCCTTACAATATGGGTATTTTCGGAACGGCATTGATGAGTAGATGACGGAAAACGATGTTTAAGCTGGTTCGGAAATCCAAGATGGCGACTTCCGGTTTGTCGATATTCCTTAAAAACCCTTACAATATGGGTATTTTCGGAACGGCATTGATGAGTAGATGACGGAAAACGATGTTTAAGGTGGCTCGAAAAGCGAAGATGGCGACTTCCGGTTTATCGATATTGCTTAAAAACCATTACAGTATGGGTATTTTCGGAACGGGATTGATGAGTAGATGACGGAAAACGATGTTTAAGCTGGTTCGGAAATCCAAGATGGCGACTTCCGGTTTGTCGATATTCCTTAAAAACCCTTACAATATGGGTATTTTCGGAACGGTATTGATGAGTAGGTGACGGAAAACGATGTTTAAGGTGGTTCGGAAGTCCAAGATGGCGACTTCCGGTTTATCGATATTCCTTAAAAGCCCTTACAATATGGGTATTTTCGGAACGGCATTATTGAATAGGTGACGGAAAACGATGTTTAAGGTGGTTCGGGAATCCAAGATGGCGACTTCCGGTTTATCGATATTCCTTAAAAGCCCTTACAATATGGGTATTTTTGTCAAGCTTAATCTATTAAGGTAGTTTAAAACTAATTTGAATGGTATTTAGGTATTTTTTAACAAATCCGGCTATAATTCAGATCAGCCGTAGATATTGTACTACTGTTCCAAAAATGTAGGTGCCTACTCATCAATCCCGTTCCAAAAATACCCATATTGTAAGGGTTTTCAAGGAATATCGACAAACCGGAAGTCGCCATCTTGGATTTCCGAACCACCTTAAACATCGTTTTCCGTCACCTACTCATCAATCCCGTTCCGAAAATACCCATATTGTAAGTGTTTTTAAGCAATATCGATAAACCGGAAGTCGCCGTCTTGGATTTCCGAGCTACCTTAAACATCGTTTTCTGTCATCTACTTATCAATCCTGTTCCGAAAATACCCATATTGTAAGGGTTTTTAAGGAATATCGATAAACCGGAAGCCGCCATCTTGGATTTCCGAACCACCTTAAACATCGTTTTCCGTCATCTACTCATCAATCCCGTTCCGAAAATACCCATACTGTAATGGTTTTTAAGCAATATCGATAAACCGGAAGTCGCCATCTTCGATTTTCGAGCCACCTTAAACATCGTTTTCCGTCATCTACTCATCATTCTTGTTCCAAAAATCCATATTGTAAGGGTTTTTAAGGAATATCGATAAACCGGAAGTCGCCATCTTGGATTTCCGAGCCACCTTAAACATCGTTTTCCGTCATGTACTCTTCAATCCCGTTCCGAAAATACCCACATTGTAAGGGTTTTTAAGGAATATCGACAAACCGGAAGTCGCCATCTTGGATTTCCGAACCAGCTTAAACATCGTTTTCGTCATCTACTCTACAATCCCGTTCCGAAAATACCCATACTGTAATGGTTTTTAAGCAATATCGATAAACCGGAAGTCGCCATCTTGGATTTCCGAGCCACCTTAAACATCGTTTTCCGTCATGTACTCTTCAATCCCGTTCCGAAAATACCCACATTGTAAGGGTTTTTAAGGAATATCGACAAACCGGAAGTCGCCATCTTGGATTTCCGAGCCACCTTAAACATCGTTTTCCGTCATGTACTCTTCAATCCCGTTCCGAAAATACCCACATTGTAAGGGTTTTTAAGGAATATCGACAAACCGGAAGTCGCCATCTTGGATTTCCGAACCACCTTAAACATCGTTTTCCGTCATCTACTCATCAATCCTGTTCCGAAAATACCCATATTGTAAGGGTTTTTAAGGAATATCGATAAACCGGAAGCCGCCATCTTGGATTTCCGAACCACCTTAAACATCGTTTTCCGTCATCTACTCTACAATCCCGTTCCGAAAATACCCACATTGTAAGGGTTTTTGAGGAATATCGACAAACCGGAAGTCGCCATCTTGGATTTTGAACCGACCCCAAACATCATTTTCTTGCACCCACTTATCACATCCGTTCCAAAAATGGTCATGTGATTGGGGTTTCCACATTCATTACACAAAACTTTTTTTACGAAGTAAATTCCAAATAACGTAAACTTTTTTTACGAACCAAATCCCAAATAACGTAAACTTTTTTTACGAACCAAATCCCAAATAACGTAAACTTTTTTTACGAACTACCTCCATTTACGAACCCCCGTTTAGTTCGTAAATGGAGGTTTCGGTGTACATTTTTTCGTTTGTTTTTTTTTCAGCAAATTTGTATTTTATTTACTCTAGGATCGTATCACCAGCCACGCAATGGTGCTGTACGCTATGAATCGGCTGCGAAGTCTGTTGAAAGATAATGTTGAATTCCACAATAGAAATGTAATACCAAGCATGCTATATTCAATTTATGAAGTTCCGAGAAAAAAATGTCCGTTTTATCACACTGTTCTCTAATTATAAACAAAGCAAGAATGTTATAATCAAAATATGTAACAAAATTTCGAATATCCAATAGTAAATAGAGCTAAAAAGAAAATTAAATAAATACCTGCAAAATGTTATAGCATATACCTAAATAAATAATTACGACAACGTACGAAAAGTCAAGAAGGCAAAAACCCGAAATACCTGCATAGACATAACTTTTAATTTATCCTTAGCCGCAAAATGCGACTTTCAAGCACTAGAGTGCTTCTACTCAATAAACTCCGTGGGTTAGAAACTTGTACAGCTTAGGGGAAGGATTAGAATTCAACCCCCAGTCTGTCGCTGTCGAGAAATGTTCGGCTGCCATCATCGTTGCAAACGATTATGCCTTCTTCAATGGCATATCAGTAGAGAACGACTCCGTTGCTTCGATATTGCCAGCAACCTCATCATAATCAACGACAGGTTCTAACCAAGGGGAGGCAAACGAGGAGGAACCATGAAAGTCCACGAAAGTGCCACCTAGTACCCGTACTTATTGGCTTAAGCTGCGGTTAAAGACATTCAAAACATGTGGTTAATACTTTTTAATATTGCTCTGAAGTGCTGCCGTTCTTTGTTCGGGTAGACATTGTTTGCCACCGGCGCGTACCGTCAGTTGGTGTGCTCTTTCGAACATTTAGGGCGCTTTTGTTCGATATGATTAGTGCTTCAAATTTCAATCAGAACTCAATTCCCTCGTGAGAGCACACAAATATCGATCTTATATTCCATAATATTTTTTTTTTCAAAATATAACCCTACCCAAAGTCACACCAACCGATTGTGCGTACAGTTGGAAGGCTTCCCTGAACTCGAACCGACTAGGTTGCAAGTAAACACCAGGATTGGCGGACTTTGGGATTCGAAGGAAAATAGCCTAAGGAAGTTTAAATTGCGCGTTTGTACAAAGAAAAAGGAACCAACACGTTCTCAGTTTGCCGCCGGGGGGAAATGTTCGCTGGAAAAAAGGGTGCTGGTACAAGGCTGTACATTCGCGCCTCTCGACAACGGTTGCCCCCTGCAATACGGAAGTTGAAGCCGACACAAGGCGCAA
Organism: Malaya genurostris; assembly: GCF_030247185.1. Taxonomy (NCBI): domain Eukaryota; kingdom Metazoa; phylum Arthropoda; class Insecta; order Diptera; family Culicidae; genus Malaya; species Malaya genurostris. Next base: position 257,325,724 of record NC_080571.1, read on the forward strand.
GGAACTGCCAGCATTTCTATGGTAAATATTGAGTTCGATTCGGCTCGTGCTGAAAAAATGGGTCCACTCCACAAACGCACCGCAGGTTCAGGACGAGCTGCAGTAGGTCGTGGCTTCCGTTCTAATTTGCTTTTAGAGGTTTGTATTTTTCTTTTTCTTGTGTAAATATCGGATTTCAGGTCGGTTTCGTCCCCCAGTTGGATTTCGCACTACGATTCAGAAGCTGATTAAAATGTGTTTTTTTTGTATGGCTTTGTGGCGGACGTTGAACTTAAGAGCTGTAATTAGAATTTCCCTTAGTCAGTGCCCCAAAGCTGTTACATGTGCGATTTGCGTGTAACCAAATAAATTTAGGCTCTTGAATCTCGATCCGGTTTCTTGTGAGAAGCCGTACTGCGACAATCCATGATGAATTCTCACGAAATTTCGATTATGAATATTTTTATACTCGAACTAATCATAATTTAAAATCGATGGCATCGCACTCAACTGCATTCCAGTACAATTAGGGATCCGCTTCAAAGTCACGATCCACCCGAGAAATCAGAGCCAGCCATCAACGATGATCAAATCATCGCAGACCGACACCCCTCCGGGAGCACAATAATGGAACTGCTTAGGCAACTGATCATAATTCGATTGCAAAACTTCCTCTTGCCAAGTGAATCCAAAGGCCACAAACGAGGACGGCAACCACAATGAGGGACATTCATGGAGCACCGTTGAAAATAAAGTTATCTTTTCTTCGGTTCCATGTTCAGTCATTTGCACCTCTCTGGACACAAATTTCTAAAACATGGTTTCAAAGTTTCCCCTCCTGTAACGGTTTTGCGTTTTCAGAGAGTCGATGTAGCGCACCGGGACAAACATGCACTTTGGACTGCGCCAACAAAAACGGCAAAGTTCGACTCTGAATAAACGACAACTCAACAACAACAACAAGAGCCGCTAGTCAACAGATCAACCCTCCAGGCCATGACTAACTTTTTGTCCCGGTGAGACCGTTACGATTGTCGGTAAGAATTGTTGGTGACGATGATTTGCAGTTTCTTTTTTTGTTTTTTTTTTTGGCTGCGAGATTCGAATGTGGAATGAATTTTTTTCTCCAGAGTAGTTTACTCTATCACACTCCAGTCAGACTCGATTTAGAGCAACTTTCAATGGTAGTGTTGCTGAAACAATTGGATTCAATTTTTGGGTAGATTTTATCCTTTCTAATTGCATCACTTAGGTAGCACTGTACAGACAGCCCCAATGTGTTTTTGAAAATGTAAATCACCGTAATATAATCTGCGTAGCTCATCATCAATAGTTGAATCAATCATAATCAAGAGTTACTAAAAATAATTATTCATGGCGGTTTCCAAATTTTGTTTATTGATTGATTACGTTTATAGATTATAAACACCTTGCGTACAAGTTCTGAATAGAATAATGAGTCGAAGACATTTATCTATAGTAAATATTATACATTCCACAAACAACCCACTAGAAAAAGAAACAATCAAGAAAAATGATAATAAAGATTCACAAAGTACAAGAATTGAAATTAAACAGGCGAAACCTTTCTCGTTGCGTGATAATTCTCTGCCGTTGAGTTTTTTTTTTTTTGAAATGATGAGAGACAACTCGAATGATACAGCTTGCCGAACATGTTCACAGTGTACCTACGATTTGAGTAAATGTGTTTAGATCTTATTTACTATAGACACATAACATACCATTAGACCAGTTTAACTCCATCGATCGCCAAATAGAGAAACGTGATATTTATTTTGCACCTTTGTAACTTGAATACTTGGCCCAATGTTTCATAACGAAAGTTTAGTATTAAGATTTTGCAATCAGATTAAGTTGTATTAATTACACAAATTACACGCTCCATAATGAAGAGTAAAATTTTTCGAAAATTTAACCAGTACTGCACATTATATATTTCAATGAACAACGAATTACAATCTTGATCAAAAAGAATTCACGCAACTGGAGGAAGGTATTAGGTCTCGATGTCAGTTGAGATAAAAAAATTTTATAACACTCAACGAGAGCTAAGTACTTCACACGAATGTTTATTTTTAGTATGAGTACTACAAATACAAATAATACTTAACAACATGCATTTACAAGTAATCGAAAATTTTACTCGTTCTTACGCTTTGTCTTCGACTCATTAGCAGCTTATGTTGAATTACTGCAGCCACCTCGTAGTTTTCTCGGAGATGCCTCAATCAGACTTGTACAATCTTAAGCTCGTTTGAAGGCTACTATTGGGTCATAGACAGTGGCGTACCGAGAAAATTTGGCACCCGGGGCAAAATAAGATTTGTCGCCCCTATCGTTGATTTCGTGAACAAAAAAAAACTGAACTCCATCCTCGGAAAGATTACTTGGACGAGCAAAAAAAAAAGGTCCCAAAGATAGGTTTGCCGCCACTGGTCACTGGTCGTTAATAAAGTTCGAAGATCAAATGGCAGTCAAACCGCATTTTCTATCCGCTTAAGCTGTTCGGAGTATTATACTTTCGCTCCCGTGAAACCGAACAAGCGAAGAAAGCGCTATTCTTTTGAACAATTCCAGAAAAAGTTGCACGGAACGATCGAAATTAGTCTGCGCCTAATTCGTATTACTATTTCTGAATTAGTTGATTTTAACTACAACATTTCCAAAATAACTAAAAAACAGTTAAAATTGAGAATTTACTTTGCTGAAAAAAACTCTTATTTTTAGAGAATGTGTTTAGTTGGCGAATATTCTGGACACAAACCAGCAATATTTCAACCCAACACGAAATTCTCATTGACAACAAATTTTGTTATTAAAATCAGAATATTTGTTTCTATTTATCTATCGCCATCATTACTGAAGGACAGGACAAAGAAAACAAAAATGAAATTGGTTTTATTAACAAGTTTATTAGCTAAAAACTCATGAGAAGTGTCAAAGCAAAACAATCCATTAAAAGCTAAAAGGGACAGTCTTGTTAAAACTGCTTACAAATTGTTTAGATGTTTTTCGCATGTGTTACGATATATCCATATATAAATTACTAAACCGATAGGTGAAAATGACGTAAGCCGTTAGTGGAAAGTGTATTTATTCAGAATTTGTGCGCATTTAAAGCGATTGTGCGTAATAATGTTTTTACGGGGAACAGTGAAGTGAGTTTCGAATATTGCACTCTAATTGTATATGTCAAATGATGTTTTAGTGTCTTCCAACCTTCTCGGCTACGCTGTCCGGTGTACTACTTGTATTCGGTTTTTGTTTCCGAGTGCTCAAAGTTTTCAGTGAGATAGTCAATTTTGCGAAATCGAACGAACAAAACAGCAATTGAGAAGAAAAATTTTCAAAAAGAAGTTTATGTTTCGCTTATGTCTTTTTCTCCAATACAACATCGTATTTATACCTGCCAATAAAGAAAAGATAATCGTGACTGAAATTTTTTTCGGTGGTCGTGTGCCATCAGTGGCTAGTAGTCATTACGGTGTTAACGTTTTTTCGGTGACAGAGCGCCATATAGCTGCAAATTGCAGAAACCAATTCAACCATTTATGTTGGTTGAAAACAACGTTTTATTTCTCTAATTCAACTAAAAAATTAGTTGAATGGATATGAAGCGTGCCTTGGCTAAGAAATGACAGCACGTTTAATTGGGGAATTCAACTAAAAAAAATAGCCATTTCAACAAATATTTTAATATTATTAAGGGAATTAGAATTAAAAAATCGAAATTACCAAAAGTAAGATTTTTCTAGTTGTCTCAACAAATAACTAACTAAAATCAGAAAATCAACTAATTTTTTCGCCAAAATGCTGATTTCGGTCTTTCCGTGTGGTAAAATCAGAATCTACGTCTATTTATTCGAATGAAGCTTGACACACGTACACAGAATATTTAATAATTTATTTTTCACGGATGAAAAGACCAACTCTATTAAAAACTTATTTGTAAAAAGGGCGGATATTGTTTTGCATACACTGTTTTCAAATCGTGGTAACTCGGAAACTGTGAATCATACAAAAATGGTGTCCAAGAAAGAGTGATAGGAAATCAATGGAACAATGGGTAAACAAATATACACTGAAAAAAATGTATTGTAAAGTATTCAAGATTTATAAAATGCACGGAAAAATAAAATTCAAAAATAGCTCTCCAGAACATTTATTAAAATAATTTTATTTTAAACTCTATCTTGAAACCCACATTCAATACCCGTGAGATTAGTGTGAATAGGAAAATAACAAAGTTAGAGCTTTAATTAATTGATCAATATTTGCTAAACTTCGTGTTTTTGATGCAAAATAGTCGTATAAACACTAAAATATAATTCTACAAATAAAAAGAAATAAATTTGTACTTAACCCTTAATTGCATTTAGTCCCAAATAAGGGACACACATTTCAAAAGATTCGACAAAGTTTTGTGGTGTATATTTTTCATCGATTGCATGATGTTCCATATTTAGGACGCATTCTCAATTCACGAAAAAAAACATAGAATTCCTTTCATATCGAGAGAAGTTAGCGGCATCTACCTGACACAAAACGAGAATTTCGTACACAACTGATTTCTGCTATTTTTTGTTGTTTTGTAACTTATCATATTATTAATTAAAAAAAAAAAACTTTTGTTTATCATGATTTTCAGATAATTTAATGCACAATGTCTCACATATGGGGCAGACTGTTTTTTCACCCCTGAAGGGGTAGTTTTGTCGGGGGATTTTTTTAGTATTTTTCCCGTGTTCTGGGCCGCTTGAACTATCGAAAAAAATATTTCCGGCTGTTTTTGAAATATCATTCAATTAAGGGTTAACCACCTTTCACAAAGAAGTAGCCGTTCTCGAGATAATTAGACATAAAGGGCTGAGGCCAGTGTGTTTTAGCGTGATTTAAAGGGCTATTTTCAAGCTTCCAATCCACAGTGGTCCAAAACGGGAAATTAGCGTGACAAAATTATTTTCACTATAAAATATTAGTTTTTTGCAGTTTGCAATCAAATGGCGCTCATTTTGATGACAAAAGTTACTAAGGTGGTCCTCATTTAGATTGAAATCTGAAATCTAACTTTCTTAATTGAAAAATGATTTTGTTGTACGATAAAGTTGTAGGAAATTTTATTTTGAGTATCTTTGCTGAAAAAAGCACATCTCTAGCTTTTCATTTGATCGAGTTACATCAATTTTCATGAATAAAAGTAGGGTGGCTCTTGAAAATTCACTTTTTTTATTATAACTTTCTCGGAAGGACAATGTATGGAACACTTGTAGAACTAATTTGATATTATTATTCTGCTGAAGGAAGTATGTTGATACGTTAAGGCGTTTAAGAGTTATGCAATGTTTTTGAGTTTTTTGAAGGTACTTTTAAAACTAATTCAAATAAGTTAAAAAAATAACACCCTCCCCATTTTCTCTTAAATTTTTACCTATATTATGACCTTTCAGGAGCCGCATAGGATACATTTTTATCGATCTGACATCTAATGAATATTGATATTTGAAGTTTGACCAATTTCTAATGAAAAAAGAATCATAACTTTTTACTGGTAGCTCATATGAAAAAGCTTCGTTGTGCGCAATGATTAGTACAACAACTCTTCTGAAGACAACTTTTCCGTAGAACGTTTCACAAAAAAGTTAGAACAAAAAAAGTGAATTTTCAGGAGCCACACAACTTTTATTCGGGAAAATTGATGTAACTCGATCAAATGAAAAGCTAGAGAGGTGATTTTTCCAGCAAAATTGCTCGAAATAAAACTACCTAAAACTTTATTGTACAACAAAATCATTTTTGAGTTCAATTAAGAAAGTAAGATTTCAGATATCAATCTAAATGAGGACCACCCTAGTAACATTTTTCATCAAAAGGAGCGCAATTTGATTACAAACAACTTTCGGAAGACACCAACTGCAAAAAACTAATATTAAATAGTGATAATATTTTTGTCACGCTAATTTCCCGTTTCGGACCATAGTGTCTGATTTTCTCAGAATCGGTGACGAATATCAAAAAACCCAACTGACAATCTCTTAGAAAATTATTTTAGATTATTCTGTGAAAATTTCAGAATTATCCATTGCCTTTAGCGGTCGAGAAAGTCTTTTTTCTGAAGGAAGAATTGCATAGCTGAAAACTTGTTCATTGAATATCTCGCCTTCAAAAGCATGGATCAAAAATCTATCCTGACAATATCTAGATAATTTAATTTCGGTTGGTGCATAAAAACATAAGTGTTGTCGCGATAAAAATAAAGTGAATGTTATTTTTGTGAAGGTAAGTCGATTTTTATGTACGCACCATTGTTTCCGCTCCAGTTTACTGGTAACGGAACGAAAAATGAGAGAGAAATAAAATTGGCTCAGCAAGGCTGCCAAACAAGCGGTAGCTTTATTGGATCGAGAGTCGTTTTGTACATATGCGAGAGAGCAATGTAATACGCAGAGCGAGCCACTTGGTTACACGCGACCTACTGGCCTCAGCCCTTAAAGTCAAAGAGATTTGATTTTTGTTGATTTTGCTTTTGTACTCCAGGATGTTTTTGAAAGCTAATTTTGGAACAATGATCAGGCATCAAATCATCCGTATTCATAGACCAGCATAACCCAAAATAGTTCGTTAGTCCTTGAATTAGTATGGCGAATAAATTGAAGTAGTTTTGAGACCAACTTTAAAGATTTTTTGATATCGTCATATTCTATGACGGTTTAAATTTTAAAAACTCATCACCCTGTAATTCCAAAATTGGAAATCGTAGTCGCATAAAATCCACCAATTTTGTAAACCTTTTAATTTGAATTTTTGTTTATGAAATTCATAAACAAAATTTTTATGTACGCATTTTCGAGATTCTTTGGGGAAACTATTTCCGATACTTTCGGAATCGGAATTCGGAAATTGGTGTAGCCGAAGTTAGTTGAATTCGTCTAAGAATACCGGTAAAACTGAAATAAGTTTATCAAAATCTGTAAACCCAATAAAACCGAATAGATTATGTTAAATAAAGAAAATAATAAATGACAATATTTTAATTTAGTTACACTTATCATTTTTGTCGTAATTTGCATATAACATTACATTGCGTCTAATGGTTCTGACGAGTTTGTGCAACTAATTTGTGCTAAACTTAGAACAACAAACGTCGTATTTACGTCTCTCACGGAAAAGCAAGCAATCAATGTAAGTTGTTTTTCTCAATTTGATTGGTTAAAATTTGGTACAACTAATCGACAGCAAAGACACGCACCACAAATGAGTAATACCGCTGACAGACATGTGATTTCCGTACAATGATTTCTGTACAACGTTGTACGCGTACAACGATGAGGTGACAGACATGTTTTGCGCACAGAATGAATGTACTGTGAAACGAAAAAACTCAAAATTTAGCTTAATTTCCTAGCTCCGATGATCGATAATATAGAAACCAAAAATTTTTGTGGTTTGAAGATTATTACTAGCAACAAATTTATGACAGATATAATGTTGTCTCTCTGTCTTAGCTATTAAACTATTTGTGTGTGATTGTTCATTGGATGACAGTATCACTCATATCAAATTTTATGATTTTAAGGTACATTTTTGACACGTTTGTTCTGGGATACAGGATTTGTTCCTTCATTGTTTAAATGTAATTAGAATTAGAGAAAATGAGATGTTCATAATTTTGATGTTCTACCGTAACATTCACTGATAAAAATAAAAAAAATATATAAATATAGAATGGAGGAAATATGAAAGGCTTTTAGAACTAATTTTCGGAACACGAGCACTATTTTTTGCAACGACGCTGATTTCTACCAAAATGGTGATGAATCACTAAATTTTGTTTGTAAATCTTATCCACTTTTGCCAAATTCGCATATATTTCAAGGTGTTCAGTCATAATTCCTTTTTCACCCGCATATTCACGATAAAAATAAGAGCTCATAAACTATTAAGATTGAGTCTCAAAATAGTAAATAAATATAAGATATTATTAGTATGTAATCATCAGAAACGGCATTCACATATTTCAGAAAAATTCTGTCAACGTAACAGTTTATTCATCACGAAATTTTCATAAAAGGGATTATGTTTATCATAAAACTGAATTTAAAACATTCTTGAATTTTAAATCATTCCGAAATAGATTTGACATAGGTTTGATGCTATTATATAATAGCAAAGTGCTTCAGAAATCGTATGAAAAACGGTCTACTACACTGGAACATAATCTGTTAATCGTTTTATTAGTATTTTGAGAAGTTTAAAGTTGTTATGCTATATTTATGAAGTAACACTGAAAACTATTACAAGTATTTCTTAAATTGAATATGTAACTTGGTACGTGTTCTGCTTCAATTTACTCACACTGAAAGACATGATTCGCTGTTCTCTCTATTCAGACCCAAAATAAGACTCTTTCTAAACAATTTAAAAACAAGTTTTTTTTTTTTCATCGAACGGCATTCAACCCGATAACACAAGACGAAGTAATAAGAAGATTTAGAGTTTCCAGAAGTGAATATAGGGGACCAATGTTATAAATGGAATTTCGATAGGTCATCAATAAACAGGATGATTACACAATTGGTTTATTCATGTATTGGATATTTATCGTTTATTATTACCACATGTGCATTCAAAATATGAATCATAATGTTTTTAAATAAATTTCAACAATAATCTTACTTGTTATTGAATAGAAAACAATTACTCAATAGTGCTGATTTTTTGTACAAATATGAATAAATTGTTTTCCTTATTTGTATTTCAAAACTTCACCAAATTAATGAATATTTCTTGATTTGACTGCTTTTTGAAAATATGCTACAAATATATAAGTTTTATGCTGCTTGTTAGCATTTTACCGAGATTTTTTTCAAATTATGACGATGGTTGTTTATTATTTGATGCTCAGAATAAGGAAATATTGTTTCATGAGTTCACCATCGCTCGCCATTGGCGCTGGTAGCAGTAAACAGTGATGTGATTTTGCGCAGTACAACGATGAATGACCGTAGTACGGAAATCACCGTTGTATCATGATGCTCGCGTGATACCACCGTGATTCAGGGTGACAGACATGTGATTTCATGGTGTACAGTGATACCGATATCACATGTCTGTCATAAGCATAATGAAACGTTACAGTTGAGCAATGACATACACCCTAAGGGGAAAATGAAACGTTTCAAAGAGGTGCAACTGAGCAATGACACAATTCCAGCAAGTTACCTGTATGCATGAAAGCAAAACATGTCTCAGTTGTTTTAACCAATTATTCAGTTATTTGAACTTAAGACGCCAATTCAATAACTATTTTGTACTGTTAGTAGGGAGGCAGCTAATCGTTCACCGGTTGAACATCGAAATTTTACTAAAGTAGCTGCTTATAGCTTTATCATTAAACTCACAGATGATATAAATATGCAACAAAAGATTAAAATTCCCAAGAGGGAATTCGTAAGCAAAATTTTCACAGCGCATTAAGAAATTGTTTCTCCACTTGCAGAATGGCTCGTTGGTAGAGTTTGTTTTTTTGTAAATTTATTCTAAATTTTTAAAGTCAATTTTTTCAGTGTAGAATTCTATAAAGATTTTTTCAGCTTTCAACTCAAAAATTTGAGAAAATCACCGGTGCAACACTTTTATGTACTAGTCGTTTTTTTCACAATAACAATTTAAAAAAAAACTGTTTAACAAAACAATGCACACGATAATTCCAGTATGAAATTTTTTTAAAACCAATTTGGAATAAAACGAATACTCACAGGCAACAACGATGGACGCTGGCTGGCTGATGGTTTTTCCCCGTGGTGACCAAGCATGGCATTCGCACTTGAACGGCGGTTTCCCGAAGTACTCGTACACCAGATCCCGCGAGATGGTTGCGGTTACCTCCTGGAAGTGAACGCCACTGTGAGGATCCACGTGCGATTCCTCCACCGATGGGGGCGGTTTGTTGCTGCCACTACATTTGAAATGCACCTGGTAACAAAGATAATAGTAATTGAAGACACTGTTTGTCAGAATGAGAGTACTTTTTCAATTGCATGACATTTCAGCCTTTATTCAAATTGCATCGTATTCTGGTTGCGTTCGGAAATTCTAAATTGAATAGAACAACATGCTAACGAATCCGGAGCCTGAGAGAAAAATGCCCGTTTTGCAATAGTTTCACATGAAATATTCATTGCATTCAGGAAAGAGTTAATTCCATCATGTACTGTCTGGTTGGATTTGAATGGAAATAATGGAACAAGGATAGGGGATAAACTTTGAATACCAAATTGAATCTTGTTTGGATTCTAAGAAAATGGTGATGCTGGAAGTATTAAATATTAAGAATGCTTTTCCCACACGTTCTACCGATCTTATACGAGGGGCATGCTGGTGCGAAAAGGAAGTTTTTCGTACAGTTTTCCACGAGCACTTTATTAAAAATAACTCATTTGGAATTTAATATTCTGGATGGATTCACGATACTTCATAGTAAATACTAAATCCGATTTCAATTAGGTCAGTTCAACGCCAACCTAGTCGACTGGGGTCCCTCGACTCTAAGGCAACAAAACAGCAAACCACCAAGGCTTCAGCTTTGACCGAAATCTTCGAACGAAAGAGAAAACTTTTGCCTCTACTAGCAAATCACTGCCACAATGGAGAAATTTAAATAAAATAATCCTTTTATTGCTGGCCTTCCGCCGTCTCCCATTTTCTTCGATGCCAAGGATACAACGTAGAAACTGAATTGTTTCCAGCTGTTGTTGTTGATGGGAAAAGTAAAAGATCGTTTCGTTAAATACGAGAGTTTCACTTAGAAGGCATCACCATCTCGGGTCTCTTCCCCCCAAAGCACTCCTCACCGAAATCTTTGGAGAATGGTTAGACAAACCAAAAACAAGTGATACGTGTACTTTTGCCATTTCTGTTCGCGGTGGGAGGAAAAGCAGAAGCATTAGCATTTTGCAGTTTCCGGAAAACAAGCTTTGGCATTAAAATTTTCCCACTTTCGTTCTTGTTTGCCGGCAGCACGGCGAACGACCGTGCCGAAGAGAGATTGGTGTATATGGAAGAGTGTGAGTGTGTGTGTGTGAATGCAGATCTCCATTCTCGTTGACTGCGGAAAAAAAGATTTTCCTTAAGCTCGTGTGAGATTACATTGGAGCATCATTTTCTCCTCCCGTACGGACCCCAAGTCGGCTTTGTTTAATTTCCCGCCGAGTGATTTATTGAGCTTGTAAATGGTAGAGTTTTGCATACGACTCGGGGCGGCCGGTAGTCCCAAAAATCGTACAGCAGAAGCTTAGTGTTTGTGCAATTCAGGACGATGGGAGGCGTAGTGTTGAGGGAAGGGGCGACAGAGAGGTATTTTTGGAGAAAGCCTGAAACATACATTGTGTATCAGAGCCTGAAAGTGGATTAAATGATTAAACGCTCTGGGAAGCATGGAGGAAACGTGTCCCTCGGTGAACATTCGTGTAATGAACATTCCGTGAATGGATGATGGAACAGTCGATTCTGGGTACCTAACACAGGTAGACTGTGTGCACGAACTTCGTTTCTGATTATTTAAAATACAGACAATTTTTGTTTTCACTGATTTTATACGGTAAAGAAATATAGCGTTTGCATATGGTTCCTTGTTACTATAACCAAACCGACGCATCATCCCGGAAAGGATAAAATAAAACTGTATAAGACCTTTCATTCGAATCTAGGATTGAATAAATCAATCTGGCGTTCGCAGCGAAAATCGAGTGCCTATTTTGGACAATTTGCCCCGTTATTCCGAAAACGGTAGTAGGATTCGAAAAATTCAACAGCAGACTATTGGACTGCTACCTTTTATATGAATTTTAGCTTGTGAAAATAGGAACAGCAGTCAATGAAAAAATCGCGTGCACTTTTCTTAATTTCGTGTACATTTTATCCCTTTTCACCAAGAGACGGATATCGGCACTGGATTTTCAATATCCAATTATGCGACAATAAGATCCTTGTTTTGGATCTAGGTTTGTTGAAATTAATCTTAAGTTCTTTGAGAAAATCTGGTGCACTCTTTCGTTCATTTGTTTATATATTTTATTCAATTACTTCGGAACCTCAAGTTAGATTCAAATAAAAATCAGTTCCATTCCATAGGACCTATCCTTCGAATCTTGGAGTGTGAAATCAAATACAGTTTATTGCAGTGAATACGTCTTACTTTAATATGGGCCACCATTTTAAAAACTACATCATCGCTTTTCTCCGATGCATCAGAAATAGGAGCAGTCTTTTCAGAATAAATTTTGATCAATGCGTGATAACGAATAACAATTTAGTTCTCTAAAATTTTCGTAATAAACGGATATAATAAGGGAAATCTCACCACGCCTGCCTGCCTTTCTTATTCACATTCAGTAGTAGAAACTTCGCATTCAACGGAAATGCACTCGTACTTGTGTAACATGGAAGAAGTTGTACCTTTCGGTAATTTTAATAACTGAAAATCTAGGTCCAGCGTTAGTAATAATGTTTTTAGCACCGTATGCAGGTCTGCGGCTGGACAATTTTCTTGCCAAGCATTGACCAAGGTATCGATCGAAAATCAAATTCAACTCGACTCACCGCCATGAAGAACTATTTTACTTAGGTGCTATCTATCAATTGTGTGTCTGTGATATGAATAAATCGTATTTCTGTATAAGGACACTTCTCAACGCGAACTTGTACAATTTACTCAAACAATAACTTTGGAGATTAAAGCTATTCGGGAACGTGATGGAAGTATGGTTTGTTCGTATTCACGTCATTCAATTTCGCCTTAAACATTAACTTCCCACCTTTTTATTACATTTTGCTCTGATTAGCCGTGGAATCGGAAGTCGGATCCGGATAAAATTCAACATCTGGATAAGAGACTAAAAAAAAACCATTCATTCGAATCTAAACTTTCAAAAATCGACCATGCAGTCTAGAAAAGATCGAACAAATTTTGTTCTATTTTTTGTACAATTTTACCCGATATTTCGAAAGCAAAAGTTGAATGAAACTTATTAGCAGACTGTGATACTGCGGGACCTTTCATTTCCATCTAGGCGTATAAAAATCGGTTCAAAAACAAAAAATAGTTCAACATCTCATTTTGCACATCTTACCTCGTAACTCCGGAATCGAAGGTCGGATCCAGATAAAGTTCACCAGCCGATTGTAAGACAGTAAGAACTTTCATTGGAATATAGGTTTGTGTAAATCAATCACTCATTCTCCACGAAAATCGAAAGTGCTTTATTTCATTTGGTCCCGTTACTCCGGAACCAGAAGTCGGAACCGGAAAAAAATAAATAGTAGTCTATAGATCTGTAAAACCTTTCTTTTGAAATTTCGTAACCCTTTATGCGAGTTATACAATTGCTGCACATTTACATGGTAATATGTTAATCAATATAAAATGTGCAAAAATCCAACATCCGGTTTAAGAACTACAGTCCGATAAGTGGAAAATTATCAATTTCATGAATATTTTTACAAAGGAATGGCAAAAACGAGTCCAATAAAATTGGCTGATTAATTTTTTCAGTTTACAGAACGTGTTAGTAGGTATTTATAGAAACTTTATTCGGCCCAATAGGTCCCCCGTTTCCTGGCTCGGAAGCAGTCTGAAAGGAAAAACTCTAATAATGTAATTCAACACATCAATTTCTTTCGAAACCGATTTTTACCAGTATTTGTTTCAATTTAAGCTCTCGTTGTCTAAAAACATACTGTGAAATTTCAGCCGGATTCGTGATGGGAGGATGATGAGTTTCAAAATTTCCCAACCGTCGAAAAGAACGACGATACAAAACCGATTCGCAACGGTATGTACAGGTACGGATGTAGAAAACACAACACCGCACACAGCGTGCTTTGTTCGATTTTGTACACGCCATTAGGAAAACGAAAACCAACACCGAAGCTCCGATTTGAAAATATAACCGAGTCTATCGGCATCGCGTACATATGGGCACGAGTATTCAACCGCGGTGAAAAAATCAAGAACCACTAGACAGGTACGATTATCTGTTATCGGTGCTACCTTCGGAATTTCGCGTAAAAGAACCGCGTAACTTCGGAAATCCGGGTAAAACAAACCTTTAAAGTACAGAAAAAAAATTTTGATGCCAAAGATCTTAGAAATGCATGAAACGTCCAGGTCTGGTGTAATCTCAAAAATATGTTTTTTGTGGAAAGCGACTTTGGGACTTTGAATTTGAAACCGCGTAACTTCGGAAATACGCGTAAAAAACCTCAAAACTAAAGAAAAATAATATTTTCATGTCAAATATCTTAGAAATGCATAGAACTTTCAGATCTAGTGTAATATAAAAAAATTATTTATTAAAATCGACTTTGGGACTTAGAGGATTTCAGACCGCGTAACTTCGGAAATCCGTGTAAAAAGAAACCGCATTACAAACCACGTAAAAAAGACCTCAGTGTAGTGCAGGATTTCGCATGTCCGTCGAACTCACCAAATAGGTCAACATAAGCGTTCAGCGCTGCTGTATGTTCGAGACGTGCTTAATCATGCGCTCTTGTCATGTATCATTTAATCTCAAAACTACAGAATCTTTTGATGCCAAATATCTTAGAAATTCAATAAAACGTCCAGATCTGGTGTAATCTCGAAAGAAATCTTTTTTTTTTTTTTGTGAAAATCGACTTTGGGACTTTCGAAACCGCGTAACTTGGGAAATCCGCGTAAAAAAACCTCAAAACTAAAGAAAAAAATATGTTTTCATGTCAAACAACTTTCAGATCTGGTGTAATCTCAAAAAAAATATTTTTTGCCTTTCTCATATAGAAAGGTCATGCAATCACTTGAAAAACCGACTAGTAAAAATTGACCCGATGGACCAAGTGTCATATACCATTCGACTCAGTTCATCGAGCTGGGCAATGTCTGTGTGTGTATGTGTGTGTGTGTGTGTATGTGTCAAATAATCTCACTAGGTTTTCTCGGAGATGGCTGAATCGATTTTTACAAACATAGATTCAAATGAAAGGCCTCATGGTCCCAAACAGAATTCCTGAATTTCGTCCGGATCAGACTTCCGGTTCCGGAGTTATAGGGTAAAGTGTGTTCAATATTGTACACCGTCACTTAAACCGGCGAAACAAAAAACGTAAAAAAATTCTAAACTGGTCTCAAAACTACTCAAATCGATAGTCATAATCAGTAGACAACTAAACAAACCGATTCCGGCTATCCTGGTTCCCGCTATTCGGTTCAGGAAGCACCGGAAATAGTGACCATTTATACCAAAATGGATCTCACATAAAAAATTTTGAATAGAATACCACAATATTATACATGAGAAAGGCATCATTACACCACTAGGTGAATTAAAACAGGTTTTTTTGTTAGAATCGTCTTTGAGAATTTCAGACCGCGTAGCTTCGGAAATCCGCGTAAAATGATACCGCATAAAAACCACGTAAAAAGACCTCAGTGTAGTGCAGGATTTCGCATGTCCGTCGAACTCACAAAATAGGCCAACATAAACGTTAAGGTTAAATGTAGTGTCATAAAATGCGCGCAAAATTTTATCCGCTTCAGTTGAACGTACCGTCGCACAAAGCATACCAAGAAAAACGGACACACAGAAACAATAACTTTTCTCAATGATTTAGCGCAGTGGGCTTACCTCTCGTTATATTGCCTTGTAAAAAAGGCTGGACAAAATGGATTTTTGAATCCTTCACACTTTGAATATATGCTAATTCAATCGTTTCTGTTAGTAATTACTCTTACACTAGAGCTATAAAGCATGAGTAATTATGAATGACTAACATGAGGTTATATGTATATGTATTGACTAACTTGCTAACCTTGTATATGCCGGTTGTTTATCAATGTTTATCACATTGTTTGTATCACGATAATACTTGGTTTGTATTTCATTCAATAGCTTGTCAATGATGAAGTTATAGTTTGTTATACGATATCACACAGCCAGGCTTTATTGCTTCAGCAACATCAATGCATTGAACTCAACAGAATTGGACATTATTAGTATAATAAATGACAGTTACTAATTTCTTACAATACCCATTTTATTGTATTCAACTCGTTTTTATTTCAACACAAAACCTTTGTGAAATTCTGCTACAAACACTACTTATCAGTTCTAAAATCATCCCCGTGGAACGGAACAGTTACCGTTTATACATTTCAAAAACCAATTACGGCTCGGCAAAGCAAAATTTCAAAATTCTAAGAATACTTAGTTATGATAAATTTGATTTCGAAAACTTAAGTGTTTTTGGATTTTCGAAAATCGGTCTAGTTTTTGAATAATTGATCAAAAACGCGATTTTCGCATTCCGCTACATTTCACCTTAAGCGCTGCTATATGTTCGAGACGTGTTTAATCCTGCGCCCTTGTTAATGTATCATTATTCCGTTCCGACTTCCGGTTCCAGAGTGACACTGTGAATTGTGTTCGAAATTGCAAAGCGTTAGTGCAACGATGCAGAAAAGGGATTTTTCCGTGTGGGTTCTGTTAACTGATGCCCACATGAACCGACTCCGAGTATTTAACGGTTTTCAGTTTCTGGTTACAGGAGTACCGGAAATAGCAGTCAAAAATAACGAAACGGAACTCACTTGATTGACAAAACCGACTTTCACAAACATAGGCTCAAATGAATGGTCTCATAGATCGCTATTGAATTGTACCCGGTTCCGATCCCGATCCCGATTCGATCCGAAACCACAGGGTAAAGTGTGTTAGAAATTGCAAACCGTCATTTAGAGCGACGATGCAAAAAAGGAAAGTTATTTGAAGAATCCTCGAGCGATAGTTATGAAAATATGAGTAATATCTGAAAGGCATCATTACACCAGTAGATGGATTAAAACAGGTTTTTCTAATATTTTTTAATTATATATTATCGTGTTACTCCCGAACCGGTTGTCGGATCTGGATAGAATTCAATTGCAGGCCTTTCATTTGAATCTAATCTTAGACAATCGGTTTAGTAGTCAATGAACAAACCGAGTGCATTTTTATCAATTTTTTATTGATTACAAAGAAGGGGTTTCACATAGTTTCTGTATATGAGAAAGACAAAACTAGTTCCCTTATAAAGTATTTATGATGATCTTAAAAAATCTTTTACGTGAAACAAATTTCGAATGTCGTACAAATTCTTCCTCTTTTTAGTTTTCTGTTGACAAATTTCGCTTTAATCGTATTCACAGTTGGTAATACTCTAATGGCGTTTTTCATAGAAAAACACTGGTGGCGTGGATTGCTTTGGTTTTGCACTTTCGAGCAGAAATGGCAATTAAACACCATCAGAATATTGAATTTCTTCTTGAAAGGGCAAAACCAGAGCAATCCATGCCACCAGTGTTTTTCTATGGAAAACGACATTAGATTTGAATAATACTTTCTGGTCAAGTAAACTTTTTTTCAAAATCGATCTAGGCTGCCTTTTGAAAAGGGATAGACAGTTTCTATACCATTTTTTGCAATAAAAAATATAGTCACAAAATTACAAATCCTACAAAAAATTGTTGTACAAGTGAAGATCACAAAATTAGATTGATTTTTGTACAGAAACAGAGGAAAAATCATTTATCGATCCCTACATTGAACTAATCAATTATAAAAATTTGAGATCAAATTTAAAAAATCACCATTCTTTATTTGAATGAAATTTTGTCCACACATTGATAATTATGTTTCCAAGTTATGTAGTTTTATTATTTAGCAAAATAGGTATTTTTAAGAGAAAAAAGGTTTGTCTATCAAAAACTGTTATTTATCTAGCAGTCCAGGCGCGTATACAGGGGGGTGTTTTAGGGGTTCAAACTTTCTCCGAAACTCAAAAAAGTACGATATTATGTAAACTCAAATAAGTAAAAAATATAATGAATAATTTTCAACAAACGACTCCACAATAAAAAAATTTCAAATAATTATATAAAAAGTTCCATTTGTATGGAAATTGATCAACATGTTCTGAAACACCTCCCGAAATTTTTTTCTGGGTACGCGCCTGTCTAGCACTGATACTTTTTGCTGGTATCGGGCAACTAGTAATGGGGCATTAGGAGTAATTTTCTCACAAATTGAGTTTCATTGGGATTTTGGATGATAATGGCTTTCGTTTCAGTAACTTTTCGTTTGAGTGTTTGAACAGAATGATTTTACAAGGATAAATTTTTTAAATATTACCATTTAATTCTGTTATAAGTATATCACGTCACTATACAAATTTACTATGTATCTCACGACACTATAAATCTTGTATAATAAACGTCACATCACATATGCACATTTCGAATACAATTTATATTCTTCTTCAGTGTGATAGTTTTGTTAAGTTATTGGATAACTTAACAAAACTATCACACTGAAGAAGAATATAAATTGTATTCGAAATGTGCATATATGATGTGACGTTTATTATACAAGATTTATAGTGTCGTGAGATACATAGTGAATTTGTATAGTGACGTGATATATTTATAACAGAATTAAATGGTAATATTTAAAAAAATTTATCCTTGTTTCGTTTCAGTTTAGTTTTCGATTGAAAGACACTGGATATAAACTTAAGTTCGGGCGAGAAATAATTTTTATTGGAAAAACTTTTTTTCCTTAAAAGTGCCCATCTTGCAATGTATGAACAGTTGGTAAGGAACATAATCACCTATTTTCAGACGAAATTTTATCAAAATCTTCAAAAATCAAATTTTTTCCTGTAAATCGATTTTAAATTTTTCAGTGTAGAACACAATAAGGATTTTTTCAGTACTTTTTCTCGATAAGTTAACTGATTTTGTAAAAATCACTAACGCAATATTTTTTTTTAGGATTTGACGTTTTTACACAGTAACTTTAACGAACAAAATTTGGCCCTTTTCAAAAGACAGCCAATTTCGGAAAACAAAGTATGCAAAGTGGAATTTTTCTATTGATTTATCCTACTAAAAATCTTTCAAAAAATTTCAAAATGTCACGCAGAAAAACTGAATACTTAATAGTTATCGAAAGTCTAGGAAAACTCACCTGCAATGCATTCGCTGCCTTACATTTCAAAATCGCCGGTTTATTCCGAATGACGTGGGTACTCTGAGGTTCCACCAGGAAATAAGGCAGTGCGCTATCACTTTTCACTTCCGATTCCTCGCCGGTTTTCCCGAAGCTTTCGAATGCCCCATCCACTGGCAGAATCTCACTTTCGCCAAGTCCGTACGAGTCTTCATCAATCTCACCTCCCTCGTCACTGTCCTCCTCCAGCTCTTCCTCACCATCGTAGTCCGACTCGGTAGTTACTTTACTGCCCGTTCTGCCTCCTCCCGTCCCCACTATGGAACCGTCTCTGGTTAACGACTTATCGAAAAAATTATCCAAAGCCGCCGAATTGATTATTTTGTCATCCTCATAATTATCACCCCTGGCATCGAACGCATCGTACTCCCCCTGATCGCCTTCCGAGTCCTGTCTCAAAACACTCATCTCCGGTTCATTGTTTCGAGTAGTAGCTCCACTAGTCCCGCTTTCCGGTGTCCCGAATCGATCGTCAATGCCAACGCTCTCGTTAGCATCATCTCGAGGGTGACTCTCGTACAAAATATTAAAATTCACCTTCGCTCGGTTTCTACCACCCGGCGGTGATTCTCCCCCTGCTTTCGAGTTCGGAAGCATCGAACCGGGGGAGGAATAATGATGATTAACCGGTTTGGGATGTGCGAGGAATTTTGTTGCCGCATCGCCAAAACGCTCCGGTACTGATTTATCTCGCATCGTCAAGGATATCGGTTGGGATGGGGTGGACAAACTCGGCCACCCAGTACTGGCGCCTTGGTCCCAAGCAGCTGCCAGCGCTGAACTTGGCGTGTCCTTTCCACCCGATAACGGCAGCTGGCGGCCGAGGTCGACGCTTGGCACGTCCTTCGATGGTTGCAGTTGTTGTTTGGCGGCCATCGAAAACTTCGCGAGAAGTGCTGTCGTTGCCGCGAAAATGAAATATAGATTGAGGAAATACGTTAATTTATAAAAAAGTTTCATTGTTTGGCAGTTTATCGCCGACAGGAGACACAACGGAAAAAATTTCCTAGTTATTGTGGCAGTTGGTGGGCGGGGGTGGCGATAGTCGTCTGTCTGTTTCGTTTTTATTTCTTGTTCGGGCTTGGCTTCAGCTGAAGTTTTCTACCGAAAGCATCTTTCGGGTGCTCTTGTCCGGAATATTTGTTGTTTTAACAATGATTGGAGCAGCACGGTTCAGGTTTACGACGACGACATAATGTTCATAATCATTGCTACCAGCAGGTTGATTGATGTCGATGCGATACGACATCCCATTTGAAGAGCTTGGTCAGGAATATTTCAAAATGTGATTCGTTTCGTGACCTGTTGAAGCGGAAAGTAGAAAAATCATTAGTTGAAATAAGTTGACTTCAATGTAATAAATAAGGTGGTGGAATTTTAAGCTCAAAGATTTCTTTGTAAGAGATAAATGCTAGCATATTTCTGATGCTACGTGCAATACCCATTCCAATACTTGAAAACCGAAACTTTCTGACTACAAAATATCGCACCAACTGTATCACCGTTGCACCAACAATTTCCTACATATGACAATTTACTTCCTCCTTGCAAGGCTTGCCTGGATCAGCAAAGGAAAAACCGGCAGGAATAAATAATTTCGCCATAGCCCACAAAAATAAAACGCAGCTGCTGACGAAAGGATACTTTTATCATTCTGCGAAGATGGAAGCAGAAAAAAGTAGTGGTATTTTTCATGTCGGTGGAGTGGTGCAGGAATTGAAAGGGATGCAACATTCCTCGGGTTTGGAATAGTTCTCCGGCAGCTTGAATGAATCTTGGTACACCGACAGTATAAAGCAGTATATACCGATGTTGTTCATTTCCCTGCCAAAGATGTGACTTCCAGAATGGCTGAAATCACTCTAAGAACATTTTTAACAGACTATTTTAGTTTGAGTGAATGATAATATTTTCTACAGAGAAATGCGAAGAAAAAGAGATAGTTGGTTGTTTCAAACGATTGCGAATTTGCAACCACAGAAAACTTCCGGTGGACGGAGAAAGTGCTGAAAGGAAAACTAATTTCGAAGTTATCTTCTGCATTCATAATGATGAGAGTTAATATTTTCGAGTTTTGATTGAGAGTTTTTGTTTCTCTTTGGATCTATACCGGAATTAGCAACGTAGTGCACTCGTAGTGCACTACAATAGAATTTATTCTCATATTCAAAGGTTATGCAAACACTGTGAAAACCGATTTTTGAACCGAGACCCAGAAAGTAGACAAATGACAAATAATGTCACTCAATTTCCTCAGAGATGACTGAACCGATTTTCACAAACTTGAATTCAAATTAAGGGTCTTATAATTCCATAGCTCGCTATTAAATTTTATCTTTATCCGACCTCCGGTTCCGGAATTACAAGGAGAAAATGCGCACTCAACTTTCTCGGAAATTTCTTAACTAGAAACTAAGATTCAAATAGAAGGTCTTGAAATTCTTTAAAAGCTCGAAAGGTGGATTCGATTTCCGGTTCCGGTATAACAGAGCGATAAGTGATTTTTTTTTATTTATATGAGGTTTTTTTTACAAGTCATGGCGAAGCATGGTGCAAATTTTTCTAAAACTTACTGGTGAATTCATCAAGTTGGCAGACCTTGTTAGTTAGTGAATATATAAACCTACTTTGGGACTATTAGCTCCCGGTTTCCGATGAAAAGCTCCAAAACAGAACTCACTTCGATTTATCAGCAACGGTTACACCGATTTTCACAAATCGTGATTCAAATTAAAGCTCTCATTGTCTTAAAATTAATCTTATTGTGCAATTTCATCCAGATCCCACTTCCAGTTCCGAAATTATAGGGCGATGAGTGTCAAAACTTTCAAACTGTCATATAAAATAATGCAAAACCGGTACGCATCGGTACGTGCTGGTCCGGAAGAAGGAAGCGCCACTGCCTAGCACACAGCGTGCTTTGTTCGATTTTGTATAGCGTGCAGGGTTGCCACATTTAAATCTATATTAACTTGACATGACTGTTTATAAATTGAAAAGGTTATGATAGTTTATATCCAAAGAAAGATTTTGATTTTATTCAAGTTTGAAAGAAAAATTCTTAAAAGAATCTTATAGTGATGTTATTGAAAAAAAAGTAATATGAGAGAGAAATCATTACACCACTAGGTGGATTAAAAAAAAACTCCTATTTCAGATTACTTCCTCATCTTTCTCAGAGACGGTGGGACCGATTTAGCGGTTTTTACTTAATATCCCTACGATGTGACATTAGAAGTGGAAGTAGACACTTTTTAAGGAGTGCCTATTGATCGCATCGGTTGCCACAAATGGAGTTCTTCGCTTTGCACATGAGCAAATTGCTTGCGAAATCATGTATTTTTGACAAAGTTTGACCTTTTTTTGTTTTCTAACGTCTTCTGGGAGACAATATCTGTGTGTAGAGCTTCCGTACACGCGATTTTCTCATCATATTCTGCTATTCATTGCGATTAGATGACATTTGAATTTTGCACGTGTATAGTCCTCCATATTTTTCGCGTCTTGCACGGAAGTCAATTTAAGTAAATTTAAGAATATTTTTTGATTTCAGATAATTTTACGCTGAGTTATCGTGTTCACCGCGCAACGTGATTCTCAAAAGAGGTTTTTGGGATGCTCTGTTACCGCCTTATTTTTCAATATTATTATACGAAAATTTAAAAAAATATTCTTAAAATAATGCTTTATAATAAAAAAAAAATAATACTTTATAATAAAAAAACGCTATTGTGAACCAGAGAGTGAGACTGGTTGAATCTTACCCACTTAAAACACCTTGGACATCTTGCCTCGAACCCCCCGGAACTAAGCTAAGCTCAATACTTCGGGGGAGGCTGTGCTCATACACTCCTTCGATTGGGAGAAAATTAGCTCCTGCTCTCTTTATCCATCTCGGCTGTGCTCATGCACTTCTTCGTTTTTGAGAAAATGAGCTCCTGAGTTTCTCTCTTTATATATCTCGATCCACCTTTGGCGCCTCGAAAACCCAATGCCGCTACGTCGCGCCACACTACTCGACTGATTCTCGACGATGGATCTAGCCTAAACCGACTGAGAGTTTCCCCTTTTACGCCACGCGGGACACCCGAAGGAGTGCCGAGGTCTGCTCTGCGATTCCGGTTGGAGCATGGCTTCCGGTTCGCTGATGCCCCGACGACTCGAATCGGTGTTGTGGCGTCTACTCGACTAGTCCCCGGTGATGGATCTAGCCTACACCGACAGAGAGTTCCCCGACGATGGAAGTTCTCCCGAAACCGACGTTTTCGATACCCGTCCACGGCCCGACCGTAAGGATGCCTGGGTCGATCCAATGATGCCGGTTGGAGGATGGCTTCCGGTTCACTGGTGCCCCGACTATCTTAACGTTGCTACGCCACGATCTACTCGTCTAATCCCCGATGAAAGATCAAGACTACACCGACGGAGAGTTCCCCGGCGAAAGAGGCGCTCCCGACACCGAGTCCCCTGTTGCACCACACGGGACACACGAGAGAGTGCCGAGGTCGGTCCAGCGATTCCAGCTGGAGCATAGCTTCTGGTTCGCTGGCGCCCCGACGACACAAGTCGGTGTTGTGGTGGCTACTCGACTAGTCCCCGCCGAAGGATCTAGCCTAACGCGACAGAGAGTTCCCCGACGCTGGAAGTTCCCTCGAAACCGACGATCCGAAACCGGTTTACGACGTGCCTACTCAACTAGCCCCCGGTGGTGGGTCTAGCCTACCCGACGGAGAGTTTCCCGGCGAAGAAACCTATCCCGAAGCCGAGCAGCATTCCACACGCTTCGTCCGTCTTCTTAGGGTGCCGAAAACAGTCCGGCATTCTTCGTCTTTGGACCTAGATCATTTGACGCTGCTCTTCTCGCCAACTCCTCTGCAGTGTGGACATAATCTGAACAACTGTCCGGTTCACCGCGTTCCATTTTCCTTCCTCACTGCACATTCTTTGAACGATGTTCTCCACGCTGACATCGGCGCCAACGATGGCAGTCATTTCGCTACGCGGTTGGATAAACCGTGGGCAACTGAATATTACGTGCTACGGCGTTTCTTCTGTGTCCTGGCACTCAAGACACAACGGCGACCTTGCGTGGCCAAATCTGTGCAAGTATTGCTTAAAACAGCCATGTCCAGACAGGAATTGCGTCAGTTGGAAGTTTACCTCACCGTGCACTCGAGTTGTCCAAACCGACAGGTTAGGAATTAGTCGATGCGTCCACCTTCCCTTCTCCGCGTTGTCCCACTGCTGTTGCCATTTAGTGAGCGTATTGGCTCTCTCTCTGTTCCGGGCTCGTCCTGTGCCTCGATCCCTGTAGCATAAGCTATCATCTTCCAGTAGCAGACAGATGGGGATCATTCCGGCTATCACGTGCACAGCGTCTGACGATATTGTTCGGTACAAACTTGTCACGCGCATTGCCATCAGTCTGAAAGTGCGGTTCAACTGGGCTCGGTTCCTTGCTGTTGTCAATGCCATCGACCACGCTGGAGCTGCGTATCGTACGATCGATGATGACACGCTCGCCAGTAACTTCCTCTTGCTACTGACAATCGCGGAATTATTGGGCATAATCCGAGATAACGCCAATATTACCTTCATTGCCTTCTTGCATATGTAGTCAACGTGACTGTTAAAGTTCAGTCGATCGTCCAGTATCGCGCCCAGGTGCTTGACCTCACGCTTCGAATTGATGATGCACTCGCCGACCGAGATGCTCGCATGTTGCACCGCCTTTCGGTTGCTGATGATGACCATTTCAGTCTTTTCATGTGCCAGCGCCAGCTTCTTCTCCCGCATCCAATTCTCAACGACGTCTACTGCCTCCACGGCGAGAACCTCCACCTCTTCTCGAGACTCGCCGATTTCTAGGAGCGCCACATCATCCGCAAAGCCTCCCCTGGGCAGGTTTAGCTTCAGCACTTCATCGTACATAATGTTCCACAACGTGAGACCCAGGATGGATCCCTGTGGAACGCCCGCCGTGACAGACATATTTTTGTATCCGGCGTCTGTCTCGTATATCAGCGTCCGGTTCTGAAAATAACTTTTCAGAATCTGACATAGGTACTCTGGTATCCTCAACCTGTGCAACGCGTCGGCTTTTGCTACCCAGCTGGCACTGTTGAAAGCGTTTTTCACGTCCAATGTGACCACCGCACAGTAGCGGTTTCCCCTTTTCTGCTGCTTCTGGGCCTTTTCCATGGTTTCCATGACCACTCGTATGGCTTCTACAGTGGACCTGCCTTTCCGGAATCCGAACTGCATGTTCGACAGACCGTTCTCGCTTTCAGTGTACTTTGTGAGCCTATTAAGGATCACTCTCTCCAGCAGTTTTCCGACTGTATCCAACAAGCATATCGGCCTATATGCTGACGGATCGCCGGGTGGTTTGCCTGGCTTTGGTAGCAGCACCAGCTTCTGCCGCTTCCAGATGTCAGAGAAACTACCTTCCTCCATGCATTTTTGGAATGTAGTCCTGAACATGTCTGGATTCTCCAGAATCGCAACTTTAAGGGCCACATTTGGAACCCCGTCCGGACCAGGAGCCTTCTTCACCGGTAAGGCTTTCGCTACCGCAAACAGCTCCTCGTTTGATACTCGGATTTCATCGCCGCGGACATCCTGTATGTCGTACAGTACTGGCGGCCAGATCGTAGGCTCATGCTTCGGGAACAGGGTCTCGATGATAGTTTTCATCCTTTCCGGGCACCTATCCGGTGGAACTGCTGGACCTTTCATCTTTGCCATGGCCATCTTATAGGCATTACCCCACGGATTCTCGTTGGCGTTGTTGTTCAGCTCTTCTATACACTCTTTCTTGCTGAGCCTGATTGCCTTGTTGAGTGCGGCTCTTGCTACTCTATAGGGCAACCTTCTTTCCTCCCTTTCGCCGCTGTTTCTAGCTCTCTGCATCCTTCTCCTGGCATGTAGACAACGTGTACGCAGGTCAGCGATCGTCGAATTCCACCAGTACGCCGGACGTCGCCCATTTCTGGGTTTTCCCATTCTAGGCATGGTTGCATCACACGCACGTGATAGTGTTGCAGTCAGCTCTTCCGCATTGAGGTTTATTGTGTTGCGCTCGAGCTTTAGTGCTTCCACAAATACGTCCTTGTTGAAGTTCGCTGTTTTCCACTTTCGCTCACCAAACTGCGTTCTGCTTGATTCCACCTGCGAGTCGCGTCCAACACAATACCGGATCGCTTGGTGATCGCTGTGGGTGTATTCTTCGCACACTCTCCAGTCCATGCTCCTTATCATTCCCGGGCTGCAGAAAGTGACATCTATGATGGACTCTCGACCATCCTTACGGTAGGTGGTGGTGGTACCGTCATTGGCAAGATCGACGTTCAGCTTAGCTAGGGCCTCCAGAAGACCGCTTCCCCTTGAGTTCGTGAGGCGGCTGCCCCATTCGACCGCCCAGGCATTGAAGTCACCAGCTACTACTACTGGTCTTCGGTCGGTTAGCTCTTCCGTTAGTTTGTCCAACATCCGGTTGAACTGTTCGATCGTCCATCGTGGAGGTGCATAACAACTACAGATGAAGACTCCGTTGAATTTGGCTATAACAAACCCTTCATCTGCGCAGTGCACCACTTCTTGAATGGGGTATTTTCCCACTGCCCATATCGCTGCTGTTTTGGCTTCGTCTGATGTCCAGTTTCCATCTCCGGGTGGAATTTGTTATGGCTCCGAAATTATCGCAACATCGCATCTATGTTCCGCAACAGATTGCCGCAGAAGATGTTGTGCCGTATCACAGTGGTTCAGGTTGATTTGCACTACCTCCACTGGGACTTCGTTGCACTCGCTCGTTTGAAGGCTGGGCATCTGCTACCGCCTGTAGGGTGTTTGTTATCTCCCGTGGCAGCGCAAATTAGGCATTTCGGAGGCTTCGTGCAATCATTTGCCATGTGACCTTCCTCGCCACACCTTCTGCATAGTTTGCTCCTATCCGGCCCTTGACAATTCCGTGCGAAGTGACCAAAGCCCATACACTTGAAGCACACGTCCGGTAGCTGGGAAACGCTCAGTGGGCACACAGACCAGCCCACGCATATTGTCTCCACTTTCAACGCTTTATTAGCTGCATCTACTGGCAGCTTAATTGAGGCTACCTTGGTGCCGTCAGGTCCATTCCTGATACGGATGGTCATCTGGACCTCTGCTCGCATTGCTCCTTCAGGGCTAATTTTACATCCTCCTCCGTGGTAATCTCGTCCAGATCTTTACACCGGAGAGTCACTTCCGGGCACAAGGCTCTTACTTCCACCTTGTTTCCGAGAACTTTCTCGGTAAGCTCCTTGTACGAGATGCTGCCTGCTTTGGGGTTTCTTTTCAGCTCGAAGAGCATCTCACCATTACGAGTGCGCCTGACCTTTTGCACGTCTTCCCCTAGCTGCTTAAGATCCGGGTTCATCCGCATAGCGCGTAGGACTTCGGCGTACGAGTCGACGCTCGCTTTGACGATGAGAGCCTCGCTCTTATTCCTCGTCCTGACGACCTTACGTTTTTTGGGCGGTTTTTTCTTGCTCGCTTTCTCCTTCTTTTTGTCGACGACCTGCCATTCAGTGCGGCTGATTACCGCGTCGGTTGCTTCTGGTGGTGGTTTAGCTCCAGTGACACGGGCATCCTTGTGTCTCTTGGGACCATCTGGTCTGACATCTCCAGGCGATGCCCTTGGCCTCTTCGGTGTGAAGAAGGGCGTGGACTGCACCCCAGGGGTGACACTACTCGCCGTGTTGATCTCCCTCGTAGCTGTGTCGGCTTCTACCCTTTGCATTTTCATCCGGATCCGACTTCCGGTTCCGGAGTTATAGGGTAAAGTGTGTTCAATATTGTACACCGTCACTTAAACTGGCGGAACTAAAACCGTAAAAAATGTTATAAACTGGACTCTAAACCGTTATTCCCAATCTTAGGGCCAATTAAAAGGTCTTATGATCCTAAAAAAAATTACTGCATATTTTCGGATGCGACTAACATTTAAATTGTAATTTAGAGTGCATACTAGTAGAGTTTGTACGTCATGTTAGTTGGTGGCCGTACGAACCGACTTTCATTATACCGGTTCTCGGGTTCCGGTGCCGGAAGTGCATATAATAGTGAACCCACTTCGTTTTCTTAAGAATGACCTATGCAATCAAAGCACTGTTCTATTCTGTATGTTATACTAGTTAATGCACAAACAATCTCTTGGTTTCTTTCAAAAATCGAAGAAAAAAATTATAAATAGAATACCGCAATATTGTACATGAGAAAGGCATCATTACACCACAAGGTGGATTAAAACAGATTTTTCTTCGTAACATCAATCAATTTTAATCAACCGCAATTAGCCTCCTATCGGAATGCGAAAGAAAGTTTACCCAGAGATACAACTTATAAAATAAATTGGGATAAAGGAGGTTAAACGGGTTAGTACTGTCATTCCCATTATGTGTGTTTGGATCACTGAAGTTTTCTGCGTAATATAAACCAATATTGATAGGTCATATTGGATCTGCTTTGAAATTGTAAATCTGAATTCAACATAAAATTAGGTTTGTGTAGAAATTGGGGTAAAACGACGTAGTACGATTCATGCGATCATGGAAACTATCTGTTAACTATTTTTTTGAGGTTATATGCGAAACATAGAACTGTCTTGGTCCAAAAATAACTGGTCCAAACACCAATCAGCAGAACTTTTATTTCTGTAAATTCATGTAAGAAGATGACTAGGGGGAAAACAGAATTCGGTTATTTTCGGTCGATTTTATCAAAATCAATCAACTTATCAAACCTATGAACATATCAGGAGTACCTTCCGATAAGTCGAATTCATTTTTTTTTCAGAGTTCCACAGTTAGTTATCGAAGTGAAGTCAGAAAAAAAGAGAAATTGGAGAAAAACGGGCATCAATCGATTCTACGGTAAATTTTGCATAAAAATACTAACTTTGAAAATATTCGCTTGGGTTTTTATAGAATTATTTTTTCCACACTGTGCAATGGGTTAAAAGATACAGTCACTTAAAAGAGATGCAATTTCAGTACTTTATAATGTGTCTTAGACTGGAAGTTTTTTTTTCAAATGAAACAAATAAGCATTATTTTGAGTTAACCATATTCAACTTTCATTTTTCGATAAAAGTCAAATTTGATCAAATCTAAAGAAAAACTAGTTTTTTTACAGAGCCGTTACATTTTGGGCAAAGGTCCTATATGTTCAAATGTCTTCAAATTTACAACCATTTGTTACAAAACCACTGTCGCGGTAATATAAGATTGTGGCACGAATCCATTTCAGTCAACAAAAATTTCTACTAGTTTCGATACAACCCGGGTAGGTGTAAATAGCAAACAAAGATTAAAATAATAACAACTTTTACCATCATATCTTGGCTTGATGTTTCTGTGTTATCACAGCGATACTTGATATTTTCGTGATATTGCATCCAAGGAATCAAGAAATTATACAATATCTGTTTAACATCAAAATTAGTTATAATATCTTATTTTGTTATTGATGAGCTTTTCCAATTTCATTAAGTAAATTGATCGAGTAGTTCTATCTTCAAATAAAATACTATTGAATAAACTGCATCAGGATCAGATAAGAGAAATACTTATGATATTACTTTATTCTGAATGCTAGAATATAAAATAATTGAGAAATTAGTCTTCTATAAATATTTTGTTCTTGGTTTCATATTACAATGACAGAATTGTATATTTTGTAGCTATTTTCTCATGCAAGTTTTGTTATGATTTTTGATATTTTAACTCTTATTTCAAACTAAATAATGTTAATTTCTACCATTGAGATGTTTGGTTTTAATAACAGAATTTGTTATTGGTTTGCAAATCACTTCTACCCGGGAATGATACAATTTCAATTAAGATGTTTTCTCTTACAAACAATATTGCAACCGGAGGAAAAAAGTGAATGATTCGTTGAAACAAAACCTGCAAATGAATAATATTTTCTCAGCGTAATAAAATGTGCCAATAGAAGATATAATTCTTTTCACCACTCAAATCCGTTGACACAAAAGCCCTGTGTGATGACATTCGCTTCCCAGCGAGCGGAATCCACCCAAGGCTGATAATAATAGTTCAAAAGTGAACAAAGCCGCTGCTAAGAAGTCTTCATAGAATTATCTTTTGAATTAAAACGCAAACGTTCCGATTGTTTCCTCACATACGCCAACCCATTTCCCGATCCCGAACTGTGGTTGCCTCACCGTGGGAAAACTTTTTCCGCATCTTTCGTTCGGGGCTTAAGCAAGTAACTTCGCCATCTTCGATAGTACTCAAACAGTTTATAATTAGAAAGCCTCTTGATGATGGGCTTCCGCACTGCGTACCCTCTTCAGAATTGGAGCGGGAGGAGGCGGATGGAAACTACTTTTAATTATAGGATTTACCTACCGCCCCACACCATCGTTTAGTTTTGCTCTTCAATTTTAATTATGCCTTTAAGGTGCAATTATTTGACTTTACGTAAGAAGTTTTGGAATTTTAATCAAATTTTTATCACTTAACGAGAATGAAAAGGAACCGTCGTGTCGGTCTGACCGAGCTTCGTATCTGCGAGGTGTGGCAAATGGAAAATGCTGATGTCTTCTAAATGAAGAAAAAATGAGATGAGAATGGAAATACTTCAACTAGCGGGCAAGTGTGCCAGGTTCTCGCAAGCCTCCAGGTGAACACAGATTTGCCGCCGTCCGAGGAGTTCCGGCAAGGGGCGAGCGGGGTGTAATTTTCTGCGGTTATTTGAGTTATGGGGCTGAAATGAATTCTTCTGTCTGTCGGTTTTGTGGTTATGCTTTGGAAAAGGTAGCACGTGCATGCAGTTCTATGACACAAATTTGTGTTTTTATACATTCCAGGCAAACTTAGCTACGGATGCTGCTACGTTTGCTAGTGCTGTCCTGGACGAGATCCGTGCAAGGGTGAGGGATTAAAAAACAACGAAAAGGTGTGGTATTAATCTTTCATAGTGGGTTTTGTGCTCACTGTTGGCGTGCTGCGAGTTTTCCGGGCGAGATTGGAATGCTTTCCGTCCGCCCTACCGCTTCGACCGGTTTAGCTCGCTATCGTCCTACTTGCAAACATCAGCACTCATTAGGATGCCATCGGATGAAAGCTCGAAGCCAGCTGAGCTGTCGTAATTTGCATAGTTGACTTAACGATGTGCGATGTTCGTGTGTGTTTTGCATCATCTCCACTAATGTGACACTGTTATCATCCTGAACTAGAAAGCAGAGGAGGTAAGCGGCTCATTATATTTCTCTTTCCATAATTAAAATTACTTATTACTAATGCATGGTAAAGCTTCAATTGTGCCAACCGCAATTTTCAGTGTAACAGAGTCAGGGATGAGAGTTCAAAAAGAAGCTGACACAGTCTTGAAGTTTTTTTTTTTTTTGCCACATAGTGCTTTTAATTATCAATTCATTGAAATTGATTAAATTTAAACAGATTCGTGATCGGTCCAATTTAAAGCAAAAGCATTTTATCAGATCATTTAGAAGGGATAATTTATGGTGCATAATTTATGCATTAAACAGACAACCCCAGAAACATGTTCGTATTGCGATCGGGACCGAAAATCAGCTGACGATGCATGAACAGATAATTGACCGCTTAATATACTCCGTTCTAGTCAGGACTCAGGATAAACTGGCCGAAACTTCGAATAGTGCTTACACATATTATGCTAATAGAAATGTTAAAATTGCTTTTTATCTTTTTACCATTTTTATCTATCATATTCACACTTCAGCTGGCAAAACTTGCCCCGTCAGCTTCAATGTCCCTTTCTTTAAAGAATTTTTTGGGCAACTTTTCAGTATTTCAGCAGCTTTAGATGTCGCCTAGCCCACAAGACATTTGCCATTTTGCCAGAGGTAAGTGTGTTTTGTCTGCTTTCCTAGAACGGCGGCCGAGGCTTTGGCGAATGGCCAAATTTAAACATTGGAAATCGATTTTCCGGACCTACTGTAGTTTACCATAGTTCGATTATCCATTGGTACATGGGGTGTTGAACGATAGAAATACTAAATCGAGCTGCATTGGAGATGAGTGTCTGTGTTCCTGCCAGACCGTACATCCGCATTACGGGGACGGTCCTTCCAGATTGAAGGTATTATTCAGCCAATTTTGTGCTGCCAAGCAATGAGAAGAAATTGCCATTATAGGGTAATTGTAACCCCATTCAACTCAGCTCTATGAGATAAAGGCATCCGGCATTCTTGGTTCGATGTATTGATTCAAAGGATAAGGTAAAACCTGAGGGTTTCATTTCGATGTTTTGCGGCGTTCTAACAGAACTATTACATGAGTTTAGCATAAATTTTGTGGTGGTAGAGTTTTTAAAGAGGGACTCTCAAATTCCATATTTAAAATAAACAGAAACCGAAAGCTAGTATCTAACGGGGAAGCAGATTGGAATATTGACATGCGAATGCAAATATTTAATGAAAACGGCGAAAATGTAACCGCAGAGACGGGACTCGAATCCGTAGCTAACTCATAACAGGAGAAATTGTTTTACTCATTAAACTACCTTCTTACAAAATGAATATAAATTCGTTTTGACTGATTCATTAGGTTGTTGCCGTATAGAAAGGCTATGCAATAACCGAAACTTGAAAACCGACTTTTCAATCGAGGCCCGAAGAACCGAATGTTGTATACCATTCGATTCAGCTCGAAGATGGCTGAGCCGATTTTCATAAACTTAGATTCAACTGAAAGGTCTCACGGTCCCATACAAAGTTTCTAAAAGTGAAAATAATGTCAATAACTTTTTTCGAAGATGGCTCATCCGATTTGTACCATCTTAGATTCAACTGAAAACTGATTTTTATTTATATCCAACTTCCGGCTCCAGAGATAGGAGTGCTTAGAGTAAAAATGCCAATTTTAAGAATTCTTTTTGTTGTGAATACGGCTTACTATACTATGGGGGGACTGGGAGTACGATGCGGTGCTGGGGACTGTTCAAAAAGTCTAATTTCAATATATATCGAACAACCTATAGTGAAATAATTGGTCGAAACAGTTTTTTTGAGTGATACTGCAGTTGTAGCAAATGTGTGCTGTTTAGTGAAAAAAGTGAAAATATATAAATAACATTTATTGAATTATTGCTGATTCGCGAAACTAAAACATATTCGAGCGACGAATGTTGCGAATTTACCGCCCAAAATAAAACTATGTCAACCGATCGAAGCGCCATCTGCGTATCATTGTCATCATTGTGTTATCAGGTTTTTATTATCACATTCATAAGGGAAGTGTGAAATTTTACAAGTCAATCGTGTGATTTAGGTTGAAAATCTAAAATTGGTTTGCAGCAAACCCACCCACGAGTGTTTATTTTATTTTTTCAGTAGTGGTGTGTAATATCACATTATTTACAACAATATGGATAGTAGAAAAAGCATACTGATGCAATCATCTCTTTGAGATATTTCACACTTTTCTTATTTACAATGCCTTATTATATTTCTCCTTACTGAAAATCGGGCTAGACTAAAGTTCGTCGATTACTCGGGGAACGTTTGATCAATGGATCCATTTTTCTTCAGGTTAAACGCTAAGCTTAAGACGCACCCGTGAAGTTTATAACCGTGCAGATATTTTTTTGCGACCAAGAATAACAAGGACGTGTGTAAATATAGTTTAAACTGCGAGGAGGATCCATTTGGTTAGAGAGTGGATATCGACATTCCTTCATATCGCGTAAGGCGTTGTTATTCGTTTGATGATAATCGAGTGATATATTGCCAGTATTACGACAGCCGGCTGTCCGAAGATTTACGAGTTTCGGAAGGACTTTCGTATTTTAGTACGAAGCACATATTAATAACAAACGTGATAAAATTGAAACGTACTCTCGGTAGCCGGTTACCCAGAGCAATAAACACATGATAATATTCGAAAATTTACTAACAAACTACCCCTTCATGCGATGCATGTGGAAATACAGAGCATTCCTCGGTTTCTAGTAGCAACATGTATTGAACTCACTATTCTTCACAAGTAGATCTGCATTCGGATGTGGTCGTCGGTGGTCAAAATTTACCCTCTGTGAGTGATTAGTTTTTGACCGTGAATATCTCTTGTTCTACTTCACCCAACAACAAAATTTTTTCTCCATGCTATCCGAAACATGATTAGGAATTTGTGATTAAATTTTCAACGACTTCAAAATTTAGTTCTAGATTCAGAATTCAGGTTCAGAATTAAAAACTGTGACTCTGGAACTGAATCACAATTCTAGATTTTGGAACTGAAACTGAATTTAGCTTCTCAATTTATGTTCGGGACTCTTGAATTTTGATTTAGGATTTTAGCCTCAGAATTCATAAACAAAATTCAGGATTTGAATATCAAACCTGGAATCTAAAACTAAATATTATAACCGAGCTCCGAATTCAAATTTTAGAACTGACTTCAAAACCACAGTTCAATTCTTGAATTTAGTTCCGGATTTTAACTCCTAACACCAAATCAATGAAAGACACTCCGAATTTTAATACCATTTTGCTTGGAGATCCTGGTGTTTCATACCATTTGACTTAGCTCGACGAGATCAGAGATGGCCTATTTTATCAGAGATCCGCTTCCGGAGGTTTGACAGTATACGTGACGTAACCGACAAAACACTTTTTTTCTCCGCTCTATTTTCTTGGAGATGGCTGAGCCAATTGTAACAAATTTAAACTCGTTTAAAAGCTACTGTCGAGATGTAAATCAAGTTTGAAGATCAATTGTCTTTCATTTCCGGTTCCGGAGAAATGATGGTATAAGTGACGTAATCGATAGTTCGCAATATTTGTCCCTCCTTATTATTTTGTCAGATAAAGGTAAGCTGATTTCCACGATTTTGGACTTATTTAAAAGCTACTCTTGGGCTTTGAATCAGGATCGAGAATCAATTGGCCACCACCTCCGATCCCCGAGATATAATAGAATAAGTGACCTAACCGACAGAACGCAATTTTATCTGTTCGTTCAATTTTCTTGAAGATGGCGGATCCGATTTCAACACTCCTAGGCTCATTTGAAACCGATTCTATTCGATTATTTATCAAGTTTAAAGATGAAATTGCAGATGCTTTAGGTTCCCATGATGTAATCGTATAACTGACGTAACCGACAAAACGTATTTATTTTCTATCCGGACATCCTTTTATGAAGTGACCAATGATCACCTGTGGTTTAGACATTGTTATCGGTTGCCCACTTTTGTAAACTACCCAAATCTGAATGAATTTGTGACAAAAATCAGCCTAAATTCGAGTTGGAAACTATCCCAATGCCCCAATGATAAAAAAAGGCGGTTGGGTAATGTCAGAGACATAACAGGATGTCGTGAATATGAAAACAACTGACATGTTCCTTAACACTTCCGAATATCAATTATTTGATCAATTGTATGACTTATGCAAGCATTCCCCTTTTTCACGTTTTCCGCAAAAACGAAGAAGGCTTCATTTGATCTCGATTACTGTGAATTTCACACAGCGAAAAGTGCACAAATCTAATCAAACTGTTCTAGATTTGCACTAAATTGAGGATATTTATCTTCGATATGCGAGCAAGAGATCCTAATAGTTCTTTAGAAAACTTCTAGAGCCATTAGAACGTCTGATTTTGTGTGATGCTCTCCACCGTTGTCCTCTTTTCGTTGTTTTTTCACCAATGCAAACAACTGGCAGCTGTGACGTAATTGCTCTTGTCGGAAGCAAAACTAGCTTTGCCAACGACACACAATGCATCTGCTAGCAGTGGCGATAGAATCCAAACTGATCCAATTTTTGTTAAGAGGTTTCTTTTTACGTGATTTCGTTTGTAGCTTTTTCGCTAATGGGCGGTCCTAACTGCTAAAAAAATAGCCGAATACAGAATTTTAATGTCGATTATTTCATTTTGGATTTGCATTTAATTGAAAGAAACTATCAGGAAGCTGTACGGGATTCATTCCTGCCTTTCGGAAAAGTTTAATTTTGAATTATTTGAGATTATGTCACACAACTGAAAATTTTATCATAAAATTGTGATCATATTTCCGATGGCATGTAGTAAAAATTATGTTGATTCGTTAGTTACAACAAGAGATATTCATGATCAAAAACTTATCACTCTCTCAGAGGGTAAATTTTGAAAAGGTGCCCCATAGTAAAGTAAGTCGTATTCATGACAAAATATGTTTTAATGAGACTATTTGAATGACAAGAGAAAGGCATTATCACACCACTAGGTGATTTAAAAGAAGGTTTTTGTTGTTAATTTCTGGAACTGCTCTGTAACAGAAATCACATGCTCAACTGTCAGTTGTCTTGAAGTACATGGGGTGACAAGACAAGTGTCATCAAATAGATCTGATTTTCCATAAACATAAGAATTTATTTTCAACTGTTCGGATTGTCAGTCAACGTTGTAAATTAAACTAAATTTAAAAAATATACAAGAATTTTGTAAACCAAGCGACAAAAGGAGGTACTATGGTGATGTCAGCAAAGGTAAAATCTGGTGCAAAATCTAACATTCGGAACTACCGTTACTACTACTCGTCATTATCTCATACATTCCAAAATTATTTGAAACAATTGTAAACGAAAAACTTTTTCACCAACTGAAAAATGAAATAACAAACAAACAGCATAACTTATTTAAAGGCCGCTCAACTACAACAAATCTCCTAGAATTTGTGACATTCATGGACGCTGGCAACCACGTAGAAACTCTTTACACCGACTTAGGTATTATTTCGACCTTATTGAAATATCATTACTTTTATATAAACTACAAAAATACGGAATAAAACATAGCTTTCGGGAATGGCTCAAATCATACTCAACTCTTCATGAAACTATTCATAGAAATTAGAGGCACCAACGACGCTATAAAATTCCAGAACGAAATCAATCTATTCCACATTTGGTGCAGTAAAAATCTACTTCAACTCAATGTAAAAAAATGTAACTGAATAATTTTTTAGTAGAGAAAAACGAAACCCAATCTAAAGACATACATTTAGGAAATCAAATGGAAGAAAAATGTAAAATTGTATGAGATTTAGGCGTGATCTTAGACTCCAAGCTCACATCTGTGGAACATTACAATACGTTAATTAATATAGCAAATAGTATGCTGGGCTTTATTAAACCCTTCAGGCATAGCTTCCAGGACCCATATACAATTTAATTGTTTTATAGTACATATGTCACACCCCGAAGTAATACCTAACGGTAGTGCCGAGGAGGTAGGGTTGGAGATCCAAGATGTTTTCGTGGGTAGTTCCAATTATACAGTGGTAGTCCTGTGGAGAGTCCCACACTCTGTGCGTAAATGCATTTCACTTTGTAAAAAAAAAGTACATAAGTCAGACCTAATTTGAAATATTGCAGCCTAGTATGGAATCCATATAAAATTATTCACGAAGAATGCACTGACTCGATCCAAAAACAATTTCTTCGTAAATTAAACTGGATAGCATTTCCTCTGCTATCATATGAAGCACACTGCATTCTTATAAATATACAAACACTTAAAGATCCGCGCTATCTTGATATGGTTTATTTTATAAGCGACATTATTTCTCAACGCACTCAATCAGCCTTATTTTTGTCACAATTAAATTTTTACACTGTCAATTACAAACCAAAAAATTATTTTTTGGACGACATACAAGAACAAATTATGCAAAATATAGTCCAGTTAATCGAATAATGAACCACTACAATCAATACTGCGAACATCTTTACCAGTGCAGTAAGACGTCATTCAATTCAATTGAAACCGAATGTGAAACACGCTGACGATCTCTCTACTGCAGTAAACTTCACACTCTGACACACACAACATTCGCTGACGTACCGAAATGGCAGCATTCAGTTCTTCAATCGATTCTCTTCAAATCAAAGCTCAGTTTAACCATCATCAGTTGATCTCTTGAAGTAACAAAATATCTTTTTCAATAGTGTGAGAGCGGCCTTTAAATGAGGTAAATGTAAACCTTCGAATTGGTTCAAAATAATAGATGAAAGACGAACCAGGTAGCTGAAATATCAATTAGAGAATACACATAAATTCATAGTTTCCACCTTCAGTTTTCATTTTTAATACATTTATGATTCTATTCATTCGAACTTTCTCACTACCAAGAGCGAAGACAATGAAGTAGCTAGACTACTTGGCACTTTAAACTGAGCAAGCAAAACTTCAAACGACTAGGTACGATTATTCAACTGACAATGAATTCTGGGAGCTTCACTTGAAAATGGTAGCAAAAGTCATATGAATTTGTATCGATATGCTGACGAACAGCGGCCATAAATTTCATTTTCATTTGATATCATTCGATTGAAAATGAAATTTTACCGCACTGATCTTGACCTTACTATATCCAAAAAATTAAATTAAATCTTAGCTTTGTCGTAGAAAAAATGCGTAGTACGTAGTTCTAAACCATTTATAGATAGTGTACATTTGCTTGACGAAATAAATAAATAAATAAATACATAAATAAAATTTAAATAGAACCTCACTGACAGTCACGTACCCAGAGGGGGTCCCAAGGGGCCCTGGCCCTCCCAAAATCAAAAACATATCGTTATATAGAATGTCTCAGACAGACATGTTTTACAGAAATAACAAGACAGTAAACGTAATGAAATGTTTTTGTTTTTTTGGTTCCAGTGGAAAAATTTAAAGTGTATGTTAAAAATAGCCGTAAAAGGCACACCGAGAATTAAGCCGTAAAAGGCACACCGAGTTTTAATCTTTGGGCCCCTCCCGAAATGAAATCCTGGGTACGGTCCTGCTCACTGATTAGGTATAGTGGATTTGTACGGTGCTGTTTCAGTGTTGCTCAATGGTAGATCAGTCCCATTTACTCTATCAATTGTTTATGTGTTTGTCAAAATAATTGAGGTATGAAAATAAAGATTTAACTTTCAACTGTTTTGAATGTTTTGTGTGTGCAAATATTTTCAAAATATATCAAGACAATTTTTGTTTCTGAAAGATTTTAGAATTTTACCATGCATGAGTTACTTGTACATTTTGATACGCTATTTACGATAATTTTAGCTAGAATGCAACCTGAATATCCATGCTTCGTATTAAACTTTATTCTTTTCCGAATTACTCTACACTGCACAGTCATTCAAAAATGGTTATGTTCTATGCCAGTAAAAACCAAATCATTGTTTTTCGCCGTCTATTTACAGCTGGAAAATTAACCTTCCTAACTCGCATCTTGTTGGTTTAAAAATAAACACTTTTTTTTGCTGAAAAAAAGAAACCTGCAGCACTGTAGTTTCGTTTGCGAAAGGGAAAACCTCCGTTCGAACCACTAAAGCGTAACAGACAAAATGTTGTACAGACAAAAAGCTCCAGCTTCAGAAAACTCTGCCAGTTCCCTTGTAGCTGCTGTATGTCTGCTGTTGGAGTCTGCCGATGAAAAGTGTGTCTCTCGGTCCACTCGCAAACCGGCGAGGAGGAGGCACTAAACTATTCTGAACTAGTGCCAAAAAAGATACCGACCTAACCGCTCGACTCGCTGCCGTGCTCGGATGAATGATTGTGACGCGGCGAACTGCTTTCTTTCTCTCTCTCTCTCTCTCTCTCTCTCTCTCTCTATCTACGGGAGCAGCGCTCGGAAACTCAGCTGGCTGACCCGCACCCGACAATCCTGCATCCCCGACCATGCAATGAATGGTGGGCGTTCGGAACTCCCCAGACAGATAAGGATGAAACTCGCAGCTGCAAAGAAACCGACAGAAGAAATTATTCAACCGTGAAAAAGGAGAAAGAAAAATATAATTTGTTATACATTTTATCAACATTCGAGAACTGAAGGAGCAACTCGTCGAAAGGATAAGCTATACGCGGCTTTGACTTCCATTGGATGAGGGTTGGAGGGAAAAGTTTCGAACTGTGTATAGTCGAACAAAAAAAAACACAATCTGGAAGTGAAACAGTTCCCAACTTTGTAAAACTGAAAATCAGCTTGCAAGCGGCAGTGCAAATGGATAAATAGCAACGAAAAACTTTTCCTCCTGTTTGGTTCGATATTCTCGGCGAGTCGTCTCTCGGGTGGCAATAATGATAAATCAAAACAAATCGTATACACCTTCCTTTCTTGGCGTTGCGGCAGCACTGCTGCTGCTGCTGCTGAAGCGAAGAGAGCTGTTTTTCTTTCTGCGGAAACTTGGACTGGGTTTGGACGCCAATGGAGGAAAATGAACGCTACAAAAAAAAACAAAAACTCAATGAATCGAATTGAATCGAAAGTTGAAAATTACAGTTTCAACAGTTCAATTTTTCATCGGCAATGTTTTTAGCTTTCGCCACCATCGGCAGCCAACCGGTGGGTGGAAATTGTTTACGTTCAAAACTTTACGGTCTGCAATAGTCCGGGTGATGGATTATAAAGCGAAGTATATGATGTACATATGAATAGTCATAATTCTTCTCATGTTGAATTTAGTAATCTGTTGAACTTTCGTATCCCGATGGATTGTGGAAAAATAGAATAATTCACATGACTTACTTTGTAAATAAACAATAGAAAGGTTGAAGCAGTTGTTGGATCAAAATTAATTTGACAAAATATACATCAAATTCGTTCAATGTTCGACTGATTGAAGGCTATTTCCAATTACATCATAACTCAAACTACTCTTCTCATAACTTTCAACAACCTATGCTATTTCAATACTAAATCGGAGAGTCAGACCCCGAGGAATGATAAGTGTACATTAACGAATCAGCAGTGAAATCTGTCGAACCTTAAAAAATCAAGTTCTGCTTCGGATTGTAGTATTCTGACTTTTCCTCGCTTGTTTCGGTCCACCCAGGAACCCGTTTATTTCTGTGAAGCCACAAAATATTCAAGTAGCGGATCGATACGACATAAAATACGCACGGAATAAAAAAAAACACAATTTCAAATTTACAAAGAATAGCCGGGCAGGAAGATAAAACCAGAACATTATTCTGCAATCGAATCGGAACTGAAGTGAGCTATAATCGCACAGCGACGGTGGTTTGTGTGGCGAAACCGAAATTGAAATTTATCCCGAACGGCTCCGGCCAACGCAAACGCTACTCAACAACTGCGGAACTGTGGAGTGGCACCATAATAAGGAGACGAAGTAGGGAAACATTGCGGTCCGAAAATAAGAGCAAATGCAAATACACCGGAGAAATATGGTAGTACCGTCATCTGCTGGATGGGTGGAAGTGGTTCGGTAAGCTCGGTAAGCGTCTTGCTTTGTTTCCCTTTTCGCGAGGGGAACTGGAAAACCGTACTGATAAACCGTGGACATAATCGAAAGAGGTTTTCGAGAATACTGGCAATATTATCTGGGCGAGATTTATGTTTCAGATCATCCTTTCTAATTGCGATGAGGATACCGGCTAGTTGAGTAGGTATTCGTTTGCTAGGGTTTTCATTCTGATCATCATCATTTCGATTGCAAAACACTACTTCTTTTTCATTACGTGTAATCTGCGAACTTGTCAACATTATTTCAACCAAATAAAATCAGAAAAACACAAACCAGGGCAAGTTGAGCCTTTCGTTGTTCGATTCGATTCAAAAACGTTGAATGATTTATTCCATTTCATATTCAAACACTTAATGCAGATAAAATAATTTATGTAAGTATAAGACCAACGTAATAATTTTGATGATTTGAAGAGAAATTTTAGAAATTTTCAGTTAATTTAGTAAAAATGCTAGAAAAAATCAATTTTTATTGTTTTTCTCAAGAATTTCGTAAGTATTGGTTAGGAGTAGTCATTTTGCGCTAAGGGCACATAACCATTTTCATTTTTTTGGTTTGCAATTTGTTTCGCAAATTGTTAGTACAACGCAGTTTAAATTTAACTGCTAGTAGACGTAAAGCTCAAATCTACCCGAGAGTCCCTTATTAGAATATCATATTTGAAGTAAAGGAAGAGGCGACTGATTGGTCATTCAGGGGTTTTGGTTAAGGTGGTGCGGAGGAGGGGGGGGGGACGATTACTGCCTAACAGATGAAAAATAGTAGCTTTTTTTGCGAATTTTTCTTAAACTACCGTTCAAAAAAATAAATTCAAATGTTTTGCATAATACAAAGCATCATTCGAACAACATTTCGTAATATTTTCGTGGCAAAATATTAAGAAGTCATTTCGGGAACGCGTTTTTGAAATCTTGACTTCCAGTGTCCACTGAATATCTCAGTGCAAAATTATCAGAAATCGTAGAATCCAGGTAACACCTGGTTTTTATTGGTTATATTTTAAATTTTTTGTGTTTGTTTAAATTCAAAACTGCGTTTTGCTACGAAACTGTAACCACTTTGTAACTGTAAAACCTCCTCAAAGTAAAAAAAGAAAAAGAAAATGTTGTTGAAAATAAATAATGAAGTAATTTTTAAATGACGACGGACACGGTTTTTTAAGACGTATCTCCGAGACGTGTTACTTCATTGCTTGAAAACATCTCATCTCAAAGCAAAAAACAAAACAGTTTAATATGCTGTATCGAATTGGTTCTGGTCGGCACTACAATAAAGCATTTCCACTGAGAAAAGCCGATCAAAATTATTATTCGTGAAGAATTCTCTCTTTTCTTTACCAACTTCTCGGTTGCGCGTATCTTCGGGACTGATTTTGTATCATTTCTAAGAGTATTTTCTAGCAATTTATGGAAGCAGAAGGATCCTACGAAAAGAAGTCGTTAGTGTTAATTATTTTCTTCAGAAATGTGTTAAATGCTTATGGAAGGAAGGATGGAGTTTTTACTCAACAGGAACACTTTATACCACTTTACCTTAATTGAATTGATTACATTTGAGCAATGTTTGTCATGGCAACCAGGTTTGTCTTTGTCAACAGCTGCGAGTTTTCGTCCTTCAAATTTCGTCTAAGACTCGTGCTTTTAGCGAAAAAACGGGGCATTGAAACGGTTACTCTTAAGACGAATTGATTTTCAAATTTATATATTTTTCACCTGAAATATGTAGATTTAAATTTGGCAACACTGCACACCATACGAAATTGAATAAAGTACGCTGTGAACGGATCAAAGCCGGTGGTGTTTTCTTCCGTACCACACGTACCGGTTCTGCATCGTCATTTTGAATGACGATTTGAATCTTTTGACATTCATCGCCCTATAATTTCGGAAAAGGAACTCGGATCTGGATAAAATTGTGTAGTATCTTTTAGGACAATGAGAGATTCAATTTGAATCATGATTCATGAAAATCGGTTTAATCCTTTGCTGAGAAATCGAAGTGAGTTTCATTTTCGAAGATTATCTTCACTATTACCGGTGCTTTCGGAAGCGGAAACTGGGGACTAGTAGTCCCAAAATAATTTTATATATCCATTAAATAACATGATCTGAAAACTGGATGAATTTAGTAATAGGTTCTATAAAAATGTGCATCTTCTTTCACCATAGCTTGTGAAAAAATACTCATGAAATTGAAAATGTTCACTAATCGCATTGTAACACCGAAACCGGATGTCGGATCTGGAACAACTTCATAGGAACTTTTTAAAGAATTTCAAGACCTTTTGTTTGCTTCTTAGTTTGTAGAAATTGGTTAGGAAAATTCTGAGAAAATTGAGTGCGCATTTTTTCATAAATTTGTACTTAATTCCTTGTAATTCCTTGTAAAAATGTCAATTCTGAGAAACGCGTGTAACTATTTTTTTCACATTTTTTTTCATATATCACCCTGTAGTTCCGGAATCGGAAGTCGGATCGAGGTTAAATTTAATAGCAGCCTATGGTACTATAAGATCTTTAATTTGAATCTGAGTTTGTAGAAATCAGTTTTGCCATCTCTGAGAAAATTGAGTTACATTATTTGTCATACACACAAAAATATTTTGTGATCTCGACGAACTGAGTCAAATGGTATATGACGCTCGGCCCTCCGGAATTCGGTTCTAAGTCGTTCCACAGCGATTGCATAGCCTTTCTACATGAGAAAGGCAAAAATACTTTAAAATTATGAAAACTTTTCTACATTTCTGATTTTGGTATCACTTTGGTTTAATAAGTGATGAAACAAAATTTTTTTGAACTCGTTGGATGGTTTCT
This sequence comes from Malaya genurostris, assembly GCF_030247185.1. NCBI lineage: Eukaryota > Metazoa > Arthropoda > Insecta > Diptera > Culicidae > Malaya > Malaya genurostris. Next base: position 257,369,916 of record NC_080571.1, read on the forward strand.
GTTTCCTATTTTCCACAAGTTTGGACGACCGCAGTGCTTATTAACTATTAGAAGAAAACGCATGGTACTTAGTTATAGTAGTAACGAACCATGCGTTTCCTTCTAGAACTTCAATGGAGGCGCATGGTTGAATGTTAATGTTGAAGAAAACTCAGAAATTGTGGTTTTTCACATTTAAAACAAATATGAAACCAAAGCAGATCAACATGTCCAAAAATTATTTATGTATTACTAAAAACCCAGAGTTATTTCAAAATCGAATGTATGAAAAAAATAGTTTCAATTTTTTTTTATTTTAATACAGCAATACATTTTCAAAAATTTTGAACAAAAATATAAACATTCCTAACAATGCCTGAAACAGGCCTGAAACATGCCTGACTTCAATGTTAAGTTTTTTCAAAAACGATCCCTGACATTTTTCGGAAGAGCGATTGCTTCAAAAATCAAATAAAAAGAATATCAATAGAAGCACCATAGCTACGTCAATATAGCAGTTAAAGTGTTGGCAATTAATTCAGTCAATTCCGTTAAAAGCAATACCATAAATCAACATCAGAATAGGTAGCAAAAGGTATTTTTTGTCCCGGGTTGGCGGTTCAATGCATAGGACGCTGGTCTTCGAGCCCCGACCTGGAAGGATTCTTAGTGTTATTAGGATCCATAGTACTAGCCATGCAATGATGCTGTACGCTAAGAATCGGCTGCGAAGTCTGTTGAAACATAAAGGCCAAATTCCACAAAAGGAATGTAATGCCAAGACTTTGCTTTATAGGTGGCAAAAGCTGGATCGAACTGTGTTAATTCATTTGAAATTTTGCACACATCTTCAGTATGATAAACCATTTGTTTTTCATGGATGGATAGACCCATTTGACTCGAGACTGATTTTAAAAAAAAGAGGAATGTATTTCTGCCATAAAATTGCTTCAAATCGTTGAAACATGGAAACTGTTAATGGTAGGAAAATAGTGACGAAAAGAAAACGGACAAAATTCCGATTCTAAAAATGAGCATAACAAGTCATGATTCGAGGGAAAAGAGTGTAGTTTCATGTTATGATAATACGCTATGATTGAAAGTTCTCGAATCATGAATAATTTGGATCAATTTCGCTAAAATTCAAGCGTAACGCACCTTACAATGATGTGTATAACTTCAGGCGTGTCTATGCTACAATGATGATCATTGCAACATAGATTCATGCATTATGTTTTAAACTATGAAGACTTTAAAAATGAATCAAATGATATGGTGTGATAATCGTATTTTTTGCGCGATTCGTTAATTTTTGATTTTTTTGACTTTTGCAAATAACGAATGTCCACTGAAGATTAATTCAATTCATTTAATTTGAATCATTTACATTTTCAATTAGAATATTGCGTTTTTTGAAGAACGAAAACGCTTAAATAAACTATTCTCTAAGCAGTTTTGCATTAATTGCTCCAAGTTTGATTTTGTATTTGAGAAGTTTATCCAAACAATTTACGCGAAGATGTGTGTGAATAAAAACCTAACTTCATATCGGATTTATTTACATTCTTTAATCGTTCAAAACAATTTTTTTAATCGTTTAAAACCTCGTCTTATTTAAAATATTTAGGTGGATCAATGCAGCCAGCAATCACGTACCCACAGGGGGGGGGGGGGGGCGTGGGGCCCTGGCCCCTCCCGAAATCAAAAACAGATATATAATTATTTAGAAGATCTCAGACATGTGTTAAAGAAATAACAATACAGTAAACGTAAAAAAATGTAATACAGTAACCGTTCCAGTGAAAAAGTTTAAAGTGTCTGTTTAAAACACCCGTAAAAGGCACATTAAGTACAGCAATCTTCAGTAGCATTATTTTTTTATCTTTGGGCCCCTCCCGAAACGAAATCCTGGGTACGGGCCTGGCAGCCATTTTGCATCGAAATAGGCCTCAGTTTCAGCGATAACCTCTTTATTCGTGCGGAATTTCTTTCTGGAGAGTCTGCAAACAGCCAGTAGTCGCTGGGAGTCAAATCTGGCGTATACGGTGGATGTGGAAGCAATTCGAAATTCAATTCATGTAGTTATGGTATTGCTTTGATTGACTTGTGACACGGTGCGTTGTCCTTGTGGAACAAAATTTTTTTCTTTTCAATATGCGGACGTTTCGTTGCAATTTCAGCTTTCGTATCTCATTGCCATAGCCAACACGTGGCGCTCTGAACTCGAGCATTCTGTTTTTTGCACCGAAATTGCGTGTATTTACACACATCTCATAGACATCCTAAACTTCCAAGTATCTCTTGCCGCAGTATTAGTTTTTTTATCGTTCACATGAATTACTGTACTGATTCAAGACGAGAGGGAGCTCAGCTCTGAGATTTGTTGTTCTCTCTGTAACGTTTGGCTCAGTGGGAGCTTGTATGCACATTTTCAGGAGAGGTTTCAGAGGCTTATGCTTATGGAAGTTGAAAACAAATTGCTGTCTCCAGAGATACAAGGTTCACAGATTAATCTGAGTTTTTTTTACAAAAAGCACAAATTTTAAAAATGACACAGATTCTCACAGATTTCTTAAATTAATCACATACTGACAATGAGCCCCTGAAAGTCTTTAAATTGCTAGGGAAAACAAAGTTTCTTATAAAGCGTTTGAAAGTGGCGGGACCTTTTGTTTTTTTATCTGGAATCCTGGGATGTCTCAGTTGCAACGTCGAAGCAGTTTTATTGATGACATTTTTGACAGATTTGCTCGTGGTGCAATTTGTTCGTGAGTCCAATAAAAAAATCCCATCCATTTCATTGTATTGAAAAACACAAGCGAATATCAATTCCTCTATCTTTAGTTTTCACTTACTACGAACTGTTACATCTGATATAATTAGTGCACAACCCGTAGATATTCCCACGAGACGCCACTGGGCATTCTGAAACAATTTTGGAACAAAAAGTAAGCAAAGTGGCTTTTTGTGATAAAGTCTGTATGTTCATTTAAATCTGAGAGAGTGTTGCCGACTGCGAAATTTCCACTTGAATAGGTTTTATTTTAAACCTGTTATTGAAACTAACATTTTATTTTCTTCGATAGTACTACTAACAAACTCTTTTTCGTGAGTTTAATTAAAATTTGCATAGAATCCTAATAAAATTAGCATACATAGCTCATTTTTATACTCAACTTTTTATACGATTCGTGTCTTTTTGATCAAGCTATTCTCACGAAATTATCATCTTGGTTAAAACTAGTTAATTTCAATCAGAGGTCTGGATAAGATTAACTTTTTTTGTATAACGAAGATTTGAAATATTGGAATTTGCAGTACTGAATGCAACTAAATAAAACTGGTAAAGAGACATTGATAAATTGTATTGCGACCTCAGCGACCGACTGTAGCATGAAGTCGCAATTATCCTAAACATCATAAGAGTGATAGGTTCGGAAAGGGAAACCACTGAATAGATTAACTATCTTGAAATTAATAGTTGTGCCGAAGCGTTTTGCTGGTGTCATCAGATCGACCAACTAACACCTTCTATTCCAGTGCTTGTGTACTTCCGTCCCCAACTGGTTACTGTTTCTCGAGGGAATTGAACAATAAGAACATAATTTAATTTCACCTCATTACAAACCACCGAGCGACAGCGACGGTGTCTACCAGTTTGAGTTGGTGGACGGTGGTGGTAGAGATGGCAAAGATGGCGACAAGCTTTGGCCCAGGAGATACTGCACTCACCAATTCTGCTGCACCGTTTGACCAGTCTGTGGCGCACAATTTCAATTTGCATCGCCGCAGTCGTGCAGCTTGCGGTTGACGGAGGCAGCAGAAGCTATCGAATGGTCCTACCCGAGAGGCGTCAATGGTAATCGTCTGGCACCATTCACCAGTCTATTATCACCGTCAGAATCATAATGCAAGTGCTTTCATTATTAACTGACCACTTTAGCCGCCGTATCCAATGGCATATTGTGCCCGATGGGAAGAGTAAGAGAGAGAGACAGAGTCCGACAGTCGGAAAGTGGTACCTGTCAGTCTAGATTCCACATGCAACTTTGTGGCATTTAGTGGGTTCGCTACTTTCCAGCGAACTCCGAGCAAACCCGACTCTCCGCGCCAAATAATCATTAATTAGAAATGCAATCGATTGAAAACGATGCGATAATCACAGAGGCTAATGTGCCGCTTCTTGCGGTGTTCGTTCGTCCGTCCGTATGTGCGGCTCTTTACATGTAATATACCAGTGCCGTGACTTCGTTATGGGTCGGACAAGACAAGAACGTAAATTATAAATCAAAAGACGTTTCCGGAACAATTGATTGTAGACTAGAAAAGCAACTTGGAACGAATGAGGGGGACCGCCTTCGAAAGTATGGTTTCTTTGTTCCACAACGAAGTGTGAAAAGGATGATAGACGGAGTGATCGATTTAAAAGGAACATATTTTAAAATGAATATTTAACAAAGCCATTCACCGGACTTTAGGTTGGTCGAAATATTGTTGCGAATATCATTAGACGGAAAAGTCCTTTTCGTAATATTCAGTTACCAACCAGTAAAATGAATGTTCACGAGATCAACGTAAAGAGAAAAATATGTGCGAAAAACATTGTCATGTTTTTTTCACTTTCATTTCCTTGCAGACCACTGAAGTCCCAGCTAGACCCCACAACGGTCATCATATCAAAGCGAGTAACAATTTAAAGCTTTGTGAACATCTCCTCCTTTCCGAACCGGGCGGGTAACGTTTTCTGCTCTGCCACCAGCAGCAAAGCTTAGCGTCCGAATGGACGTGAACAATATCCTAATAAATCTCTCAAAATTTCACTTTCAATAAAGCCGGGGCTTCGCCCAAGAAGCAAAGTTCGGCGGAAGCGGGCTCCACATACGACTGCACAAAAGTGCGGATGGAAATGAGATGGAACGTTTCCACAGCACGTCTTTCTCGGGGAACTCGCGCGAAGAGATACTCCAGTTGTGGGCAATAAATTTTCACCCCAGCTTATTTATGCTTTTTTCGGTATCTTTTCCCGAAACCCTCCAGTGCCATTTGCATTGTTCCCGGGGCGGTACCGGGCGGATTGAGTTCGGAATTTCTAGATTTGTGATTATTATTCGTTGGGATGGACTAGAAATTTACCAAATTGTGTGAGGAAGCTATTCGCCATTTGTTAGAACGAAAAGAAAATGTTTGCAAATTGAATTTCATAGCAGTACTAGAATCGTCATTTGTACTTTCATGTAACAGAAGTAGTATGGGATAACGAGACTAAGTACGATTCGAAACTATGGAAATTAAGTTGAATATTTCCATAACGAAAATTATTCACATGTCAAGCGAGAATTTCATGTTTGTCAAAATTATTTGTATTGTATTGTATTGTAATGGTGATTAACCCGCATTTGATCAAATTGATATAAATTCCAACTTCAAATTAGGATTATAACTCTGTTTCAATCCACCTAGTACAGAGGTCGGCAACATTTTGAGTCAAAAGAGCCAACAACGCTTTTACGAATTTAGAAACCATACTATAGTACTATGAAAAAAACCTGTTATAATTCACCTATAGTCTGAGTTTAAGATGGTGAAAATTGACTGAAAATGAGCTGTTTCTGAAAAAGCGAAGAGAGTACCGTTTTTTTTAATTTTCGACCACTATTTCCGGTTCTTCCGGAATCAGTATTGCTGAAATCGGTAACATTTAAATTGAAACAATTTTGAACCAAATTTAGAAAAATTTTCACGTTTGTTGCAATATTTCTCTATATGACAGGTGGCAATTCCATACACACTACCCTGTATTTCCGGAAAATCAATTAACTAAAAAACCCCTAAGTACCTCTATGCACACCGTATTATGAAATTAGAAACTGTTTTGTTTTTTGTTCTAGATCGAGAATTGCGGAAGCCGCCATTTTGTTTTTCATTTTTTAAAACATTTCAATTTAAAATGATCATTTTTTGTACTTAAACATACATAGTAAAAAGTGCTTTATACAAAATTAGGATTACTCCATTTTTTGGATCCCAAAATAATTCCCCAAAAAAGTTCTTCTCTTTTTTTTTCTACGATGGTGTAACCCCTTAATGGAACAGCTGTTTTCATTAAATAATTTACTAAAATTTTCAGTAAGTATTTCACAAAAATATCACTATAAGGTGTTGAATGCCCAAGGCATAATTCGAATTTGTGACAAGGTTATGTTCATAATTTTCAGTATCTATATATATAGTATATGATAAGTTATTATATCCCAGAACATCTTTGGTAACCAAAACCACCATAAATACGAGTACCAATTGGTAAAAAAATCACCGTGAACCGTTTCTGTCATTATCGATTCAGTTTGTATTGAATATCGACACTGTACACTGAAGCAAAATGAAAAAAAAATGCAATTCTGAACTACTGCACTGCTTTTGTCTTTGACTGAACATAAATCTAGTTCTCATAATTTACAAGCGTAGCTGAGAGTGACATTTATTTCTCATCAATTCCGTTTATATTGAGTCCCTGGCCCTGGTGGGTGGTCCAATGCATAGGGCGCTGGTCTTAGAAGACAGTTGTCATATGTTCGAACCCCAACCTAGAAGGATTCTTAGTGTCAATAGGATCGTTGTGCTAGCCATTCACTGATTCTGTATGCTAAGAACGGCTGTGAAGTCTGTTGAAACAGAAAGGGCAAATTCCACAAAATTCAATGAGAATTACTTTTATTATCTCTAATACTAATGTTACTAAACACATCTCCTCGTGAAGCTTATTAACGAATACGTAGCTTAAGTTTATCGTTTATCAATCATCATGTTGAAAGCTTCAGATCATAATAGTTGTTAAATAACAGAACTATGACACTGAATGTAATTGATTTAAATAAAATATTTGTTATGCAACCAATAGTAAAAATTATTAAAACTGTTTTTTTTTTTCATAAAATATTTAAACAATTTGTAGTATTTTAAATGTGTTCTGAAAATGACCAGATAAAGGTAAAGTGGGGAGAGATGAAAACGTTTTCTTCAAATTAAGATAAAATAAACAGAAACTAATGAACCATTACTGTGAATATTGTTAATCCAATATATTTATTCGGAGAAAAATCAAGCAAAGCCTTGGTGTTACATTCCTGTAGTGGAATTTGACCTTCTGTTTCAATAGACTTTGCAGCCGATTCAGAGTGTAAAGAACCATTCCATGCCTGGTGCTACTATTCTACTGAAACTACGCATGCTTCCAGGTGCAGAAAAATCAACGATTATCATAATAATTGGAAACAAAAAAACCCTTCTCCTATTCTCATATAGAAAGACTATACAATCACTGTAAAAACCGATTTTTGAATCAAGGTCCGAAGGGCCGAATGTCACATACCATTCAACTCAGCTCGACGAACTGAGCATATGTCTGTGTGTGTATATGTGTGTGTGACAAATATTGACACTCACTTTTCTCGCAGATGGCTGAACCGAACTTCAAATGAATGGTCTTATGGCCCCATACATAGTTTCTGAATTTCATTTGGATCCGACTTCCGGTTATTGAATTACAGGGTGATATGCACCGAAAATGTAAAGCTAATGTCAATCACTTCTCTCGAAGATAACTAAACCAATTGTCACCATCTTACATTCTACCGAAAGGAGATGCCATAAGAATATTCCAATTTTCATTTGGATCAAACTCCTGGTTGTGAAGGTAGGATGCTTAGTGTAAAAATGTCAATTTTTTTCTAGTCTCATGAATGATTTGCTGAATTTTGTCCTAGTCCGACTACCAGTACATCTTTTTCAAAATTCGAATCAGTTCGTGCTCGCACATCACACGACGCAGTCGAAAATAATTTACGGTCGCAAATCATATACGGTCGAAACAACAGAAACAAAGACAATACAGTACAGTGAACAATAGAGTGTACGGAATGGTCAAATGCGATTTAACAAAGCCGGAATCTTGGCCTACAAGACCAAATTCAATTTGTATAGATTTCAAGCGCTGCAAAGTTAGACCAGCAGCAAATGAAATTGAAATCTTACTTAAAGAACGAATGCATCTAGACGCTAATAATGTAACTGAGATTCAATTCAACAAGGCGTCTAACTGTGTGTACATTATGTTTAAACGTGAAAGCGATGCAATTGCATTCGCTTTGGTTAACAACGAGGTGCACAGTGTTGAGTGTGATAACATTAAATACAAAATCCCTGTGCACATGGTGGACAATGCCATAGAAGTACGCGTGCATGACCTCCCCCCGCTGGTCACCGAACAGTACGTTCGGGAGAATATGTCGCGGTACGGTGAAATCCTTTCCATCGAAAGGGAATTATTGCGGAATTTTTTCCCCGGTATCCGGAATGGCGTGCGAGTGGTACGTATGCATCTACGTAAGGCAATTCCATCTTACATCATTAGTGGTCAAGGTGGGACACATCCGTGTAAAACGCTGATTACCTATGAAAATCAGCTGGTTACATGCCAGTTTTGTGAACAACCTGCATACTACGGTAAACCTTGCACCGAAACGGTGCGTAAAGGACATCTTCAACCAAAGACAAGGTCAACCGTTCAACAATGGAAACTAGTGAGCGCAGTACTCCTGTTTCACCATCAAACCAACCAGCAACTGCAACCAATGTACAACAAGGCGCATCTACAGCAACTAGCAACGAGCTCAAGACTGCGAACATCAAGGAAAACGAAATGAGGCGGAAATCAACAACAAAACCACCGATACGGCAATGGATGACGAGACGAGTCACGAACAAAGTGCCCCTCAACCCTCGCAGGAGGGAAATGGAAGCTCCTCTCCTCCTAGAAAAAGAGTGACAACGAGATCCACTTCAAAAAATGCATTATTTAAAAAGTCGGCTAATTCGGCCACGTAAAGCTTGTACGCAAATAGGCTTGAATAAAAATACCTTTTAAATAAAAAAAAATTCGAATCATCATAGAGAATCGTAAAAAAATATGTGAGTCATACAAGAATTCCAAATATTATAATTTCGGGAGAAGTGAAGAGGGAAGGGCGGTATGAAAACTTAAAATTTTGTGACTAATTGTGACAAATGGGACAGAAGGGGCTAAGATTTTACTTTTAAGTTGGTGTAACGTAAATTTTGTATGACGTCTATTGTATTGAGGTCAAGGAGAAAGACACTTTGCAAGCGTATGGGTATTGTCAACAATATGTGCGTAAAAACAAGTTCCTTTGCATTCTTCCTGATTTTATCAAACGAACTATCATATACTGCAAGACGGAACATATCAGTGGTATCTCTTAAGGGGCGGGTAGGTTCTAACACATTTGTAAATCATTTATTTATTTTTTCTTTATATTTTCTTGTAGTAAAACATTTCAAGAATATTCTGTAAAATTCTCAAGCCTTTCGGAACAAAACTCAGCAAGTTATGGGCCTTTATCTTTGCTTATCTCATACTGCGAAGAAGTAAGAGCTCGGCGCACAGGCCCCAGATTTCTGCTTCGACTGATTTAAAAACTTGACAAAACATTCTTCAAATGTATAGTTATAATAAATTATAAAAGAAAAAATATGATTTTTTGAAAATGTTATACCCTACGGGCTCCCTTGAGTAATGAATTGTTTCCATTGATTCTATAGACAAAAAACTTTAAGTGCGTTTTTCTCGTAAGAAGATTTTAATAGTCCGTGTCCATCGTCATTCAAAAACTACTGTACCAATTTTTTTTTAATTTCATTCACACTTTCTACGTATAAAAAACCAGACCCCAACGTTTTCCTTTTTGTTATTTGTTACTTTGGGAAGGTGTTATAGCTACAAAATGGTTGATTTTTTCGTGCAAAATCGTTGTTTTCACTTTGAACAACCACAAAAATTCCAAAAATTATTTAAAAAATCAAACAGAAACGTTGGGGTCTAGACAAACATCAACTCTAACTCTACTGCTTTGATTTGTTGAATTCTGACTAGTCTGCACTGAGATACAGTGGACACCGCAAATTATGATTTTCAAGAAGCGTTCTCAAAAATTCCTCTTCACCTACTTATTTCTCAATATTTTTCCACGAAAAAATTACTAAATGTTGTTCGAATGATGCTTTGTTTTATGCAAAATGATTGAGTTTATTTTGTTGAACGATAGTTCTGGAAAAAAATTGCAAAAATGTTTATTTTATTCATCTTTTGTTGGTGTAGTATGAAATTTTGCGTCAATGGTAATAAGTATACTACATATTTTAGTAGAGCTTAATGTACGTCTCGTTGTCAATAACGATGTATTTCGGCGGCGCCAACAACCTGCGGTACAGCTTTCTGGCATGGGACTTCATCGTATTCTGTTTATTTGTTCGGTTGAACCCCTTCGTTGGCTTGAAGACAGGAATACGGGCTCGCTTCGTTGCCTGTTGGATGAACCAGACGGACGAATTGACCTTTATGATCTCATCCCGAATCAAAAGGTTCAGATAGTGCTCAAAGTAATCCTTCATCTTTCCTGTCTTCACAGGGTTCAGTTTATTCGCTTTGATCCACTACCAGCTTACCATGGTGTCATCTGAGTCCCCTTGAACGAGTTTACCACACGGGACAAGGTCGAATCAATCGAAACTTTCCCACGATACACCTGTAGGACGGTCTGTCATTTTTCACAATCGCGTACAAAATTTTGGGATGAACCAAGAATGATCTTTCTTGGAAGACAACTAGATAGCTCCTTTTCAGATTGTATCGAAATTTTGCACATGGAAACATTAGATTCGTTTTTTTTTTTTCAAAATTTCATCAATTTTTAACACATCCTATAAAAAAATCAATGCAAGAAAAATCAAACAATCATTTTCTACTGCGGCCTGCAGGAAACAAGTCCCGTTCTGAACGGCACACCTAAACGCTTCGACCAGTAATTAATTATGCAATGGATGAGCTGGGCTGACAACATAAGAGAATCGCACTTCTTACTACATCTCAATTTGCCATATCTTTGCGGTCATCGTCTTGTCCTTCGAATCTGATACCATTGTAAAACAACCATACTCTATTCGCCTACCACAGGACGATGCAAAGATGGTTGATGGGAATGGGTGGCGATTGAAGCTGATGTACTGTAGGCCATCATCGTTGCTGGGCCATCACCGGTACGGTATCTGCATACATGTGTCTGTGTGTGTGTGCTCCTAGTAACGCTTATCTTTTCTCCATCTATTGGCCGTATACTTGAACACAACACAGATTGGTGCTTCTATGAGACCACAAAACAACAACTGCATGCACCGAGCCTGAGCCGACGGTCGGCCGGACAACCAGGGTACAAGTCGATCTCCCGGTTGTCGTCTTGAAATGCACAGGACAAGAGAACTCGGTTTGTGCATGGGGGCGTATGTAAACAAGAAACAGTACCCGACCGTTTGAACTAGTCGCAAGCCAGTCCGAGACCAGACACCGAGACCCCGGGAGATGATGACTCAAACTATTAGCATGCTTATCGCCATGCACAGAGGAAGGAAGTCGGCGATTTTCAACGAGGATAATAGTGCTTTGGAAGAAAATCATTTCGCATGTAAAGATTCATTCTCAGGTGATGACTTGGAGTGAGAGGCAGTGCTCCCTCTCTGCCGGTGGAATTCGAATGAAAAATTGCTTCTGCTTGTCCCAAACATTCGAGCTACAAAGTGGACAATCTGGCAACCGCCTCACTCAGTGTTATCTTTGAATGGCGAAGAGTACCGATACAGATTGTGTTGTGCCTCTTGCGCCGGTTTACACCCTCACCGGACGGGTCGGGCCGGTCTGGCAATATGAAAGCCCTTCAAAAGACATTTCACTTCGGTAGGTTTCTGCCATACAGCAAAGACACACTGCACTGGTGAATAATGGAACGGATGGTTTTCAATTAGCCTGGTCTTTGGTTTCTTCAAGTAGAACACGAAGAATGGTTTGTCTCATGCTAAAGGTAATCTCGACTTAGGTGATTTCACTATCAGCCGGGGTCTCCGTTGAGGGGAATTCATTCGCTACCCAACAAATTGCATAACCGATAAGTCGCTTACTGCTTAATTAATTTGAATAAAATTATACTAATAGGATGGCCGTTTGACAGTTTATTGTGGTTTGTGTTCAGTAGTTGTTTTGGTTATGCATTTGTAGCCAACGACCTCAATTGTATGAAATTAGAGCTAGAAATTAAAATATCTAGAAACAACCGACTGCATCAAACTTTAAAGATTCCCTTAAGGTGAAATGTAGTGGAATGCGCTTTTCGCGTTTTTGATCATTTATTCAAAAACTAGACCGATTTTCGAAAAACCAAAAACACTTAAGTTTTCGAAATCAAAGGCTATAGCAGGATAAGCATGTAAAATCTGCCCCAAAGGGAATTCATATTGTTATACCACATTCGAAAGGTCATAGACTGTAAACTATTTTCTCAAAGTTTCAACTCTTTAACTGCCATATTGACGGAACTAGGGTGGTTCTATTGATTTTTATTTTATTTGATTTTTGAAGAAACTGCTTCTCCGAAAAATTTGAAAAAAATCAGGCATGTTTAAGGCATTATGGGGATGCTTTACAATTTTTTTCAAAATTTTTGAAGATGTATTTCTTTTATTAAAAAATACTAGAAAATTTTGAAACATATTTTTTCCCTCTTCCAATTTTTGCACCACCCTGGATTTTTTAGTGATAAATAAAGAATTTTTGGACATGTTAAAATGGTATGTTTCCATATTTTTTAAAAATGTGGACGACCAAAATATTTGATTTTTTCTAAAAAATTAATAACAGTCGACCATGCGTCCCCATCGAATTCTGAGAGAAGGAAACGCATGGTGCTTTATCTTAGCAGTTTCTAGCAGTAGTCGACCATGCGTTCCCATAAAGTTCTCTCAAAAGGGAGTGCTTTGTTCTAGTAGTTCATGATGCAACTCAAGCGCAAGGCTTAGAAATCAAAGTAACGAAAAGAAGGAATTGAGTATCAACCTTTGCATAATACATACACGATCATACTTCGGGTACAACCTAGAAAGCTACAATGCGAGAACTTACTGGTATGTGGTTCATATATGAATGGTAGTAATACATGAACGTCGCGAGTATCACACATATGAAATTCGGTTATGGCAGTCAAGAACTAGAGCGAGTGTCAGTTTTTTACGTGTTGCTGATGGATGTAAAGAAAGAATTACAGTGTCAAAAGTTATCATAAAGATATGTTATCGAGGGATGTGTACAGTTTTCTGGAAAAATGTATAATAAAGATAAAGTTGGAGTTTTGTGTTTGAAAACTTCAATCGAATATCTTTATGATGGTTTTCATGGTTTGTAGACTGAGAGCGCTGTATATTTTTTTATTTATTCTAAAATTTGAAACAACAACAGATATAAAAAAATAGTGATGCGTTATTTTTCATTCTTGAGTTATAACCTTTGCATAATTTCAAATCAAACATTTATCGACCATGTCTATTAAAAAACTTGATTCGCTGAATCGATCTCTTTAATTTTTGGGTATATTGTGTAGAAAGCTCCATATTTTCCAGAAAATATCTGAGAAAACATAATTAAATCAGTAAGTGATTTTCACTCTCAGAGGAACGCTTCCAGGTTTTTACAGGTTTAATATGGTCAAATATCATTGAGATTCGTGATATGCTGGTGTAAATGAGAAAGATTTATTCGTATTTTTGTTCAAATTGCGAACGGGAAGTTCTAATAAGATAATATTATCAATCCTTGGATTGGAACGAGTGCAACAAGTATCGGAATATAGTAGCTCTGGAACAGAAGCTTTTGAAAAGGATGTTCTGCCAAGTAATTTTGGATTTAAAGCTTTATCACGAGATGACCCAATTGAGACACACAGATCACAAAAAAGCTATTCGGGCCGGTAATAAGTCTCATTTTTAAAAGCTTACAAGTACTATATCGAGTACACTACAAATTCGACTGGATATTTGGGAATCCAGCGCCGTTGCTGTGAATGCGTTATTGGCAATAGAACTGTTGGTTGCTGTTCACACGAGGCCACCATTATTCACTACCTTTCCTTATGCTCGGTTTTTATCCAGAATTGTGAGACCGGCGAAAATATTGTCAGAAATGCTTAAATCAGAACAGCTACCAAGTGACGATGATAATTCTATAGAATAAACGAAAAGAATCAGAGAGAAAATGTTTGCATTGAAACAGCAATGTATTTTTATAACATTTTTATCCCATTTCCTATTTAAATGAAAAATACAGTCAATAATTTACAGAAATTTTTTCGTGACCTTTCTTACATAAAACTTCTTAATCATTTCATAAAGACAATTGAAGTTTCAATTTAATAATTGACCCTTTTGAATCTTAGTTCTGACTCCTACTGCGTCCATTAGTTCCAATAGCAAAATTTTATTAAAAATGATGTGCTGATAAAAAAAAACTCCAAGTGGGTTATGAAATCAACCACAAAATGTATAAAAATTTCAGCTTATTTTAAAATTTCATCATTTAAACAGTTCATCGTTTGGTTTAAATAATATGATATTTAAAAAGTAAGAGGAATATGCTTTATTAAACTCAAATTGATGTGACTATATTAGTATTATATTAGGATAAGAATTCTATGTAAAAGTGATGCTACGGCGAAGAACAACTTATGTAAATTGCCTTAAGAAATAAACGTATTTATGGAAAAACAATTCTAAGAAATCGATTCCAACCTTCATCAGTGGCCACTTTTGTTTGACACCAATATAAAAAAGAAAAAATTAAATTCACTGCTGTTTCAACTCGCTATGTATTTAGTGAAATGTACAGAGCTGGCAATAAGAAAACCGCGTTGTACGAGACCCAACAGTGCAAAACGATTTGACCATTTCATGAAACACTATCGAATCATCGAATTATATACAGTCACTCGCTCTAGTTCTTGACTGTCGTAACCGAACTGCATATGTGTGATACTCGCAACGTTCATATATTACTACCATTCATATATAACCACATACCAGTAAGTTCTCGCTTTGTAGCTTTCTAGGTTGTACCCGAAGTATGATCGTGTATGTATTATGCAAAGGTTGATACTCATTTCCTTCTTTTCGTAACTTTGATTTCTAAGCCCTGCGCTTGAGTTGCATCATAAACTACTAGAACAAAGCACCATGCGTTTCCGTTTTAAGAGAACTTTATGGGAACGCATGGTCGACTACTACTAGAAACTGCTAGGATAAAGCACCATGCGTTTCCTTCTCTCAGAATTTGATGGGAACGCATGGTCGACTGTTATTGATTTTTTAGAAAAAATTAAATATTTTGGTCGTCCACATTTTTAAAAAATATGAAAACATACCATTTTAACATGTCCAAAAATTCTTTATTTATCACTAAAAAATCCAGGGTGGTGCAAAAATTGGAAGAGGGAAAAAATATATTTCAAAATTTTCTAGTATTTTTTAATAAAAGAAATACATCTTCAAAAATTTTGAAAAAAATTGTAAAGCATCCCCATAATGCCTTAAACATGCCTGATTTTTTTCAAATTTTTCGAAGAAGCAGTTTCTTCAAAAATCAAATAAAATAAAAATCAATAGAACCACCCTAGCTCCGTCAATATGGCAGTTAAAGGGTGGAAACTTTGAGAAAATTGTTTCCAGTCTATGACCTTTCGAATGTGATATAACAATATGAATTCCCTTTGGGGGCAGATTTCACATGCTTATCCTGCTATAGCCTTTATCATAACTAAGTATTCTTAGAATTTTGAAATTTTGCTTTGGCGAGCCGTAATTGGTTTTTGAAATGTATAAACGGTTACTGTTCCGTTCCACGGGGATGATTTTAGAACTGAAAAGTAGTGTTTGTAGCAGAATTTCACGAAGAATCTGAAAATGCAACTCAAAATTATAAAATATTAGCTAAAACAACCGAGATTTGAAAAAGTTTACATAAACTTTTCCGCATTTTTTTATTGCTTGCGCGCTGCTGTTTCGTATTGAGGTGGTGTGAGAAATGCACGGTGGGCACGGTGGCATTATATCGTGAGCAAAAAATAGATATAAAATAATGACGCAAATTTATGCACCATTGGGTTTTGTGTTGAAATAAAAACTAGTTGATTACAATAAAATAGGTATTGTAAGAAATCGTTTATTTTCTAAGTAACTGTCATTTATAATGCTAATAATGTCCAATTCTGTTGAGTTCAATGCATTGAAAGGTGGTGGTATTAGATTTATTGTTGAATATGACCATTTGTTTCAACTAACTTCGCAGACAAGGAGTGGCGGAACCGTATTGGGAGAATACTGAATCCACACCAGGAAAATGTCTGGGTGTGGAAGTCTTGGAATTACATTCCTTTTGAGAAATTTGGCCTTTCTGTTTTAACAGACTTCGCAGCCGACTCATAGCATAGCTTCGATTACATGGCTAGTGCTACGATCCTATTGACACAACAGAAATAATACTTTCTACTTATTTGAAGATGATAATGAAAGTCAATTAGAATGGAATATATTGGCATTGAATGTATTCGATAAGTAAATTCGACCGCGCTCTATCATGCGAGTTAAGTAAATACTTTTACGTAAATTCTATCTCATCGGCGGGAAGGGCCTGGTGAACGACTGGTAAAGATATCGAAAATACTTGAATGTTATCTCGTCTTCAATCGTTCTTTTGGAGGAGAATCCATGCTTGCTACTAAACTCAGACATATACATGGTTAGTAAGTTGGTCAATACATATACATATAGCCTCATGTTAGTCATTCATAATTACTCATGATTTATAGCTCTAGTGTAAGAATAATCACTAACAATAACGATTGAATTAGCATATATTTAATGTGTGAAGGATTCAAAAATCCATTACGTCCAGTCTTTTTTACAAGCCAATATAACGACAGGTAAACCCACTGCGCTCAATCATTGAAAAAAGTTCTTGTTTCTATGTGTCCGTTTTTCTTGGTATGCTTTGTGCGACGGTTCGTTCAACTGAAGCGGATAAAATTTTGCGCGCATTTTATGACGCTACATTTCACCTTAAGACGCGCATCTCTTTTTTATATAACTAATATTCTTAAAAACATTACAGTGGTATTCTTCAAAAAACTCTACCCAGTAATTCCGGAACGGGAAGTCCGATCTGAATAAAATTCTATAACAGTCTATGGGACAGTAAGACCTTTTATTTCAACCTATGTTTATGAACGTTATGCGTTATGCCATCTTTAAGAACATAATTTACTCATAATATTTTGATCAAAATTAGATTATGGTAAAACCGTACAAACATAAACTTTTCAGAATAAATCATGTGTGCTATCTCTTCCGAAAAAAAAATTCATATAATCTTGACTAAATATTAAAACCTTCTTGAATATACTCTGTAAATCATCGTTTCTGTTCTTCGATGCGAGTTGTTACAGTAAACTATAAGTTTTGTTTTCCATCAAATCACTCACAAAATCTAGTCACCACATTCAATAACATTTTTCCCTGGTCAAATTTCTAAACAGGAATCCCATAATGGTTATCATATTTGTCTCTAGAAACTAAGGACAACAGCAATTACAAATGAAGTCGTAGTCGTGAGTGGATACAAAATTTTTAGTTATTTTTTACGTTTCGCTTTTTGTTTTGTCGTGAATACGACTTACTTTACCATAAGGCGCATTTTCAAAATTTACTCTGTACAAGAATGGGTAGAACTTAATCGCGAATATCTCTTGTTGTATTCAACGCAGCAACATAATTTTTTCTCCGTATCATCGGAAATATGGTCAGCAGTTTAAGAGAATGATTTCAGTTGTATGAGATAATAACAACTAACTCCAAATTGACGGACTCTCCGTCTTAACAAGACAAAAACAAACAATTTAAAGTCAATCGAAGATTTCATTTATCTTCAACATATTGTGTTCGAGATCGAAAGTATCGCTGTTGCTACCACATATCAGCTGAGATCATCAAGTATACGATGACACTGAGATACGGAATATTTTCAGTGGTTGAATGCAGTGGACTTACGATATGTTTCGTTTGCTAGTAAAACAGACACTATAAACCATAAGTGTTTTTAATTGACTAATATGAGGGAGACATATCTGTGCATATTGTTTAAGACGGTTAATTTAGCCATTCAATTTACAACCAAACTGCACCTCTTATAATTGATATTCTCACCTAATCCGAAATTGTCCATTCTTTGTTACAGATCAAAATTTTTGGCATGATGACAATGCTTCACCAAACTGATTCCAACTATGTATCATATTTTACTATTTCTCAAGAATTTTTGAAGAAATCAATCAATTAGTACATGCTATTGTCGAAACTTGGATGTGTGAAAAAGCATATTAGTTTTATTCTTATTAACATCATCCAGTTATGTTTCTGACATTATCCTCCCGTCTTGTTTTCCATTCTGAAGGGATTTCATCGTCATCTCTTTCAATTTTAAGCTTGGCGATGTTTGAAAGCTAACGTTATTTGGGATTTTGTTCGTTGAAAAAGTAAGTTAACGTTATTTGGAATTCGGTTCGTAAAAAAATTGTGTAAACCCATATGGACATTTTCGGAACGATAAGTATGTGGTGAAAATGAAGTTTCAGCTCGCTTCAAAATCCCAGATGCCAACTTTCGGTTTATTGATATTACTTGAAAATCATAAGGAAATGGGTATTTTTCGAACAAATTTTATGAGAATGGATGCAGAAAAACAAGGTCATTCTTAAATCCAAGATAACGACTTCCGATATATTTATAATTTTTTGCCGACAAACGATGTTTGAGGTCGTTTCGAAATCCGCAGAATGAAAACTTAGATGTTCCAATTATTCGATACTCCTGAGTATGGGTATTTTCAAAACAGATTTGATGAGTAGATGTTATAAATCGATGTTTTGGTATCTAATCATCATATTTGTTTTAAAAATTTCCCTTTATTGCAATAGTTTTCAAAGAATATCCGTGAACCAGAAGTCGTAATCTTGGACTCTGAATCTAGTTCAAACATTGGATAATATTGCAAGCAAGAGATCTGTGCATTAGTTTGGTTTCAAAATTATAAAATGAGATTCGTTTTTCCGACTTCATGAGTATGTTTGGCCTAGAAGCAGAGTGTTAATTTGTTTTGTAAAAACAAATTAAATACTCCGTTCTAGAGTATGACTGAAAGAAGACATGCCATATGCCTTTATCAGCTGGACAATAAAAACATAAATTCATTGTCACTGTCATTGGGTATAGCTTCTGATGAGGACACACGTGCAAGATTGAAAACAGATGTGCATCGGCAATGATAATTGTGAATGTACGACACTTCTCTTAGAGGTATTTACTCGCATCCGACGATAGTTAAAATGTTCTAATAGTTCCAGCGATTGGAGAAGGCTCCCAAGTTCGAGCCCTGTCTCGGAAGAAAACATTTTCTTTTTTAGAAAATTTCATCTTATCATCTAGCGGTTTCCTATCTGTCTTTCGTTGGGAATCGATTGAAAGTTAACCTAAGCTAACGATAACTTAATGTCATAACGAATTAAATTATATCAATTTTCAGGACTTGTCGGTCGAACTGCAGATTTTTTTGGTAAGTCTGGCAGCCCGGCAGTTTCCTCTAGATCCTACTCTGTCGAGAGTGATCCATGCTTCATAAACTTCGTCAAACTAAATAATATAGTGACTCATCACTAATTCAATTCTGCGAAAACTAATATGAATCACTGCAACCCTCCCAGCGTATGTCGGAAACCGTATCTCGGCCAAGGGCCATAAATTTTGTTTACCCGAGTACGCACCAGGAATCGCATTGCGATTCCTCCTAGGCAAGCTAAATTTCCCGGAAAGAAACTCCTATAAATCGATTTGCAGCTCCCGACGCAGGGTGTATGAACTCACTTGAAACTTTACGCGTGAGACCGATATTTTTCACATGAATAGTTCCACCATTGCCGTCCCCCCTCATGAAGGAACCGTATTATGATATTGATATCGCATTTTGCGACAAGAAAAATAAACAAACAAAATCAAATCCTACGGTACAGCACGCCTGCAGAAGCTTGCCATGCCTTTGTCATTGTCTGGCAGTAAAAGTCAGACACCGCACTTCAAGAAAGCCACTATCGGTCGTTGTGTCTTTCTGCAAATCGCCGGAAATTTGATTTCTCAACTCGCATTTCACCCTCTCACGAATGAACGGTTCCGAGAAATTTTGTGCTGAGGATTGGATTTCCTTGAAATTGAATTACGGTCCTTACACTACAATTGACTCGATTGCCCCAAAAAAACCCACTCATTGGCATCGGCAGAATGTGCGGTCTAATCTGGGTACTCGATCACGGTTGAATTGTTCGCGAACCATATCCTCAAGCAGAACCATACAGCAGAAGGATTGCCCTAGACCGGAAGCAGTTGATTTATTTCGAATTGAAATCAATTCAGTGCCTTCGGATTTTCCTTGTACACGAGTATAATATTGGCATACTTTAAAATGTTACAATAAATTCGTATCGGTTTAGTTAAACTAGAAAAAGGTACCTATAGTTGTGAAGAAAATATATACTCGGAAAATATTTGAAGTGAAGTTGCCAGTTTGCCAATGAATATGTATTGCAAGCCATGAGAGTCTTCCCTTTCACACCATTTTGATAAACATTCAAAAGTTCATGTTGATTGCTCAATTGTTGCGCTTTGTAGAGAATTAGCAAGAGTGGTCACCGCTGACGGGCCTCCATTTATAGAGGCCTACCTTCCCCTTTTCTAGTACTCGACTCTCAAAAATAAGTAAAGAATTATTTCACCTTTTCCATAGCTATGCAATTGCAGCCCCCCTTGTTATGATGTGCTATAAAAATAGGGCACGCTACTAGTTTAACTAAGCAGTTTTGACTTAGCACAAGGAAACTCATTTCTATAAATCAATTGTACCAAACCACAATTTCTCGACGGTACTTCGTGCTCCCAGCTAGGTAACAAAACTATCCTTCCGATGACCTGTACGTAGTACGTATTATTTTCATACAGCTGATAGCTCGGTGAAAAGGACCCTCTCAATATTCGCGGCACTACATAATCACATCCAAAAGCGCGGAGCTTACGAAAGCCAAATACAATGAACAAAAAAATAGGAATTGTTCTTGATCGATTATTCTTATATATAATAAAATCAAAATCAGTTTCTTGTTGAATATGTATTGATGCATGATGTTTTGCCCATTCTTGTAAAGTGCATATTACAGTACCTCATGTAAAAGTAAGACGTGTTCTCGTTGATAACTGGAAATAGATTTTCTAAATTTGGGGCCAGCATTGTTTAGGAACCCCTAGCTTATACCGTGCATTTGAATACCAATGCCAATGACATTCATTTACAGTTGTCCAGAATCTCTTCCACCGTTTATTCCTATAATGCTTTAACTACACACATATCTTTTTGCTGAATCTTTCCAAAACTAGTGCCTTGATTTCACCACCGAGTTCTCGATAATCATATCGGCAAAATATATCGTTACTGAGAACCTTTCCAGTGCTAAAATAGAGCAATGTCAATTATTGCAGATATTGATGTGGAACACATCTTTGTTTTCTGTATACCCCTAATTAGAAACTCAAGAAAAAGTATACGCAGAAATGTGGTCAGGCTTTCACTACTTACAGGTCAGTTAATTTTGTATCAACTATTAATATTATTTCACCATTTGATTGAAAATATTTTTAAGTTTCGATTTGAATGTATCAAGCCACGTATTGTCAATTATATATGATTGAAATTTTGATTAATTGTGAGCAGTGTCCTATTTTGTCAGCTACAAATCTAAGATGCTATGCTGGCTTACTGGCTTTCCCTTATGGAGACGATGGTTTTGCAGGAGTATGCGATCTATCAGCTGGGAAGCATCGCTCTGATTGGTCAGTTGATGCAAAAGCGAAACACGTGAATATATAAATATGAGCGAAATTATAGCCAACGTTTCAGTAATCACATGTAACATGTCAGAGGAAGGTAACTGCTAGACATCAAGACACAAAGGGATCAGGGTCATTTCGCCGAATGCCATTTCGCCGAAAGGATCATTGCTCCGAATCCTGCAATTGTTCTAATATCGTAATTTTAATTGATTTAAAATAAAGACAAATGAAAGACAATAGCGTTAACGCCCATTTTCTTGTCCTACATCTGGAATAGAGATTGATTCTTGTACTCTTGAATAAAGATTGATTCATAAACATCACAACGGGGTTCCCAAGAAAACTTGTTAACTATCAGCTACTAAGCATCAAAGCAATTGCATAGGTGTACCTATCAAGTAAATGTATGTGATATTTTCCGTTTACTAAGTGAACAACTAAAGCAAAGAAACCTAACTTTGAGTAGAACGGGTAAACGAGGCGGTTACAGGTTTGTATGCAAGAGGCCGCTGCTTCCGACGGCGGGTCGGCGGCCAACACTGCCATCTTGGCTTTGGCTATGTAGTGGCGCCACATCAATTATTCAAAAGACATGATAAGACGAAAAATAATAATATGATGTATTCGAAACTACCCTTTCGGTGAAATGCTCAATTCGGTGAAATGAGCTTTCGGCGAAACGACTTTCGGCGAAATGACCCGTTCCCGACACAAAGCGATATGAAACGATTTGAAGCTTTAATTGGTGATCTTTGATCTTGTGTCATGAGAGTATGCTTGAAACGCTTTGGTATGTCGTTTTCACCTGAGAAATGCAAATATTCCAGGGTAAATTTTAGGTGTTTTGTTTTCTAATTTAAATACGAACTCGATTAATTATCGAAATCACAGGATGGTAGTAATGGTAGAGAACTGAACGCTATAAAAATAGCTGCATGTCTGCAAAACTTGAATACAAGCTTGGCGAAGAGAAGCTTAATTATCGAAATCCGATACGCTAGTATGTACGAAGGTATAATTGCATATGTTTGGGCTATTGGTGTAATTTCGTCGGTTACAAAACAAACACGAATCAAGGCAATTAGAGTCTGGGTTTGCATCTTCGACGTTGGTTCTCAATACACTGAGGTCTATTTTTACACGAGGGATACGTACCGCGTAACTTCGGAAATCCGCATAAAAATCCCGTAGCTTCGAAAATCCTCGTAAAAAAAGGTGCGTAACTAACGCATATAAAAAACTTAGAATAGGGAATCCCAGAGACATAACCATTCGAGATGTGTATAGATAGCACTTGATTTAATACCGTTTGAGATTTGTAGTATTGAAGAGGATCATTCGGTTTCAAAAGATTGCGTTTGTATTTGATTCTCTCTTTGGCGCTCCGCAATTGACATGGCGTGCCTCGACGAATTATGCGGACTTTCGTTATCGCGCTTCCTATTGGCCTTTGCGGCGTCGTATTTTTTCTGCATGTTTTGAGACATGTTCAAGCTTTAACCAATCCTTTACAAAGATAAAACTAAACGATTGGCTACATTTCTTTAATATCTTCAAAATAACTGCTTTAAGTTCCGCCCATTTAGATTTTCAAAACTAAAGCATTTGGAAAGTTGCTTCATGAAAGATTTTCGATATGAAACTGTTATGTTATTTGGGATTCATTTCTAGTCGCTAAAGGTGCTATATTGTGAAATTTGTTCCCATATTAAACACTGCTCGGTACATTTTTGTTGAACTCAAAGCAACTGAATGTTGGTTTTATTTGCATTCATTTAATGCGCAGTCCGCACTGTGATCGATTCACTATACTGATTATTTCATTACATTTTTTCTAAACGGATTCTTTTTACTACCGATTTGCATATTTGAAAAAAAAATAATTCTAATAGTCCTTTGGAAAACCTTAAGAATGGCCGATCAATTGATTTTTCTGTGTTGCTCACATTTCGGTGTATTTTTCTCGAATGCGAACGACCAGCAGCTGGATGATGACGCAATCGCTCATATATTTCCATGTTTCATTTATCTCAATATTTCAGTGAAAGAAACTATCAAAATGCTCTATGGGACATCAAAATTAGCCATATTTCAGACTTCCAGCAAGATGATGCAATCACTTTTGTTTGAAGCGAAACTCACACTGCAAATGTCGAGCATCAGATATGCTCATAGAAGAACTAGTTGTTGTTTCTTCTGCGTTAAGGCTTGAATGAGAAATGGAACCTCATATTCACCAGTTGAATAATGCCGGGTTCGTGAAAGAATTAGTGAAAATACTCAATCAGGGAAAAATCAAATCTGTTACACTTTCGTGTGATGTAATTTTGAAAATGCACCCAGGTGATCATAGTAAAGAAAGACGTAGTCCTACGTCAAAAACCTGCATGTAATAGAATATTCGAATTCAAAAGCATGGCGATTGGTTGAACTGTTTGGTTGAAAATATCATTATAAATTTTGGTTGCCTTGTTACACATCAATAGCTCAAACAACCCCATGGGACTAATCCTTGTAGTTTTAATAGTAAAATTGTTGTTAGTTTGTCAAAATTGTCCAGCAATAAGCTACGACTTATGAGGTTATCAGTAACCAAGCAAAAATGAATAAAAATGCTATTGTTGGGTAACCTAACAAAGAGGTTTAATCAAAATATTAAAACTCGTCTTGCTCCACATTTAGAATCGATTCATATTTCTTGGAAAGTAATCTTATATAAAAAAAAACTACAAAAAACACTTCTGAAATGTTCACTACTCTGTTCCTAATCTCATCTCAATGGATTTTTATCCATTCTATCTTTGGTCTTATCCTACTAAATATCAATTGCGATGGCAATCAAAACAAAATAATACACTCTCAGGTCTAAAATAAAATTCGGCCCTTTTTCGCCACATGTCAGACAACACACGACATTTTCAGAATCAGTTTAGAATCAATTCGACTTTCAAAAATTATTGGGTCGTTTTCGTTTAGCTTCCTTTTTAATTATTTTAATCTGGATTGGCCCTTTTAAAAATATTAAATTATCAGATGCACAGTCAATGAAACACACACTTAACAGCGTTCTGCTGACATATATCAGTATGAAACCAGTGCTACTAGATTTGCAATAATGGTCATTTCATTAGTACGTAACACGCACTTTCTAGTGATATTCGAAACAGTTATATTGAAACATAAACATCAAAAATATATTCAAACTGATGTATATCAGAAAAAACACTTATTGATATAAAGAAGAAAAGAATTTTTTTCATAGCATCATGAGAAAACCTGACAACCTTGCGATACGAAATAAGATGAAAACAAAGTGAAATCAAGTGAATTGAATGCAAACTTTCATCTTATATTTAACAGATCGGCTGAAAAGTTCGTATCGTTTCTATGAGAGCGCGCCGCTAGAATTAAATCCATACCTTTTTCAGTTAGTACCAAACTTCAAAAGATACGTGTATAAATTTGACAGCTGTCTGATTATTAGTTTGTGAGATATTGCATTTTGAGTGAAGCTACTTTTGTTATTGTGAAAAAAAAATGGAAAAAAAGGAATTTCGTGTGTTGATGAAACACTACTTTTTGATGAAAAAAAGTGTCGCCGATACCAAAAAATGGCTTGATGAGTGCTTTCCAGACTCTGCACCGGGCGAAGCAACAATTCGTAAGTGGTTTGCAAAATTTCGTACTGGTCATATAAGCACCGAAGACGATGAACGCAGTGGACGTCCAAAAGAGGCTGTTACCGATGAAACCGTGAAAAAAATCCACAAAATGATTTTCAATGACCGTAAAGTGAAGTTGATCGAGATAGCTGACACCCTAAAGATATCAAAGGAACGTGTTGGACATATCATTCACGAATATTTGGATATGAGAAAGCTTTGTGCAAAATGGGTGCCGCGTGAGCTCACAATCGATCAAAAACAACAACGAATTGATGATTCTGAGCAGTGTTTAGAGCTGTTATATCGAAATAAAACCGATTTTTTTCGTCGATATATAACAATGGACGAAACATGGCTCCATCACTTCACTCCGGAGTCCAATCGACAATCAGCTGAGTGGACTGCACGCGATGAACCGAACCCAAAGCGTGGAAAGACTCAACAATCGGCCGGTAAGGTTATGGCGTCTGTATTTTGGGATTCGCATGGTATAATTTTCATCGACTACCTTGAAAAGGGAAAAACCATCAACAGTGACTATTATATAGCGTTATAAGAGCGTTTGAAGGACGAAATTTCAAAAAAAACGTACTCATTTGAAGAAGAAAAAAGTTTTGTTTCATCAAGACAATGCACCGTGTCACAAGTCGATGAAAACCATGCTGAAATTGAACGAATTGGGCTTCGAATTGCTCCCTCATCTACCGTATTCTCCAGATTTGCCCCCCAGTGACTTTTTCCTGTTCTCAGACCTCAAGAGAATGCTCGCTGGTAAAAAATTTAGAAGCAATGAAGAGGTAATCGCTGAAACTGAGGCCTATTTTGAAGCAAAGGACAAATCGTACTACAAAAATGGTATCGAAAAGTTGGAAGATCGCTATAATCGCTGTATCGCCTCTGATGGCAATCATGTTGAATAATAAAAACGAATTTTGGCAAAAAAATGTGTGTTTATATTAAACGATACGAACTTTTCAGCCGAACTGTTATGAAGGTTTTTATTGTCTAGCGGGTACCTTTAGAAATTTTCAATCGTTGATTAAACAAGTAAAAATTGGTATATTGCTAATTATGAAGTCATCCAACATTGATTAGTGGTGTAATTATGTGAAATAGTGATCACTTTTTGAGACGAATCGATTAGTAAATGTTCAGACACATGACGAACTGTAAAACTTGAGACGAAAATGTTTCCTTAATTGGAAAATGAATTTATTTTTTAATGGAAAAAAACGATCGCTGAATAATTTTCAAGCAGTTTTTTAATGAGAAAGTGTGACAAAAACTGAAATGAACATTTTAAAATATTTCCCACTTTCATTCGGGTACGTTGAAACATATGATTCATGTTGAAAGTTATGAGATGAAGAAATGAAATGGATTTAGGAGCTCAGATGAAGTAGGGAGCCGTTACCCTATGTGCGTGGATTAGTACTGAATCCAGACAAGCTGTGTGAAAAGCATCGACTTGCTCATCACACCATACCAAATGAATTATTTGATCAAACTTCAGCAAAAAACTGTATCTATCGAAAGTATCTAATATTTTTAACCAAAGTCAGAAAAGCGCATTACGATTACTAAGCAATGACTAAAATTTCGCGTACCGAGTTAATTAGACATTTCATTATGTCGAGTTTGAGAATTAGTTGTAAGTGTGTAAGATGTTCTAAATAGCATACTTTCCCAATACTTGTGTAGTTAGGCTAACAAGAAGATGTATTATAATTTTCTGTTTTTCGTAGTATAGATTAATTTGAAACTGTCTCACTGAGCCCACAGACTGAATTCGAGTTCACTCACAAACTGCTTCCTCGAAAGTATTTTAAACTTTATCACATATTCAAAAATGTCAAGAGTTTTGTTTTGATGAAATGCATCATTACTGGAATTTAGTCACTACCACAATAGAAATCTCCATACATTAAGGAATCGGCATCCAACAGAATAAACCTGGGAAATATTTAAGTTTGAAGTAATCTTTATACGTCTAGCCTAAATCTCCAACTCAAATATTGACGTTTGCTCATTTCACAACCGCTGAGAGCACAGCTAAAGTATTGATCCGATTACAGAGCCAGCTGAGCGATTCTCGGTTCGTTTAACCAGAATTTACTGCCACCCATCAGCAACGTTCACCCATTCGAGACAAGTTATAATAGCTTTAATTCCCCAACTGGAACGTTACTCTAACTTCCCAATACCTAACTTTTCGCATCGGGTGTTTGAGCAAATAAATTTATCATCGTTGTAAATCTATCCGACAAACTGGGCCAGAACCGGGAACAGCTTGCATAATTCTTGCACCCTCCTGTTCGAACGGATTTGCTAAGCTACGGGCTACCGTTAATCGAGGTATCAATCGACTCGAATGAAAGTGGAGGAGTAGTTATCTGGCATTCGGAAAGTGGCGTAGCAGTTTACTTCATTCTGGCCAAATTCGTGATATCTTGCATGTTGTTCGCAAGTTTTAACATAGCAAACATGGTAACTCGGACCCCAATCGAACAACCTACCCACGCCAATGTTCATAGCATTTCGGATCGTAATGGTAAAGCAATAAAAAAAACTTTTTTGTAGCTCTTATCAGCAACTTACCTCGTTCTTTATTTAATGAGTTCTTTTAGCACCAGTCGCGAATCAGCACACATTCACAGTTCGGTTTCGAGTCTTTCAAGCTTTTCGTCTGATAAACGATTTCACTGTGCAACCGACATGACGACCCCGTCCCAATACGACGGGTTTAGCTAAAGACCGATCTGTTTCGGAATCTGCCAGCTACCGCACACAAACACACCGATTTCTCCTTTTCCTCGATAGCTCCGGGGTTGGAGACTCTGTCTATATTTATGATGTTTACTCGGAAGATTAAAAATGCACAAGGCTGCTGCTGCTGCTACCACGACTGCCGATGCCCAGTACAAGTAAGTTCAGCATTCGGACAGAACCAGAATGGGCAGGAGTGATTAACATTCACATTACACAAAAAATACATTCACCGATTCAGCAGGAAGCTGCTAGATAAATGGAAGAGAAAAACTTTTGCACTTAAACTTTCATCTGCTCATACATTTCAAATCCGTTTCTCTGTGAGTTGATGATTACCGGTTCCTTCAACGACTCGGCATTGGTTTTCCCGCCATATCTTCTTCGCAGAACTACTCTGCCCACATTACATTGCACACTCACACACAAACTGACTGGCTGTCGACTTTCCGTAGTCGACGTTTTCAGAACTTGCCTGTACCACAATTTATCCACGGATGAGGATTCGTTTTGCCGTGTACCCGGAATTCAAAACTTTCACCGTCGACTGCCGAGTGCAGGCAAGGATGCAATTGTCGTTTCGTCCTCGATGCTCTAGAAATTGTTACATATATGAACACTTCAGCGATCAGATAACTCGGTCGCCGGTAGGTTGCAACTGTTTGTAGAATTTCCGCTTTCCCTGTTTTCCCGCACAGCGCAACAGAAACGGGACGAGGCTCGGCGGAATATTTTCACAGAATCTTACACGGGTTTCCGCACCGCACAGCTTCAATAGATGATGGTCTTCCTGGTTGCACTTTTTCCCATTCAATTCACTCAGTTTTCCACTCTACCCGCTCGGAATGGGTTCGCTAAACGGAACGTGTTACTTTTCAGTTCTGGTAGTGAGTGCAGGTAGAATCACGAGCGGTCTGGCCGCGGGTTCTCCGCTTTTTTTGTTTCCTATAGCTGACTTTTCTCCGTTTGTTCCAACAGATGGCGTGAAGTGATCGTCGTTGTTGTCGCTGTTTGTTGGTTTGGAGCTGGAATGAAGCGGGAAAAAATGGCACATGGAAAAGTTTTGTTAGAAAGCAGATTTACTAGAGATTTGGTTTCGTGTGGAAAATATTTTGTTACATGGACGAATTCGAAACTTCTCCCCAGTTGAACAATGTTGAAGTAGAATTTAAAGAACCCAGATACAAATATATTTTGTTGAACCCATCAGGTTATTCTAATTTATCTATTGCAGCTTTGATATTTTCATTCGCCACATAGTCACGTTGCGATTTTTTCAGTGAATTCAATTGCTTTACACTCATTATGGAATTGAATGCACATATCATTATTCGTTTCGTTCAATTGAAGCAAAGTTGTTGTTCTCTAAGCAAAGCTTTAAAGCATTTGTTCCTTAAGCAAAGTTTCAAGTTTGTGTATTTAAGTTCAAACTTAGCACTGCCTAAAGTCAACAACATATATAATTTTTCGTAGATGATCAAGAAAGTTTCGAAAATAGCAACTTGAAAATTAATTTGAATATACAGCTTTCAAGCTCTACAAAATGTTATATATTCCTTATGATGTGAACATTGTTGAGATAAACATCGAATAAAATAGAATTAAAATGTCATCGAAAATAAATGAGGGTGTGGGTGATGAAATTTGTTACGAAATTATTTAGAGGGATTTTAAAATTTGTGACTGATTGTGACATGGCGAAGAGGGGGAGTTGATTTTTAAAAAAATGTTATGTAACGTAATTTGTGCATGACGCCTAAGTCGTCGTTTCATAACTTTGTATGTGATTAGTTACGATTTAGACAGTAAACAGATGCCAGTGATACTACAGAGGGGATTAATTCAAAAGACTAAAGACTAAAGACTAAAGACTAAAGACTAAAGACTAAAGACTAAAGACTAAAGACTAAAGACTAAAGACTAAAGACTAAAGACTAAAGACTAAAGACTAAAGACTAAAGACTAAAGACTAAAGACTAAAGACTAAAGACTAAAGACTAAAGACTAAAGACTAAAGACTAAAGACTAAAGACTAAAGACTAAAGACTAAAGACTAAAGACTAAAGACTAAAGACTAAAGACTAAAGACTAAAGACTAAAGACTAAAGACTAAAGACTAAAGACTAAAGACTAAAGACTAAAGACTAAAGACTAAAGACTAAAGACTAAAGACTAAAGACTAAAGACTAAAGACTAAAGACTAAAGACTAAAGACTAAAGACTAAAGACTAAAGACTAAAGACTAAAGACTAAAGACTAAAGACTAAAGACTAAAGACTAAAGACTAAAGACTAAAGACTAAAGACTAAAGACTAAAGACTAAAGACTAAAGACTAAAGACTAAAGACTAAAGACTAAAGACTAAAGACTAAAGACTAAAGACTAAAGACTAAAGACTAAAGACTAAAGACTAAAGACTAAAGACTAAAGACTAAAGACTAAAGACTAAAGACTAAAGACTAAAGACTAAAGACTAGAGACTAAAGACTAAAGACTAAAGACTAAAGACTAAAGACTAAAGACTAAAGACTAAAGACTAAAGACTAAAGACTAAAGACTAAAGACTAAAGACTAAAGACTAAAGACTAAAGACTAAAGACTAAAGACTAAAGACTAAAGACTAAAGACTAAAGACTAAAGACTAAAGACTAAAGACTAAAGACTAAAGACTAAAGACTAAAGACTAAAGACTAAAGACTAAAGACTAAAGACTAAAGACTAAAGACTAAAGACTAAAGACTAAAGACTAAAGACTAAAGACTAAAGACTAAAGACTAAAGACTAAAGACTAAAGACTAAAGACTAAAGACTGAAGACTAAAGACTAAAGACTAATGTTATTTGTGATCATCATCCAAGATCAACAGTACCGGTGGAAGCAAAGTTCTGCATTTTGAGGAAGATTACCCTAAAGAAGGCGACCAGCCTATTTTCGTAAGTTCCGCTAATTCAATTTTATATTGTTTTCAACTTTCTTCTCGTTAGATGTCGGTCGAAAGTTTATTTGGTTTTGAACGAACCCGATTTGTTTTCCAATCAATTCACTTCTCAAAATGTGTAGTTGATGACTAGTTACAATTATTTGTTGATCTTATTTAAAAACGAACCGTTTTCGGTATCTACTGCCCTATTGATACGGCACGTTTGTCTAAACACATCTCCTTAACGTGTGAGAACATTGTTTTTCTTCAAACATGTGTTCAAATGGACACTATTAAAAACTCACCCGAAGGCAATCGGTTAAGATTCAATCTGTAAAAATCGAATTCAAGCATTTTCACACTAGAAGCTTTCTTTTTCGACAACAAGATATACAAAAAAATAAATTAGAACTCTTATCTCAGCATTTCTACAAATAGCATAAATCACAACTCAATCATAACACCCATATAAGACAAGTGAATCCAACGCCTTAATATAATTCATGTCGTCTACAACCACTTGACGAATATATATATATATATATATATATAAAGCTCGAGCATCTTCAACCAGTTTGGCAAACAACCAACAGTTGTATCTGTTTTCCATGTTGCGCAACGCAATCATTTTCTCAGACAACTCTTTCTTTTGAATACAATTGCTTTGTTCGGCAACAGATCGGATGCCCGTATCCTTGGAAACCCTTATGGTATCTGGAGAAGAATAAGCTCCATTGCTTCAAGCGGAACGACCGTTTATCGTCGGAAAATCAGTGCAATTTTCCCAAACCAATGAAATCTTGGCCAAAGGCTCGAGCTCAACGAAACTTTCACGTTTTCCGTCACACCGAGAGGTGATGTAACTTTTCTTTGCTGGCCCCCGTTGGCAGCGTGTATTCCTTATTATGTTAACATTTTTTCCAATCAACTTCCAATCATATCGAGTTACGAGTTTTTGTGTACGAGTTCTTTCCTACTCTCTGCGGGTGGATCGTTTTTCCAATCCTATTATTGTTTACTTCCTGTGAATTTCATCGCCTAAGCGAAACTCAAAAACACGTTTTGCAATAAATGAAAAAGAGAAATAAACAAACTATCTCTCACAGTCTGCAATCGGAAGGCGTCAGACTAGTCGGGACTGTTTGTCTGTCTATACCAGGTTATCCGATGCGACCCCCCCTTGTTTCCTTTGTGTCGCAGTCTATTGGTTTAGTAGGGTGGCTGGTCGATTCCCGGTAGTATGTAAAGTGGAACCGCATGCGACACGATAGTTCGTTTTGGCATGCAAACTGTTGCAACGACCGCAGTGCTTGTTGCATTTGGCTTCTTTTCCTATGGCAATGTGCTCATCCCCGAAGCTTCCGGGGAAGTGGAAACAGCTGACATCTACAAATAAACACCACCTTTCGCCTTGGCACACGAGCCAAAGCGAGAGAGAGAGAGAGGAATGATCGTATTTTGTAAATCATTCGCGGAGTTGCAGGGCAGACTGTTTCATGATGATTTGTAACCAAAACAAGTCGTTTCAGTTGGTTTCGAAAACAAGCACAGCATTCGATTCACACCGTGTTAGTTTAGTCAATTAACGAGTTCAGCTTTCTGCGGTATAACAGTCAGAAATTGAATGACTTTTATGTCATATTTACTGCCACAAACACATCACAATTTCAACTAAAACCGCTTCAAGCTGATGAAACAGCGAAATGGTAACACAAAACGTCATCTCGTTCAAAGCACACAGGTGTTGAAATAGATCGAAAGTAGACAATGTGATTTTGTTTAGAAAAACTTCCGTCAGAGATAAATTGAAAACAATAAATAGATTTAAAATTAAAGTTTTATAAATATACGATACGTTGAGCTTGTTTCATGTGCTTCAACATTTTCGTCTCATAGAATTGTTTCAAACATTTTCCCCTGCTTCGAAAGACGTTGTTAATTTGTAAAATCCAAAACTCTCAATGTTCTCCTAAAAAAAATTATTCGTCCTGATTCCAGTGATATTACAGTGACAATAACTTAGGTAAGTTGGGGTAAACCCGACCTCCCTCTCTGTAGAGCTTCAAAAATAATCAAGATGATGGCATAGCAGCCTTTCTTTAGTCAACATTGAAATACTCGAGCGCCAACAAGTGAGTTTTTCCATTTGTGAGGGGAAGTGAGAACATTTTACTTTAATGATTGTTTTCACATTAAAAATGAGACAGTTATTGCGTATGAAAATTTGCACTGTCTTGAGTGACTTATAACCCAACTAAACAGTATTTTTTATCTTAATATTCCTTACGTTAGGGAATTGTTCAAAACGATTAAAAAAATTGTTTGTTCCACTTCGGCCCACTCGGGCTACATAAGGGTACACGTAGATAAGCGCTGTGCAATCCCCACTTTGCCAGAAGAAATCATTTTTCTCATGTTCATGAAAGTCTACGTTCGTCTACGATGGTGGTGAGAGGAGGAAAAATGATTAGATTGTCTTCGTAGTCATTTAATTATTTTTTAGATTTAGAAGAACTTTTACTTCGAAATTAATCCAACTCAAAAGATTTTAATTGTCTTGATATGAAGTGAAGCCATCTTCTGCTAAGTATTACTTAACGAAACACAAATTCGAAAAAGGTAAACGATTGAAATAGGATGTAGAAATTCACCAAAATAAATGCACCCCAGTTCAATCGTACAAACTTTCTTCACTCTGTAAAATTGTTAGTTTTAACCAATCTACTGAGAACCACAATTTCTTTTCTACCGTTCGTCATAAAGACGTTTGCGATTTTGAAAAACTGAGGATTCATGGCAAAGCTTCAAGATAGCGAGATTATCACTACCTGAGAACAAACAGTAATGTTTTGGAGTTTCCTTAAGATAATTCAGAGTTTCTTTACTCAACATATGTTTTTGAGTTCTTCGTTATAAATTCATGTAGTTTCAGTAAACTTTTCCTTGAAATTCGACTGTGGCATCATACAGGTTATTCCATCTGGATCGGATCAATAGATAATATAAATAATCATGTCTCAATTCTGATTTGAATAAAAAAATTCTTTTATCAAAATTACCGTCATAGGAAAAAACAACGCAAATAATCTATTGTGGGGTTCGTAAAAATGTAAATTAAAATAAAATAGTCATGTGTACTTAGCACAAAACTCAGCCTTAATAGTTCAACATAGATTGCTAATGCACTGATAAATCAAAGACGAAAAGTAAAATAAAATACAATTGTATTTTCTTTGTATTTAATCTCACGTCTTTGACTCATCAGTGCTTAACAGTATCTGTTGAACTGTTATGCCACCTAGCAGTCCAACATAAATCGCTAAGTAGACGTACAGTTTGTGCTATTCACAGAATACTTTTTGTTTTCCATCGAAGTGCAGTGACGTTTACTTAGCGATATATGTTGGACTGCTAGGTGGCATAACAATTCGACATGAACTGTTATGGAATACTGAGTTAAAGAAGAAAAGTGAAAAAATACAACTCTGTTATGTGCCTTAAGCACAGAAGAAAGTTAACCTGTGAATGGATCTTCAATGGACAATTTTGTATAATATTACCCTTTTTGCTTTTCTCATATAGAAAGGTTATGCAATCATTGTGAAAACCGACTTTTGAACCGAGGCCGAGTGTCATATATCATTCGACTCAGTTCATCGAGTACGCAAAATATCTCTGTGTGTGTATGTGTGTATGTGCGTATGTGTGTATGTAACGTTTTTTCGCACTAATTTTTCTCGGATTTTTACAAACTTAGATTCAAAGGTCTTGTGGTCCCATACAAAATTCCTGAATATTATTTGGATCCGACTTCCGGTTCCGGAGTTATGGGGTAAAATGTGCAAAAAAATGAAAATATGTTTTCTAACTTTTCAAAACTAAGGTTCAAATGAAAGATCCTATGGTCTCATACGTAATTCCTGAATTTCATTCGAATCCGACTTCCGGATCCGGAAATATAGGGTAAAGTGTGAAAAAAATTCTACCATCACTGAAAAGGGCGAAAAGCCGTAAAAAAGATTCTAAATCGACCTCAAATCTTCTCCAATTAATAGTTTTCATAATTAGACGGTTTCGGTTATTCTTTCAATGATAGTACGATTGATATGAGAAAGGCATCATTACACCACTAGGTGGATTGAAACAGGTTTTAGGTGTCGTTTCGCAGGTAAGAATTATTTCCATACACAGTCATGGATCACTTCATTCCTATCATTCATCGGGAAGAGATTTTTTTCTACTGGATTATGAATTCCACCAACCATGTGCAGTGCACATGTAAGGAGATTTATGGTTCGTCATTCGAGATTAGTTAATTGCAGAGGAATACATATTTAGGAAAAAAGGTAAACGAATTAATTGTAAAATTATAACGTAGCATAATGTACTAACCTCCGAAAGGTTCGAACCTGCATATTTTTTCCAATTTACAAATTTGATATCAATTTGGCAACCTCAGAGTTACAAATGGAGAACGGAGTTCGCTTTCTCATCTCATCCAAGTCAGTCGATAAAACAAAACCGCTTACGTTCGGGACAGAAGAAACCAAGTACAGTATTGTGTAGTGAACAATAGAACGACCTCGAAATGAGTGAACCAAACGAACAAAAGCTACCGCCGACACTAAAGAATACAATTGTTGTTGACTTCAGACAGTGCAAAATTCGACCTTCGATACGAGAACTTGAAGGTTTTCTTAAGGAGCAAATGCATCTTGACATTAAACGTGTGCATTTACTGCAATGCAATAAGACGAATAATGTTGTTTATATCAAGTTCTTTAAAGAGTTGGATGCAATTCAATTCGCTAAAGACAATAATAATGTCCCTATAAAAAGGGTGACAACGAGATCCAGCTAAATCGGCCACATAAAGCTTGTACGCAAATAGGCTTGAATAAAATATCTTTTAAATAAAAAAAATAGAGAACGAACGAAATGTTCGGTGGGATTCTATTTTAGCTGTTGATATGTAGCCTTAAAATATTTAAAATGTAATTTGTGCAAAAATATGCTGAGTTCCGAGTTGTAAATTACTTGTTGTAGAGAATAAATTTGAGTTAAGTCAGTTCATTTCATTTAGGACGGAGAGTTTTATAAACTCTATAACAGTCTACTAGGATGGCCAGAAGATTCCAAAATGCTGAACTCCCGTTTCTCGTTTCTATTCAATGAACAATTTTATTTTAATTTTTTTCTACGATAATATTTATGATAGTATGAGTAATATGAGCAAAGCATCATTACAAGTTTTTTTTCATTGACAGTTATTACCCGATCAGACGCATTTTGTGTAGAGTGCCTATAACCAAAGTGACGACAGCTGTTCGTTTGGAATGATAGCTTTCAGTTGCAAACGAGCTAACTACACTGCCAACATTTCGGATTAAATGTTTTGAATTGATGCCAACATTACGGATGAGAATTCGTCTCTCTAGTTATAGGCACTCTGTGATCTCTGCAAAAAATTAATAGTTTTAGAAAGTAAAAAAAGTGTTTTCATGTATTAAGTATTCATGCATTTTTGCTTAACACCAAACAAGTAAATTTCATTAAAATCATTGCGTGTGAATATTGTGTGTTTGTTGCCTTATATTTGTATTATTTATTATATTGTCTATTTCATGAGCCATTTGACACATTGAGAGAATTACAAAACCATTCCAGATTTGGTTTTCTAATAACTTCAACCGTATTTATATATTGACATTTCCAAGCAGCTACAAAAAACGTGATTAGTATCAAACTCCTAAATCTTCCTACATGACTCGAATACTGTCTAAAGTTTAATTGTTTCGCAAAATTATCGAGCAAGTCTAATTGAACTTAACGTCTTTTCGTAGCTTAACCTGAACTGCTATGTTACACTAGTGGCTTAGTTCGAACCACTATGAACTGACAAGTCGAAGATAAAACTTCATGATAACACTCTAGAACTATTATTAACTACATTCTTCTGGCGTTTTCGTTTTTAGTTTGCACTACACCGGTGCAGTGCTACACTGATGCATGAATAAACGAACAAAAATGACGAAAACATAAACAGTAACCATTGACTACAATAAACGATTCCATTGCACAGAGCTACACCAAACTTTTGATGAGTGCTACACCAGTGGTATCGGTGCAGAAAAAGTGTAGCACTGGTGTAGTGCAATCGGTAAAAACGAACGGTTTCAGTGCAGCTTTCGCTACACCAGTGTAGAGCAATTTAAAAACGAAAACGACATTAGAAAAAAAAACTAAACACACACTTGACATAAATTCAAGCATGCCGTGATTCCTTGGGTGATGACAGAATGTTACATCTGTTAACAGGTGAAAATAAATTTCCTGTCTGTTTCGATATCGAGTTCAGCTGTTTTGAGTTGTAAATTTATGTGAGTTGCGAAACTCTTTTTATGTGCAGCTATAGAGACGTGCATTTTTCGAGTGTCATATACCAATCCCTTCAGCTCGACAGAATACTTAAAATGGTCACCCATATGTACAGTGACTAAACCAAAAACGTAGTAGAAATATATTTGAGAGAACACGATTGAGGGTTTCGAAAAGTTTATTTCTATTGTTGATGCATACCAAATGAATGACACAGTAAAATAAAACGATGAATACCTATTTTACTGAGTTTGTACATTCATAATTTAAAAGTTTAATAAATGTTACACAAAATTTAAGTATTTTTTGCATTTTTTCAAAATTCACCAACAATTTCTAAAACAGCTCTAGAAGTTATCAAACTTTTCTAACAATTTGGTTGTTGTTGGTCTTATACCTACATAAATTATTCCCTAAATTGCGGAATAGTAGCAAAACTGTTTTACCAATTTGAAGAATTATTTAACTATGTCAAAAATTATTTATTGGATAAGCCTAAAAAAGCAATGATAATAAAATACACTTTTATTTTGATTTTAGTTTTCTATCGCGTTTTATTCGGGTGTGTGTTTGTATGTCTGTATGTGTGTCTACCCGGGTTGGCGGTTCAATGCATAGGGTGCTGGTCTTATAAACCAGTTGTCGTATGTTCGAGTCCCGACATGGAAGAGTTCTCAGTGTCAATAGGATCGTAAGCAATGATTATGTACATTAAGAATCGGCTGCGAAGTCTGTTGAAACAGGAACGCCAAATTCCACAAAAGGAATGTAAGCCATTTGATTTATCTGAATGTGTGTGCAAAATACAGAGGTTTGGATCTCAGAAATGACTGGACCGATTTTTACCAAACAAGATGCTAATGGAAAGTCTTCCAAGAAGTAATTACGCTATTGGTTTTAGATTTTATATCTACTTTCTAAGTTATCCAGACTTTTATGTGAAAATTACAGTTGTTTACAATATCTGTAACAATTGACCTTGTAAACGAAATATGTTTTTGAAGTTCAATTCTACACGGTTATAGTTATCCAACAAGCCATAAATTGTTAAAATCGTTCCATTTTTACAAAAAATTTTGATATTTTTGTGTAAACGAAAGAGAAGTTCGGTGAAGTTGTAGACTAAATTATTACAAGAAAATTAAAATGGATTGGTTTCGAGATATGAAGCAGTGTTATTCGGAGGCCTAAAAATGTAGTATTTCCTTTTTGTCGTGAATACGACTTACTTTACTATAGGGTGCCTTTTCAAAATTTACCGTCTGAGAGAGTGATAAGTTCTTGATCGTGAATATCTCTTGTTGTATTTAACGAATCAACATAATTTTAGCTACATGCCATCGGAAATATGATCAAAATTTTATAATAAAATATTCAGTTGTGTGACATAATCTCAAATAATTCAAAATTAAACGAGTATCAAAGAGGATAATTCATAAGACGCGTTTGCCTTTCTAGTATTTTGAAAGCTCATAGCTCAGTGATCTGTGAAAGGATTTATATAATCTAACAAAAAATAGAATCGACATTTTTCAACTTAAGCGTGTATAGAAAAACCATTGAAGTATTTCAATAGTACACTATTGAAAAACCTGTCTCATTTGACCCATGTAAACACCAGCCAATCAGAACGCGTTCTGAGGAAGAGAACAAAATATTTGCTGCTGTATAACAAATCGCTCGAGAAAATATTCCGAATAGTGTTTAATACCGTAGTGAGTTCCACAATTTGGTCCTTCTGAAAGGCAGGAATGAATCCCGTGCAGCATCCTGATAGTTTCTTTCAATGAAATGCAAATCCAAAATAAAATAATCGACATTAAAATTCTGTATTCTGCTATTTTTATAGCCGTTGGACCGCCCATTAGTGAAAAAGCTACAAACGAAATCACGTAAAAAGAAACCTCTCAACAAAAATTGAATCAGTTTGGATTCTATCGCCACTGCGAGCAGATGTATTTTGTGTCGTTTGCATAGCTAGTTTCGCTTTCGGCAAAAGTGATTACGTCACAGCTGCCAGTCATTTGCATTGGTGAAAAAACAACGGTGGAGAGCATTACACAAAATCAACCGTTCTAATGGCTCTAAAAGTTTTCTAAAGAACTATTAGGATTTGTTGTTCGCAAATCGAAGGTCAAAATCCTCAGTTTAGTGCAAATCTAGAACAGTTTGGTTTGATTTGTGCACTTTTCGCTGTGTGAAATTCACAGTAATCGAGATCAAGTGAAGCCTTCTTTGTTTTTGCGAAAAATATGGAATGCTTGCATAATTCATACAATTGATCAACTAATTGATATTCGGAAGTGTTAAGGAACATGTCAGTTGTTTTTGTATTCAGACATCCAGTTATGTCTCTGACGTTACCCACCCGCCTTTTATTATTAATGTAAATACAAAAAATAGGTTTAGACGCTTTTGTTTTTGCTTTCGGATCTGATGATTACTCTCCGAGTAATCTGTCACAATTGACCTTGTATTCTAAATAGTATCAAATTTAGATACCTTACCGTAATACCAATCAAATAAGTCGTAGATTGTAAGAATCTGTCAACTATTCACGGAGATATCGTTTTTTTCGCCACAATTTTCAGGAAACAAACGAAAATTTATGCAGAAAATATGTGAAGCGTTAAAAAAGGTTACAATTCACTTCCAGGTGGATTATTCACGTAATTAGATGTTGATTACTTATCGAGGAATTTTTTGACAGTAACTGTCACAATTGACCTTGAAATTAAATATATTTCGAAAATTCAGATACTTTATCGTAATACTTATCAAACAAGCCATAGATTATAAGAATCCGTTTACTATTAACGGAGATATGGATATATTGGTGTAGTCGATTTTTCCGACATATCCCAATGGTAGGGATTTTTGAACCAAGAACGATGAAATGATACTTGGAATCAAAATTAAAACACAATTCTTAATATAATCGTTTCTGACTGATTGAATGATAGAATACAGTACGCTTCAGCGTAGTATTTCGGCTCGATTTGTTTTTAGCACGGTTCCTCTTTGGCAATAAAATTCTTCGAGTTTGAAGTGTTTAACCTCAAACCACAAAACTCAAATATTTTCAAAACAAAATTATAATTTATTGGTATTGTCCTGTTCATTTTAATATATACGTTGTCTTATTTACATTAATAAAACAATTGCCATTATTTCCAGTCACAATTGAATACTGAAGCATAAAACATATGAATCGTTAAAAAAAGGTATCGTCTCACTGCTAGGTGGATAAAGCACGTTTGTCTAAGTGCGTGCAGACCTAGAAATAATCGTGTAAACTTACGTCTTCTGAGACCGACATATACGAACATCATAAATAACATATTCCTAAAGTTGATATCATATATATGTAATGCATTAGGACATATTTTTAAGTGCTAAAACATGTAAAACTACGCGTCTGCTTGAAAGGCAGGCTATGGTTGACCCATTTTGAAATAATTCATGTAAAATTCAGTCATTTTACGAATCACGTATTATTAATTGAGTCATACGTGGATATGCGTCACCTGTAAATTTGATGCTATTTGCTGTGCATGTAAAATGGTTACAATTTTATTTTATACCACGGCCAGGAAGAATTCTTACTGGAAATGGGATAACACCACAGACCGTGAAAATGTGAAATTCACTGTCTTTTACTTGATTAATATACAGATAAAAATATTTCGTGAACTTACATCATATTTCATGCACATATTTTAAGCAAACATTAACTCAAAAATACAGTCTTGGTCGTTGTAATATCAATACATTCGAATTTAGTTTTACTTCGATGATGGTTTTCAAATAGGTTTTCGATTCAACTGTTGTCTATTTATTATTACTTTTGATTTACATGTCGTGAAAAATTTCATTTTTTTTCTGGGTATCAAATGAATTAAACCGAAGATTATGACTCAGACATTAGTCACATTGCAATTCAGTTGAAAAGCATCGTCGGTAGATTTAGAATTACATTTGGTGATAACCTGGGATGGTACTTGTTTGTTATTTAATAGAAACCGTTGAATCAACAACAGTCAGTCTATGTTTTCACCACAGCTTGAAACAAGCAATATCCAAACCATTTACACTCTCCGGATTTGTTTACGATCCGTTGACGATTAACGTAACCTACTGTACACAATCATTATCCTCCCATTCACACCCTTCAGAAATTGTGAAGTTCGCCAAACCGCAAAAACCATTCTAAGCACGCTTGGTTTTCCTCCATCTCAATTTCATTCCACCGCTAGCCGGTTGATGCTTACTTCTTTGAAAATTTCACATTGCACTAACTCAGCTCAGCTCAGCTCGGCACTCGGCAAAGTAGTAAATGCATCAGCATTCGCTATTATTAACGATGTCGTCACTGACTGGCTCACTGGCGCTCAATCACCAAGCTCTGGGCAACATAATATGGGTCAATGCAATTCGGAACCTTCCACTCAATCAGTCCACCGCTCTATGAATAGCACAGCAAGTTATTTAATCCTTTTGCCAAAGCGCACAGCGTTTCACAGTGTTCTCGATTGATTCGACAGTCATAAAACCGTTCCACTTCGACCCAGAAGCTTGGCGGGCGGGCGGTCGAGTGAATCACTCCATGAACAATAATATTTACGACCGGGAGTTTACGCGCACGAGACCAACACGAGCCACCGAAAGAGCGCGCTCGAACCGACGACGATGGCACAAAATTCGCTTCCGTCGCGCACTAGAACCGATACGAGACTGAACCACGCCGGCTGTAGCGAAAATATTCTAGCCCCTCGTTGGTTTCTGGCCGAAAAGCTAGTCAGACGAAACTTGGGTGGAACACACCAACTGGAGTGGAGTTCGGAATGATGGAAAGAAAGCGTGACTGCCATCGTCGCCGCCGACGCCACCGCCACCGGGCAGGGAGAGCAGCTGACGCGTAAGGAAACTCATCGTACTACACATCTCGCGACCCGTCGCGACTCTCGCTCCTTGCCACGGTCTAGTCCGTAACCGAGCCGCATAGCATCGGGAAAACCATGCGACCGCGTGGCATGCTATGAAACTATGCTCAAGTTATGCGGTGAGAAATGTTAATGCTCTCCTTCTCCACGCTGCCCTTCCAGAGAGACTAGCAACGAACGGGAGAGAGTTCGAATCGGGGCGATTCGGCTCGAGAAAAAGCATATCCGCCACCAAATTTGTCATCCTACAGGAGCGAACTCGTCAGCATTCTTCTTTCAATGCGGGGAGAATAGGGTTGTTGTTTGTTGTTATGCTAATGGCAGGAATTAGACGCCGACGAGAATTCGGCATAACATAGCAAAGAGGGAATGACACAGTCTTCGTACTCCCGGTAAGCAATCCGCTCAGAGAATCCGCTCATATATTTACTGTGAGTAGCTTTTTTCTCAGTTTTTTTTTCTTTTAGACTATGTGAGGCATTATAATGTTCGGTCATACACGAAGTAAAGATTTATGTTTTTGTTTTGATTCTGTTTCGTACCGATATGCCGGGTACTTGATAACTGCTGGGCTGCTGCTGCTATTGCAAACCTCTCAGAGAGTGAGTTAAGTGAGATCTTTTTGAGTGATTTAATGAAGAATCAACATTGAATGAACAATGTTTGAACTGACAGCCTGGCAGACGAAATAAAATAGGTTTGATGGGAAGCTTTTCAGACTTTATTTTGTCATACTTAACTTGTTGAAGACTGAAATCCAATGTCGTATCAGTCGTCGAAAAGGTAGTCGAATGGTTTTATTTTCACCTACACTCTTTGAAAAAAAAAAAAGAAATTTACGCTTGACGTACATTCAAGCATGCCGTAATTTCTTCGTTGATGACACAATATTAAATCAATTAACATCGAAAAATAAATGTTGCGTCTGTGTCGATGTAAGCTTCAGCTAAATGTACTGTGAAGTTAATGTTATGACTTATTTTTACGTGTTTTGAATTATGAATGCAAGTAAACGCTCCTTTTATGAGCATCTAGAAAGATGTAAATTTTTCTAAGTATGTATTTTCAAAATACTTTGGAAGCAAAACGTGATTTTCAATTAATAATACAGTGTATTTTATTTACGCTTACTTTTGTTTTCAAAATATATAATTCTATGTTCAAATTCCTGCTCCAAATATTTGCATAAACTAGATGTAAATATTTTTATCTGTGCGTGTGTAAATTGAGTTTTTTTTTATTTAAAACCTGTTTGAATTGCTCTAAAAGCCAAAAACACCTTTTCCAAAAATTCTAACATTTTAGAGTTACAAAATGTTTTTAATATATCAACAATAAGTATGTTTACGTTTCGTCTTTGACTCATCAATGCAGTTCGGCAGTTCAATTTGAACCACTAAGCAGTCGTGAAGTTTCTGCTATTGCCTGTATGACCATCAACGTATCAAAATCGGTTATGTGGCCTAGCACAAAATTTGGCTAACCCTTGTATGAATAATAAATAATTAACAAACAAAATAAATTGGGTCAAGTGGCGCGTTCCCCTAGTTATTTGGAGATTTGTGCCTTGCCGTGATTTGCCTAGAAAGGTATTGTGATGTTAGTGAAGAGGGAAAACAAAAGGAAACAAATTGCATCTTGAAAAGATGCTAAACGATCTGCAGTTGTCAAAATGCACATTAAATAAAACCTCCAGCCCCCGAGATGATTTAAAGATTTCACAAATGCGACACCATTTTGCATTTCCGGTAGAATGCAGAAAGCTTCCCAGTATGTATAAGCAGAAGTAAAAGCAATTTTTTTATTTAAAATGTTTTGTATTTTATAAAATTGGGAGGACAGTATTTTAAAACCATGTTTAAAATTAATTGTGCAATTATCGATATTCGGAAGTGTGAAGGAAACGTGTTAGTTTTTTTCGAGTTCACGTCATACAGTTATGTCCCTGACAGTAGCCTCCCACACCTTTTTGTGTTTCTTCAAAGAAAGGCTATGAAATCACAATGAAAACCGATTTTCAAATTGAAGCCTGGGTGACCGAATTTGTTAATAAATGAAAATAATATCATTTACCCTATTCGAATATACCAGAATCGATTAGCGGAACTAGTATGTCGTAGTGGGCTAATCGATGCCTTCAACTCATGACACCTTACTCGTACCCAAGTCGACGGTTTTGATGTAGTAAGCGATATTTCATTTCTGCGTTATCTATTGGGTATTTGTAAAAGGTTTTTTTTCAAAAATACGTTTATTTCTTAAGGCAATTTACATAAGTTTTTCTTCGCCGTAGCATCATATTTACATAGAATTCTTATCCTAATATAATACTAATATAGTCACAACGATTTGAGTTTAATAAAACATATTCCTCTTATTTTTAAAATATAATATTAGGTATTTCGTTATTTATTATTAAATCTACTTAAGACCTTTATT
This sequence comes from Malaya genurostris, assembly GCF_030247185.1. Taxonomy (NCBI): domain Eukaryota; kingdom Metazoa; phylum Arthropoda; class Insecta; order Diptera; family Culicidae; genus Malaya; species Malaya genurostris. The sequence continues at coordinate 257,414,873 of NC_080571.1, forward strand.
TGAAAGAAACGATTAACTGCTATAAATTATAAAATAAGGTGAAATGTTTATACATTTTGTTGTTAATTTCGTAACCTATTTTATGTTTGTTTTTATCAGCATATCATTTTTATTAAAATTTTGCTATTGGATGAACTAATGGACGCAGTAGGAGTCAGAACTAACCCTCAAAAGGGTCAATTATTAAATTGAAACTTCAATTGTCTTTATGAAATGATAAAGAAGTTTCATGCAAGAAAGGTCACGACAAGCAAGAACTGCGACATTGGATAGTCTACCTTGGGTACGCAAGGGATTTATTAGTTGAGATCTGACATCACGATACTCCACGCATGTCCAAACGACATGATCAATATCGCGATAACCTTCGCCACAAGCACAATGATTAGTCTCGGAAAGTCCAATTCGAAGGAGATGTACATCTAACGTGTAATGATTGGACATGAGTCTGGACATCACACGAATGAAATCCCTATTCACATCCAGTCCCTTGAACCATACCTTTGTCGATATTTTAGGAATAATTGAGTCCATCCACCGTCCCAGATCATCTCTATCCCAAGAAACTTGCCAGCTGGCAAGTGTTCTTTGGCGAGTCGCGATATAGAATCGGTCGCTCATAAATTTCACCTTCAATAGCACCACGTTTGGCAAAACTATCGGCTCTTTCATTGCCTGGAATGGAGCAATGAGCCGGGACCCAAACTATTGTGATTTGATAATTATTGTTCAATACGTCGTTCAGGCACTGTTTTATTTCGCCCAAGAAAAACGGTTCATTTTTGCCAGCAGCGCTTGAGCGAATGGCTTCCATTGCACTCAGACTATCTGTGAAAAGAAAATAATGGTTTGGAGATAATGTGACGATTACACTCAAACTTTAATGAACTGCTGCTAACTCTGCTATATAAACAGATGCAGGTTCTTGAAGCCTAAATGAAACCGAAACATTATTGTTGAGCTTGAGCTTGAGCTTGAGCGACTACCCCTGGTTGCTACTCCGTTACTGATCGGAAGTAGCTGAAATTGTACAGGTAGTTTTTAGATGATCCGACCTGGAACTGGTAAATCATCCTTCAATGTACATCTTCTGGTAATCCCAGAAATCATTGATCAGTACCGGCGCCGGCCAGGACCGAACGTAGATCGTCTAAGGAATGGGAAGGGATGTTAGTCCAACACTTGTTGTTACTAGAGGCCGTATATACTACTGCGCACTCCACAAGTGTCACGGGAAAAGGATATTTGTTAGTAAAAATTTCAGTATTGGTATTATTCGCGCGCGACTCAGTATGTTCCGGTTTCAAGATGCTCGGATGCACCACTAAACTCACTGACTTCCCGAGTGAACGTTTCAACAATATCCTATTTTGAAGTCCCGGGAAGTCTTGATTCACAGCTCTTATTCGAGGAAACTGAAGAAAAATTTGCAATACTATCGCGTAAAGAATAAAAACTTCCCTTTTTTTATAAATGAAACTACTGTATCACAAAATAAACGAGCGAATAGGATTTAGACAAAAAAGTTGATTCATCGCATTGAAATATTCTAAGCAGTTATTATAAAATCATTCTAAATCACCGAACAAAGGTCAACAGATTTCACACGCGTCTTGATTCTTTATTATTTCCGCTTTATTATTTTAATTATTTATTAAAATTATTAATTAGTTATATTGGTTGATCTGGGCAGCCGGCTACCGAGAAAAATATTAATTTACTGTTTGAAATATTAATTTACTGTTTGCTACCGGAAAAAATATTAATTTACTGTTGTTTACTGTTTAATATCAAGTGTTTTTTTTACTATGTATTCAATATACGTATATATGTTATCTCTGTTATTAACTTTGTAATATAAACGGATTTGCGCAATGGTTGATTTTTATCATTCATTTTATAATCCTGAACGACAATAAATAACATGGAAGAAAAAATCATTCCTAATAAAACTTCTCTCCGAAGTTAGACGGAATTTGATAGGTTGAATAAAGGGATAATTTAGTAAAATAGAGTAATCAGAAGTGAAACATTGAAAATATCTGATAACTGAAAGGAAAAAGAAACTCCTGCAATTGTCGCCTTTTACGACATGGAAGCAGTGGATCTATTCTTGGTTCATTTTTTTCCGCCGGATTCTACATGGCATCTAGGCTGGTACAGTCCGGAGAGAGCTAATAGGTACTATCAATCTCCTAGTGGACCCCAGCCCCTTGAAACCGAAACATTATTGTTGAATATGCCAAACCCAGTAGCCTCCTCAATTCGTGATCCGGTTTGTAAAAGGTTAACACTTGAAATATTTCGTTCATTCTAGCCTACTCAGTTGACTGAGCAGGTAGTCAAGAGAGAGCATCATGTTGATTGGTTCAGGTCCAGAGCTCAGTTCCGGTTCCAGTTCTAGTATCCACCCATTTGTCCATAAAAGGAAAACCCTTCGCAAAAATTTCTTCAGTATTGAATTAATCCACACCAGAGCTGCAAATTTTCAGTCATGTCAAATGACCTTGATAGACTGACTAAAATCATCGTCAACTGTAATCGGTACGGTCAAAGTGTCTGTCAAATGAGATACTCGATAGTTCAATGACCAAGTAGAAGTATACTCAGTCGAAGATAGGTGACGCATTTTGTTTTCTCTCTCATTTTCCTATTCCCTGTTGAAGTAAAAAAAAATCCATGAGAGTACCAACATGAACATAAATTGATAAAGTTCATTGTTCTTTGTAAAAAGTCATCGGATTTCGGAGTTTATTGGTGTACATGAATTTAATTCAATGTTTATGCTGCTTGATTAATATTTAGTCACATCGTAATCAAGCGGTGACAGGAGAAATGAAGATAATATCAATCGCATCGGCAATCGATGAGCGTCCTGGTGAGTATAATATCAAGAGAATTTAAGTTATGACAGATCGGCTCTCAGACACTCAATATATGCTGATTGGTAGAGCCTGGTTGGCAGCAGTCCAGTGACATAAACTTTCCAATCTTCGTTGTGCAAAGTTGCTCGTTGATAGTGACATTTAGCAGCTCTAATCCACACAAGAAGCATTTCAGCTGCGGGACGTTCGCAGCGCAAGTTTCGCTTCAAACAAGAACGATTGTGTCGTCGTTTGCATTGGAGCAAAATACAACGAAAAGTGAACAACCATGGGGAACATTCTACAAAATTAGCCCTTCTAAGGGCTTAAAATAATATCTAAAAAACCCTTCTTAATCCACCTAGTGGTGTGATAATGCCTTTCTCTTTCTTCAAAGCAGTCTCATGAAGTTTTTATCATTTTATGAAAAAAATTCTGACATTAATTTTGGCTCATTCTTGACACCAATTAACTCAGATTGATTCGAGTGGTTCACAAAAGCATGCATCAGTGTTTAGGTCACATACTCGGTATCGTTTTTCCAATAAAGCGATTGGCATTTACGTTGCCTATTTATATTAGAAGAGTGATGCTAATCTAAAAAAACCCTTCTTAATCCACCTAGTGGTGTGATAATGCCTTTCTCTTCTTTCATACCAGTCTCATGAAAATATGTTTCATACTTTTATTAAATAATTTTGGATGCTAATTTTGTCACCAATTGATTCAAATTGATTCGAGTAGTTCACAAAAGCATACTTCAGTGTTTATGTCACACAGTCAGCATCATTTTTTTTAAACTAGTGCTTGACATTTGCGTTGCCTATTTGTAATCAGTGATGCTAATCTAAAAAAGCCTTCTTAGTCCACTTAGTGAAATTTTCATATATCTTGAAAAATCACCATAGGCGGGAGTACATGGAATTTTCGAAATCGAAAAAAAAATTTTGATGCCAAAAGGCTTAGAATTGCATGAAACGTCGAGATTTAGTGTCATCTCGAAAAAAAAAATTTTTTTGAAAAAGTTGACTTTTTGGGACTTAGAAAAAATATGAAATTTTTTCTAAATCCCAGAAAGTTGATTTTTTCAAAAAAATGTTTTTTTTGAGATGACACTAAATTTCGATGTTTCATGCAGTTTTAAGAGTTTCGGCATCAAAAAAAAATTTCGATTTTGGAAATTTCATGTACTCCCCCCTATGGTGCTTTTTCAAGATCGAAAATTGTCAAACCTTTACCACCGGGCAGCACCCCTTACGCATATCCGATTTAGCTCAAATTTCGTATGAGGGCTTTTTTGGAGGAGCTTAAACTTTTGAGCACTAGAGCTTTACGAAAATAGAGGTGATCCCAAAATTTTGGCACTCTTATATATAAGAGCGGTAAAAATCAACGTGTTTTGTCGGATACGTCACTTATACCATTATATCTCTGGAACAAAAAGTCACAGCCATTTGTTCTTCGAACTTGATCAATGGCCCAACAGTAGCTTTCAAATGAGCTCAAGTTTGTTAAAATCGGTTCAGCCATCTCTGAGAAAATTGAGCGCGTATAAATACAACGCGTTTTGTCGGTTACGCCACTTATATCATCATATATCCGGAACAAAAAGTCACATCTTTGAAATTGATCAATGGTCCGAGCATGATAAGTCTAGAAATGTCTATTTCAACGATAACGAACCGAAGATCAAATGTCCTCTGGCCTCCGGTGCCAGAAATCATCAATAGTTTAATAATTTCTTAGATTACATTATTGAAATATATTCCAATTATAACTAATAGTTCATCTTACCATGCAGTTAAAATTATTTAGTAAATTATTTAGTAGTTTAGTATTCTCAAGCACATAATTGGGGTACGAAACTAAATATAAAGTTATTTCGTAGCTCATTATTATTCAATCGATTTTGAAATCAAAATCAAGCGTTGATTCATTGTATTCATAATAATTGAAAAACCAATGAATTCCAATAAGTTTTCCATGCTGACTGGCTCGAAGCTGACCCTCAATGTTTATCATTTTTTTTGTATATCAGGTTAATGAACGATAATACTTGGCTTGTATTCATTTCGTTCAGTAGCTTGTCAAAAAATGAAGTTTTAGTTTCGCTATAAAAATTGCTACAATCTAAAATAATACCTGTTCAGCAACATCAAACATTGAACTCAACAGAATTGGACATTATTAGCATTATAAATAACAGTTACTTAGAAAATAAACGATTTCTTACAATACCCATTTTATTGTATTCAACTCGTTTTTATTTCAACACAAAACCCAATGCTGCCTAAATTCGCGTCATTATTTGATATGTAATTTTTGCTCACGATATCATGCCACCGTGCCCACCGTGCATTTCTCACACCATTTCAATACGAAACAGCAGCGCGCAAGCAATAAAGAAAATTTCGGTAATTTAAGCTAAAATTTTATAATTTTGAGTTGCATTTTCAGATTCTTTGTGAAATTCTGCTACAAACACTACTTTTCAGTTCTAAAATCATCCCCGTGGAACGGAACAGTAACCGTTTATACATTTCAAAAACCAATAACGGCTCGGCAAAGCAAAATTTCAAAATTCTAAGAATACTTAGTTATGATAAATTTGATTTCGAAAACTTAAGTGTTTTTGGTTTTTCGAAAATCGGTCTAGTTTTTGAATAATAGATCAAAAACGCGATTTTCGCATTCCGCTACATTTCACCTTAGATTCAGATTAGGTTAATTTCGCAACAATATCACTTGCAAAATAATGTGTGCTTAGAAAGGAAACTTTACTCAGCTAATTTCTGTTAGATAATAACAAACGTTGTTTGACGATTAAACAAAACTTCGTCGAAACATTATCATCTAGTAATGTGGCGTAATGTTGACTGCGGACATCAAAATCAAATTAAGGCAAAATCGCATTTCCCGCAGTCCACTGATGTCACCGCTTCTTCTTACCACACATCACTCCAGTCTGCACTGACGTTCGATTTGACAATAACACTCGCTCGTTTCGGGTGAAAAACAACCCAGCAAGTGACATGGCACAAAATACTCGTCCTCCCGATGCAGATTCCTTCATCCCAAACCGCCCCTGCCACCCACAGCTTTTTCCGGGGATAAATTGTGTCGGTTACGTGTAAAACTGTGGCAATGATGGCGAAAGAAAGCGAGCTTGCTCCAATGGATGATTTTGTTGGGCTGCTGTTTTTTTTTCTTCTTCCTATTACTCTACCGTAGGGGATGGATTCCTTATGATGGGAGCGGCACGGCACAAACAAGACACAATCAGAGCAAGTGATATCCTGCCGAGCCGGTTCGGGAAACAGGATGCGGGTGGCTACAGTGCGGAAGGAAGAGAAAATTGAAAACGAGGAAAAGAATTATAACAAAGCGACAACTTTTTCAATTAAGACATTCCGTAGATTCATATTGATTGCGATACAGAACAGTGCGAGTTTCGACGGAAAAATCCAAGGATAGTGACGATTCAATACCGGAAGCCAATACAGCTGGTGAAATTAATAGAAGAATGGCAATCGAACTAAACAAGTAAAATTGCTCAGGAGACGGAACAGGGCGATAGGAGAAATAGTAGCCTACTCGCCATACCGGCGATTCATTCTGGCGATTTATCTGCGATTAATTAGCTCATGGCCAATGTTGACAGTTAATACTTGTCTCGTTTGTTATCAGTATTCAGTTTCGCTAGCTCGATTGTCATCAAGGAAACGAAGATTACAAATTTCTCCACATTGACCGAGAACTTGATAACTTCCTTTCAGTGATGTTTGGCGGATGAACTGGGTCGAAATGAGATACTTTATTGATTGTTTTTTCTCATTTTTTTTTATGACAAGTTTGTTCTGCCAGCGAGGTATATACATTTTTTCGGGAAGGAAATTCTCTATTAGATCATTAGAATTTTGGAATAACTATAATTATCCACTCTCATGCAGATCTGTCACAATCATCACACTCCATATACAACATAGACAAACACAACACTCTGATACTTTATCACCCCCAAATTGCGCTAACTATCTCGTGTTTCCCAAGGGAGGGAAATTTTATGTGATATTCATTTAATTCATCGCGTCCCTGCATGTATTAGTAGTACCCCACACTTTAGCCCAAATTGCACTGCATATTGTTTCAGAAAGCAGTTTAATTTATTTCACCATAAACTGGTGCACTGCACAAATCACAAATTATTCTACATGCAAGAGCACGACCGCCCAAAAAAAAAACCATCCTTCGTGGAATGCGACCGTGATTCAGCCAACAGTCTGAGTCAGTGGGCAAAATTGCAAAATTCGTATGTATCGAAAAACGAAACAATCCATATGTAAATAAACCGTCCTTCCCAAGCGACAGGCCGCGGAGTATCCACGGAAACACTCACGAAATGCCTGGAACGGTCGCGGCGTAGAATCGAATCAGACATAAATTTCAGTTCCAGAAATGCTTGCTAGGCTAGCTGAAGATTCGTGCTGGCAATGCGAAAATTAAGTTATTTATGCTTGCTTTCACAGCATAACGCGTGTCCAAATTTTGTTTGTTTGTTTGGAGTGTTTTCACGCTGTTTTCGGTGCACAACGAATTGAAGTATCGCCCGAACCGAGTTTCGTTACTTCGCTGAATTGTTTGAGTTGTGGTTTTTTCACGCACTTTGAAAAATGTTACATGTTTTAAAGATTGATTCAACGCCTAGATAATGAGTTCTGAAAAATTTATGTAATCTATTTCTTCTGTAACAGAGTAACGTCGTCTTGTCGTTTGACGAGTTACGCTTTCACTAGTTGCTTCATTATTAAATAAAGTCATATTGGTGAGAATGTATCAGATTTAAGAGGGGCAGTACTTGTTGAAAAACATATGTTTAAAACAGGCTTATTGTTTATATTTTTTACGTTTCGACTTTAACTCATCAGTGCAGAGCAGTTCAAATTGAACTGCCTAATGCTAAATGCAGACGAAAAGTTTCTGCTAAGTGCAGAACACATGTTATTTTGCAACGGAGTGCAATGTCTTCACTGGCGTGCCGAAAGAAAACGTGTTTTCGACTTTTTTCCACCCGACGCAGGTTTTTGAATATTTTTTACGTGTCATCTTTGAAAATTTTCGATGGAAAATTTGAAAAAATTGCCAAAACCGAAAAAAACAGACCTTTGAAAAACTTTTATCTATCTGCAGGTTGAAGATGGCTGGAAAGTTCGGAGTTCAAATAAACAAACCTTATACTGGCTACAAAAATTACATTAAGACACATATTTAGATAAGGTTTTTCACGTTTTTCATGGACTTGGACGATGGCCTTAAATGCGTTTCTCAGAGCTGCCGCCAGCGCAATGACTCCCAAAATTCTCATCCAAAGTCTTATAAAATGTTGTACAGATCTTCTCTATAACATTAACTTTTTAAAAAGCCAAACAAACAATTATAATAAGCATTTATGACCGAAAATAAAATAAAAATAGATAAAACATCGATTTTTTTTCGAAAACATATCACGATATTTTTACTTTTTTGTAATATTCGAGGTGACAAGACACGTGCTTAATGGGCATGCCAAAAACCTTACATTTAAATTACAGATTACTGTAGCGGAAGCTAAAAATTCCACTAGTTGACGGTTATTGCCGCGAAGGTTTCAAAGAATTGGCTGGCCATTTCGATTAATATAGAAAATCTAATTCTTATATTTGAAAATATAATAAATTAAATATTCTAACAATTCCTTTACTCCTTTTACTTAAAGAAGCTGATTCTAAAAAACGGTCAATATTCGGTCGGTTACCCCACTTGAGCGTTTAGATTGACTGCTAATGAAAAAATTGAAGAATGATTTTTTGCATAATAATTGATTCTAATTTCGTTTTAAAAATTTCTATACATTCTACCTAAGTCCATAAAATATCTGTATATTTCTATACATTAGATTTTTTCAACTAAACAAAATTAGTCATTTGCAGCTAGTACCAAAACTTCTAATCAACTACCATATTCTAACGTTTTTGAACAACATACTCTTTATTCCTACTTTGACGAATCTCGCGCAAAATAGTATACTCAGTTGTCAACACTCTCTCAGCTTTGAATGAAACTTTCCGGACATATAGGCTTTGTCACGAAAAGCCACTTTGCATACATTGTTTGCATGCCAACCTGGGTTTGCGGTTCAGGGCACAGGGTGTTGGTCTTACAAGCCAGTTGTCGTATGTTCGAGTCCTGATCTGGAAGGATCGTAGTACTAGCCATGCAATAACTCTGTACGCTAAGAATCGGCTGCGAAATCTGTTGAAACAGAAAGGCCAAATTCCGCAAAAGGAATGTAATACCAGGACTTTTCTTATACTTTGTTTTTGCAAAATTTGTCTAGACTCTCTTTTGAAAAGGGCCAAACTTTTTTACCCTATTTTTTTAATAGTTATGGTGGAAAAACGAAAAATCCTACAAAAGAATGTAGTACAAGTGCTTTTCACAAAATCAATAAAACAAAAATTCTTTGAAAAATTCTTATCGAATCCTACACTGAACAAAATTGAATTTAAAAATTTTATATTTTCATTTAATTCTTTTCGAAGGTAGGTGGTTACATTCCCTACCAAACGTTCATGCATGGGGACGGGTATAGCGTGATGAGTAAATCGATGCCATTCACGCAGCCCACCTGGGTTCGATTCCCAACCCCGCACATAGGGTCAGAAAATATTTCTGGTCCGAAGAGGCGAATGACCTTAAGGTTAAAACCTCTATAATCGAAATAAAAAAAACCGTTCATGCATTTCATTTTTAAGGAAAAAATTCTTCTAACAAAAACTATTTCTTGTCCAAACTGAATTTTTATCCAGTGTCTTTTATCGAAAACTATACTAAAGTGAAAGTCATTATCATCCAATGAAACTACATTTGTGAAAAAATTACACCGAACACCCTATTTCTAGTTGCGCGATATTGGCAGAATGTATCAGTGCTGGATAAGAAAAAGTTTTTGTAGGAAAATCATTTTTCCCTTAAAAATGTCCATCCTGCAACATAATTACATAACTTTGGACAAAACTTCATTGAATTCGAAAATGTTTTTTCTTGTGAATCAACATCAAATTTTGTAAATCATCGGTTTTTTTTCATTGTATAATTCGAATAGAGAATTTCATGCCAAACCGCATTCGGATTTGGCAGAACTTTTTCAAATTCGAATAAAAATTTTTCGGCAATGACTTTATCACAAGAAGCCACTTTGCTTACTTTGCTTGGAATATGATTTCCGAACATGTAGACTTTGTCATTAAAAGCCACTTTGTATACTTTGTTTTTTTTTTCCAAAATTGATCTAGACTGTCTTTGGAAAAGGGCAAGACTTGCTTTTACCAATTATTTGCAAAACATATAGTCGAAAAATGACAAATCATGCAAAAAATAGAATACTATAACAATTCGAAAACAATAGGTTAAAAAAGTTTGGTCCTTTTTAAAAGACAGTCTAGATCAATTTTGGAATAAAATCAAAGTATACAAAGAGGCTTTTTATGACAAAGTCTACATGTTCGGAAAATTTCATTCAAATTTGAGAGAGTGCAGCCAACATTTATTCGAGTTGGCGCGAAGTTCGTCCTTTGAATTACTTAAGGAGTGTATCGAAAAGTAGTTAGCAACATTGACTATTGAATAAAAGAGCGAAAAAACATATTTTGACATCAGTTTGTATTGTAGAAAAATTACATTTTTTTACATTCACTGATTATATTGGAAAAAATCCTAGTTTCTGTGTTGGACTTGACATTCTTCATTAAATTCTGCACAGTTACTTTTGTGACTTTCCTGGTGGCAGCTGTCCAGTTTTTTTTAAACTCCTGCGTGTTTTGGGACACTGTACCTTCCTTCCGAAAGTGCCGCTTGACAATTGTCCAATACCTTTCAGTTGGCCAAAGATCCGGACAGTTCGGTGGGTTGATGTCCTTTTCCACGAACTGTACATTATTTTTTGACAACCACTGTAGAACGGAGTTGGCGTAGTGGGCTGATGCCAAACCCGGCCAGTAGAGAGGAGGAGCCTTATGCTTTCAGTACAGTGGGAGCATTCTCTTCTTCAAACATTCTTCCTCGTACACCTTCGCGTTAATTGTGCCTTTCGTGAAGAAAATCGACGACCGCAAACCACAGGTACAAATTGCTTGCCAGACCAACACCTTCTGCCCAAACTTTTCCATCGCCACCGTGGTGTCAGCGTCGTTCAGGTCCTGGTACACCGATTTCGTACAATATTGCGGTCCGGGCAGCGCTCGAGAGTCTTCCTTGGTCGTCGATCAGGATGCATCCGTTTTTATTCTGTAGAATCCGGTTATACAGATTTCGCGCTCTTGTTTTGGTCTGAACTTGCTGTACCAGGGACTTTTTCGGCACTTTCTGTTTCTTGTACGTTTTCAGGGAGTTATCTGTTGAATCATCCCGATGCTGGTGTTGAACTGCTTGGCCAAATCCCGCGTTGACGCCGATGGTTTTTTTCCTGATGTACTCAACCACCTTTAAGTCCCGGCCGGGCTGGCTGGGACCCGTTTTCCTACCGGATCGGGGCAAATCCTTCATGGAAAGGGTCTTACTGAATTTCTCGATAATATTTTTGACACTGGTGTGGTGCACCTTCACCCGTTTTGCAATTTCGTTGTACGCGCACCACTTTCTGAGCACCAAGTGTGCAGAATTTTCTTTCGCGTTTCCGGATCAATTCGACTCATCATTGAAACGATAAACCGTACCGAAACCAATCGATTGCGCAGCTTTTATTGACATGTAAACAAACATGTCACCGCAAAACACGCTGCAAAAAATTAAGCCATTTCAGAGTAATAACTGTTTGAATGTTGCTAACTATGTTACTTATCGATACACTCCTTACCCTTAAGAAGAAACCATTTTACCGATGATGCATGTGAGAAAATAAAGATTTTTCCGATTTCTAGTAACAACATGCAACAAACCAAAATCTACTTCCAATTCCAAATATTTTCCTTCAAAATTTAGTGCTGAGTTCAAAGCCACTAGAAAAATCAAACAATTCGATCATGAATGGATGAAAGCTCGTCCGGCAGGGGTAACACATATTTCCTGCTCAGTGCTTTTTCCCCCAAACAACAGCCGCAATTGCTGAAGAAATCATAACTAACCTAAAGAGTGTATCGAAAATAAGCTATTCACAAACTTTAATAAAAAACGATATTTTATTCAAACTAAAAAGCAATCTTTAATTGTACGAGGTTAAACTTGAGCATAATGAAAACCGTATGAAATTTAAGTTATTCCTTCACGAATTTTCGAACTTATGATCGAACACTCTTCATCAAGTTCCGGACAAATGTTGCATCGCTTTTTTTGTACGCTTGAGCCCAAATTTTTTTGAACTTCTGCATGTTCCCAGCTGCCTTACCAGTCTTTACGATTGCCCAGTAACGTTCGATGGGTCGAAACTGAGGAAAAATTGGGTGGATTGATATTTTTCTCAACGAAATTTTTACCCTTTTCCGCAAGTGAATTTAGAGTGGTTTTGGTATAGTGATCCTACGCTAAATCCGGCCAAAACAGTCGAGGTGTACTATGCTTCTTATATAAAGGCAGCAAGCCCTCCTGGAGACAGTGAGGTAGCTCATCCAAAGAATAGTGTTTCCCAAACTTATTAATGATGGATTTAACACTGGCAAACCGCTTCGCCAATTTTCGCACAGTAATACCCTTCTCACTTAGCCATGTGTCCAGAACCTTAATTTTCACTTCCTTTTCAATACGCGACATTTTTAAAACGCAGAATTTCAACCGCACGAACAAGTTAACAAACGAAAGCTGACAGCCAAACACACAGCATGCTGTGATCTGATAATAAAAAACCATCACAAATACATGCGTACAACACAAATTTATGTGGATAGCTTATTTTCGATACACTCTTTACCTTTCGAAGCAAAAGTACACATTTTTGATGACTTCAATCAACGTGACATTGACTATTTCCCAGACTCTGAAAATTAAATCATGCTACTACCAGTGGTGGGAGAAAATGAAACCCTCCAATAGCTCTTTTGATCATGCTGCTAGCTTATGAATTAACCCAATTAATCAGGTTAAAAATCAGCAAAACTGTTACTTAGATTTTTTATTAAAAAAAATTGTAAAAAGTTCGGTTCTGTCTCACCTTTAACCCCATCATGAAACAAAACGAAACATTTCTCACTGCAATTTAGTTGTTCATATTTGTTCATGAGTTTGTTAGACCCGATTACGGTAATATCGAAAGCGGAACAAGTGGAAAATCTCGGTTTTTAAAATATAAAAGCGAATAATATTATAGCCTTTAATAATCATCATCCAAAACATAACATTAAAGTACTAGGCTTGATATTAACTCCTATTTTTCTATCACTACAGCAGTCCTAATGTTTCGAACAAAATAATTACTTCAAAAGATGACCATAAAATATTTCTAGATATCGTTCAGTATAAATCATAAGAAAAATGAAATTGTTTTCCCATCACACTTCTACGCTCAGGAAAGGACTTCCAGCTTTACCAGCAGCGCAGTAGATCAACTGCATCCCCGCTGAGTAAAACTGCTTGGGGAAAAACTGCAAACACTGGCAAATCTCTGTCTGTGCTGTGGGCGCTCTGCTGGAAATCCACTTTTGATTTGTGATCTAATGACCATCATATTATGACCATTAATAATTTCCCTGTTTGCTCCGTAGGTTGACCGTGTGAGAGGGAAAAAAACTTCCACTATCACTGATTGTTTCTGAACACACACATCCATGCACACAAAAATCCACACATTCGTTCACAGAAATACTCGTAGCTTGGAAAATCCTTCCCGCAGCAAGACGAAACCGAATACCTCTACGGATAATTCATAGAAGCGAATAAGCGTTGTCCGCTGGAGATGATCGGGACGGAGGAAAACGAGGAAAAACTAAGCCAGTATCATCACTTTTCCGGTGGCTGAGCACGCAGTCAGTCGCATTATGAATGGCTTTTTGCACTCTCGAATTCTTAAAATGACGGTACAGGCGGCACCTCTCGAGTGCATGTGCGAAAATCGTTTCGAGGATGGCCAATCGAAAACAGCAACGAGGGGAAAGAATGGAATGAAAACTATAATAATAGATTTAATATGGTCCATTCGTGAGAGGCTAACGAAGAAAACGGGAAACTTACTTTGCACGAGTAGAAAGTTTTATGTACCGATCGCCGCATGCGAGTGCAAGTGAATTATAAACTGCGAAAGTAATTCAATTGTAATTGGGCGCCGTGTGTGTGTGGCAGCCATTCCGAAAAGATTTCTATATAGGAATAAAAGTTTAAAAATTAGTACAAATTAATTCGGTTCGGTTTTTGGATTTATTTCAATATAAATAGAATTTATTGATTAATTAAAGTATCGTCCATCGCTAGTTACTACTTTTTCCCACCTTTCTGGCAATTTTCGAATTTCATTCCGAAAAAAATGTATTGTCTTTTCAAGTGACATAATTTTGAAGCAAATTTTCGATTTCTGGGAAAGAAGTAAATCGATGACCTGCCAGATTGTACCGCATCCGTCGGAACAACAAGTAATCAGAAGGAGCAATGTCAGAAGAATACGGCGGGTGCGGCAAAATGTTCCCCTTGAGAGTTTTCAAATATTTTTTCACGACTTTTGCGCTATCAAGCCGAGCGTTGCCATGCTGGAGAATAACCTTATCATGTCTTTGTTTGTATTCCGGTCGTTCTTCTCGTAAAGCACGGCTCAAATGCAACATTTGCAGCCAATAACGATCGCTCGTTAATACATAGCACCCTTTTGGTCCCACCAGATGCACAACATGACCTTTAAAACATGTTCCGAATTCAGTTCCAAATACAGAATGAAGTTCTAGAATCAAACATTCAGTTCCAGATTTCAATTTCATAAAAAGGAGGAATTATCTGCTATCCCTGCGTTGGGCATTCGAGGGAAATGGCATCAAAGTTGTTTCAGAGCCTCCACCAGTTTTCGCAAACAATTTCTACGATATTATTTTTCCTTTAGTAATAGCAAATCGGAATTTTGCTTAGGAATTTTTCACGCACTTTTATCGAAGTTTTTATTTGGGTCTATTGTGTGTTGGATTGAATGTGTTTCGCTGACTTCAGGATATACAAGTGGTGTGAGATATTTTAATGTGCATCACATCTGTCTTACTTTGCTTTAGGGCGCCGTTTCAAAATTTATCAAGTTGACCGTGATTTGTATTTGGTTACCATATCATCATAATTTTTCTCCACACCGTCGGAGATAAGGTACGCAATTTGTGATAGAATTTTCAGTACTATAAGACTGCCACAAATATTTAAAAATTAAAGTTTTCTTGAATGTTTGATAAGTCAAGAAAGTACAAATTCGGTGCTTCATTTATTCTAACCTGTGTAGTTGATTCGTTCAGTTACGACCAAAATCCAGGTCGTCCAGAATCCAGTTCTAAAAAATCTGAAATTCAGTCAGAGGAATCCAAAACCAGTTTCTGTTTTGTCGTGAATACGACTTACTTTACTATGGGGTGCCTTTTCAAAATTTACCCTCTGAGAGAGTGATAAGTTTTTGATCGTGAATATCTCTTGTTGTATCTAACGAATCAACATAATTTTTGCTACATGCCATCGGAAATATGATCAGAATTTTATGATAAAATATTCAGTTGTGTGACATAATCTCAAATAATTCAAAATTAAACTTTTCTGAAATGTTTGGTATAAACGAGTATCAAAGAGGATAATTCATAAGGCGCGTTTGCCTTGCTCGTATTTTTAAAGCTCATAGCTCAGTGATCTGTGAAAGGATTTATATAATCTAACTAACAATAGAATCGAAATTTTTCAACTTAAGCGTGTATAGAAAAAGCATTGAAGTATTTCAATAGTACACTATTGAAAAACCTGTCTCATTTGACCCATGTCAACAACAGCCAATCAGAATCGGTTCTGAGGAAGAGAACAAAATATTTGCTGGTGCACAACAAATCGTTCGAGAAAAATGTTCCGAACAGTGCTTAATATCGTAGTGAGTTCCTCAATTTGGTCCTCCTGAAAGGCAGAAATAATTCCCGTACAGCATCCGGATAGTTTCTTTCAATGAAATGCAAATCCGAAATGAAATAATCGAAATTAAAATTCTATATGCTGCTATTTATATAGCCGTTAGGACCGCCCATTAGTGAAAAAACTACAAACGAAACCACGTAAAAAGAAACCTCTCAACAAAAATTGGATCAGTTTGGATTCTATCGCCACTGCGAGCAGATGTATTTTGTGTCGTTTTCCAAGCTAGTTTCGGTTCCGCCAAGAGCGATTACGTCACAGCTGCCAGTTGTTTGCATTGGTGAAAATACAACGAAAAGAGGACAACGGCGGAGAGCATCACACAAAATCAGCCGTTCTAATGGTTCTAAAAGTTTTCTAAAGAACTATTAGGATTAATTGTTCCCAAATCGAAGGTAAATATCCTCAGTTTAGTGCAAATCTAGAACTATTTGATTTGATTTGTGCACTTTTCGCTGTGTGAAATTCACAGTAATCGAAATCAAGTAAAGCCTTCTTCGTTTTTGCTAAAAATGTGGAAAACATAATTCATACAATTGATCAACTAATTGATATTCGAAAGTGTTAAGGAACATGTCAGTTGTTTTCGTATTCACGACATCCAGTTATGTCTCTGACATTACCCACCCGCCTTTTTTATTTCCAGAATACAGATCTAAAATTCAGCTCCTCGTCCAGAATCCAAGATCATAGTTCTGAACCTGAACATGATTTTTAGAACTTGTTTCTGAGCCTGGATTTTTTTTACCGAAATCTGAAACTGTGATCTGGATTGTGATTCTAGACCTGAACACGATAACTAAATTTCGGAGATGAATTCTGGGCTTGAATCTGAATTTTGAAACTGAATTCAAGAGCTGAAATTGAGGTTCAAATCAGAATTCGATTCCAAAATTCTTGCCCGGAGTTCAGATTTTGAAATCAGGTTCAAAATGCTGAAACTGAGTTCTGAGTTTTAAGTTCTGGGATTTCAGACCAGAATCTAGAATCAATTCCGGATAAAATATTCAGTTGTATTTCTGGAACTCGGTTCCAAAATGCATTCCAGAATCCAGATTCAAAATTCAGTTTGCGAATGCAGATCTTTAATTTGGTTCCAAAACTCAGTTTCACAATTCCATCATTTCTAGAAATTTCAACTAAGTCGCGGAACTGGATACCACACCTGAATTTCGGAGCTCGTTTCTGGATCCAAATTTGAAAACTGAATCCTGAACCGAACTAAAATTCAGCTGCATAATCCAGGTCCAGAGTTCAGTTCCCCAAATCAGTTGCAGAACACATCGGTTTAACAATACATTTTATTCGTATTCACGTCATCCGGTTATGTCTTTGACATTACACATCCGCCTTCTTTCTTGGGGTTATCATAGATATCCATTTTTTCATATCTAGTAATAGTTCGATGAAAAAAACTCTGTTTGCCTCTCATATAGAAAGGTTATGCAATCACTGTGAAAACCGACTTTTGAACCGAGGCCCGGTAGGCCAAGTGTCATATACCATTCGACTCAGTTCGTCGAGTACGCAAAATGTCTGTGTGTGCGTAAGTATGTATGTAACGTTTTCTTTGCACTAACTTTTCTCGGAGATGGCTTAACCGATTTTCACAAACTTCAATTCAAATGAAAGGTCCTGTAGTTCCAAACAAAATTCCTGAATATTATTTGGATCCGACTTCCGGATTCGATATTATGGGGTAAAATGTGCAAAAATTTGTGAAAATGAAAGCACCAACTTTTCTCGAAGATTCCTTAACGGATTTCCACAAACTTAGATTCAAATGAAAGCTCTTATGGTCCCATACAAACTTCCTGATATTGCTTGGATCTGACTCCCGGTTTTGGAGTTATGGGGTAAAATGTGCCAAAAAAAATCAACATATGTTATTACTCAGAGATGGCGTGACCGATTCAGCGAACTTAGATTCAAATGACTGATGATCTTTCAGGAAACTTCTGAATTTCATCTGTATCCGACTCTTGGTTCCCGAATTATAAATTGATTAATGCAAAATATCCAATTGAAAATTACTAACTCACTTTTCGTAGAGATGGCGTGACCGATTTGATTCAAATTCCGGAATTATAGGGTAAAGTGTGATGTGATGTGATGTGAAGTCAAGGACTTGCCATCAGTTCAAGGACTTGCCAGTGGATGCGGGTAGACTTACAGTAGCTCCGATATGACTCATCCATTCACCTTCTTACTATAGCTGTTACCGAAAAGCGAACAAAAACGGTTGGGCGGATATGTAAGTAGAGTCACTTACTCGTACTCCGCGGGAATAAAAGATGCTCTTCCAACTATAATATCCAGTGCATGGATGAAGCATATCGCTATACATGCTTGAACCCGCTCGATGGTTTGTTTGAGAAGGGCGCGTCAGACTCATTTCAAACCTTCAGAAGGAAACAAGTTTCCTTCAAGTGACTTGGGCTGGCTATCCACAATCCCTCGTCCAGTCATCAATTCGTCCGATGCCCTGATGCTCCCTCCCCTTTACGTCCCCATGATAAATGTGTTTTATTGATAAATACAATGAAACAAAGTGTAATGAAATTAATATAACATAAAATGATAGATGATAGATTACAAAATAATATAATATAACATAATATAATATAATATAATATAATATAATATAATATAATATAATATAATACAATGTCATATAATATAATATAATATATTATAAAACAATATATAAAATAACAGTTAATGTAGAGTGTCAGTTATGCTCTTCTATCTTCGCAATACTGCAGGAAGTAGAATATTTCTCTTCTAATAACAATGATAATATCCACATCTATAAAAATAATATATGTTATTATTATTGATGACAAATTTATAATAATAACAATAAATATAATAATGAATATTAATACTAAATACTAAAAACAATATAATATAGTACAATGAAATATATAATAATTAATAGAATGAATAAAATGATATGTTGCGATATGCTATGATATTATATTACTTGAATTTATATGTCATTTCTCATCCTCTCATTCTGCCATCAACACATTCCATCGACCAATTGTCACCACAGACACACGTGTAAGCATGAAACAGGAACCAGTGAGGACCAAGCTCACCTTGTGACGACCTTGATATTTAGTTAAAAGATTATTTTAAAAATGATAACTTATAAGGAAAACAAATTTATATTTTGCGCAGAGGTACGTAGTACTACTCATAATAAACCCTATAATATAATATAATACAATATAATATGATATAATGCAATGTAGTATAATACCATACAACATATTATATAATAACATAAAAGACAAAAAAACATGTAAGACGATAATATATGAAATAATATGCTATGATACAATATAATAGTTAATGTGGCAGTGTAAGTTACGCTCTTCTTCTTCTTCTTCTTCTAATAATAATAATAATAATAATAATAATAATAATAATAATAATAATAATAATAATAATAATAATAATAATAATAATACTAATAATAATAATAATAATAATAATAATAATAATAATAATAATAACATTAATAATAATAATACATGATGTAATAAACAACAGAATCATATGTTGTTATATACTATGCTAAACATTGCACTTTAGGATGGGCTTTAACTTATGAGTCAATTCGCACCATCTCATTCTGCTACTAACGCAGAAGGCGATAGCACCCAGTCGACGCCGTTCTATTGATCAAATGTCATCATAGACACACGTGGAGGCATGAGATAGGAACTTGTGAGGACTTAGTTATCTCACCATTTGACGACCAATTCCGGAATTATAGGGTAACGTGTGTAAAAACTTTTATACCATCACTTAGAGGGGCGAAACAAAAAGCGAAGAAAAAATTCTAGACTAACCAAAATGGCCAAACAAACTGATTTCGGCTATCCTGGTTACCAGATTACGGTTCCGGAGGCTCAGGAAATAGTGATCTAATTTTCTCAAATGGATTACACTCACATTTCTCAGCGATGGTTTGACAAATTTTCACAAACTTAGATTTAAATGGAAGGTTCTGTGATCTTGCACGGAATTTCATCCGGATCCAACATCTGGTTTCGGATATATAGGGTAAAGTGTGTTAAAAATGTTATACCATCACTTAAAGAGGCGAAACAGGAAACGTGAAAAAATTATAAATCGGCCAAAAAACTACTCCAATCGGTAGTCATTATCAGTAAACGGTCAACTAAACCGATTCTGATTAATCTTTCAAGAATCGAAAAAAACTATTTTGAAAAATACCACAGTATTCAATCCCGTACTCAGGATTTGGTTCCGGGAGGGGTCTAGAGCATAAAAATCCACAAGGCAAGTGATGGATTTTGAGAAGTAGTCCGAGATGTATCTCTTACTGCGATTCGTGGAGAACGGAAACTATCTTCTTAATTTGTAGGTCATATACAAACTTACTTTAGCTATACATGTTTCGGTATCAGGTTCTCAGAGATGACTTTAGGTTTGGGAATAGATAACAGTTCGAGGAGGCCAAATCAGGTGAACAAAGTGGATAAGCAAGTAATTGGAGCACTAAACCGTTGATTTAAACTATGGTAGCGATGCTCATGTGCTTCATGTAAGGTCCTTTCACAGCGGTTTTGGTTTTTAATCTATTTAGTACTCCAAAAGTATACTATGAACATCCCAGAAAACCGGCATCATGATCTCTCCGACCCATTGAGCCTCCCTTCCAGGTGCTCGTGTCACGACGACTTCAGTCCATTTTCGAGTAATCATTTATTTCTCTGGCGTATAACAATGGATCTAGCCAAACATGTACTCGAAGTGCACTTGCGCTCGTCTTTCAAGTATGTGCGAGATCGAGCGGCAGGATATTTTTCTAATTTGCAGTCTTGCTCAACTACACTGAGCTAAATTCTCATTTTCACATAATATGATATTCTAATGATTTTTCACTATTAGCATTTCCATTGATAGCTACAAAGTGTATTCAACATCATGTCAAATATATAATATAATCTTATGAAACATAAAACTCTTCGTAATCTTATGAAACATAAAACTCTTCGTTCGTAATTTCCAGTCTGAGTCAAATTTATTGGCGCGCCTTATAACCTTTACTAGATATCCACACAACATACATTGAAACAATTTATGAAGCGCATATTCTATTCACTTCGAATTAATAAGAATAGGTTTATCTATACCATATGACTAGTTTCATAAAATTTATATATAACTTTTGATGGAGGTCATCCCAGTTCTATATAGCAGTTATATATAGATCAAATGATTGCAATTTGATTGAATAAGTGATGCATATAAGATTCAAATTAATTGAAATACTGGGATAATGGTGCTTAAGGGAATCAAAAACAATAAAATTATTTGTCTTATCAAAAACTTTTTATATATTTCGTATTTTTGGAACTGACTGATTTCATCGGATATTTACTGTTACCAGACGAATCAGATGCACAACGAATCGGAAACTACTTCTTTTCTAGAGGATTTGAGCTATACTAGTCGTTAGTTTCGTTAGGGAGCACCTCCAGATATTTGCGAAGGAGAAATGGGATCCCGAAACTATAAATAAAAAATTTAAATCCTCTTATTAGACAGACAGAGTGATGAGACGTACCGGATATTTATTTCATAATCCGTTAGGGCATATCCTTGAACGAAATTGAATGAGCTGTCTTGTCAGCAATTTAAAATAACGGAACTTCCTAAAAAAACTATCTGGAGCAGTTGATGAATATCGAAGACACAACTCCTTCTTCAGCTTCAAGCAGTACGATTCACAACTATTCTTTCGTAAAAACAAACTCCATTATATATCTAAGTTAAAAAATTATTTCTTGTTATTTACTTCAGCTTAAGATAATAGTGACTCGTTTTCTTCCTTGTTGCAGATTTGAGTGCGCTTCCAATGAAAATTATAAGTTATCACATGACTTTTATTAAACATAATCAGCATGCGATTAATAGAAAAAAGTAATGAATATTAAAATTATGTTGGCTTAAGTTTTATCGACTTTCCGCATAACTTGTATATGGTATTTTTATCAATATCATAAGGTTATGAAGACACAAAATTTATTGAACATCATTTAGATTTTATGTAGAGTTCCATTGAAAGTCATAAGTTGTCATATGTCTTTTGTGAAATACCATCTGCGTACGATTCATAAGGCATATCCAATGAATATGAATTATGTAACGAGTTAGGTTTCATCGGATTTCCATATACATTATATGGGATATTCTTATAACCTTCATTATGGTAACGTCTCTTTAGATTTAACGTACACTTTAAATAAAGATTATAAGTTTGCATATAACTTCTATAAATTATATTCTGTATATGATTCATATGACAAATCTAATGATTATAAATAAGATTTTCATTTCAGTGTATGGTAAGCTCGCGCACATTCTCTTTCCAGTCATCCAGAACTATTAAGTGTCTTATTATTATTGCCGTTTATTTTGCCCCGTATTTAATTTCCATTTTATTTATTTTAGACACTGTTCGCATCGTATCAAACTTTTTTTCCGTTTCTGATTTCGGGAGAGACCAGGGCCCCTCGGGCCCCCCTCTGAGTACGTGCCTGATAGTATTATATATGATAGTTTGTTTGATATGAGAAAGGCATCATTACACCACTAGGTAGATTAAAACATGTTTTAATTTCTTTGAATCAGCTACTCGCGAGTGAAAATCGCCTTTCAATGTCTCTCGGTTTCAGTTCATAAAGCACCCAACTGCCTTCCTTTTGAATTATTTCCATGGATTTACTGTGTTCGTACTGTTTGCCTTCGAATTGTTTGTTGTTGTCCAGAACGAGGCCTGTCTTCAACGCTGAAATCTCTATTCTTGAAACCTTCGAAATCATTCCCTACATGATCGGTTGGAGCATTATCACCATTAACATCCACAAGCATTTGATGCGTTTTAGCTGCACTTTTAAAACAGAAAACTAAAACTTCCTGCACATGCTACTTAATTAACACAAAATTGTTCATAATGAAAATAGTGAAAAACAAGTTTTTTTTAAGAAACTCGAAGCATTGGGAACTGAATATTAATTCAGTTTTTTCAATGACTGAGCGGAAACATATAATGGAGAAGCCAAGTGAATAAAAAACTAACAGAAAAGATGATTCATTGGAAAAAGATACGCTCAGAGACAGGCCTCGAACCTGCATTCTTATGCATTCCGTGCATACGCGCTACCATTTCGCCACTCTGAATCTTGTTATAGTCACTCTAAAACGCCAGTCAGACAAGGTAGAACGGCTGTCCATCAAACACTAGTCTTCTCGCTTTATACCTATTTTTGAGTAGGAGAGTGTATTTATAATCGCTTGTCACCTTCTTTAATGGTACCAGTCACTGGATGGACATGGCAGCTTTACGTCAAACCAACTAAAATTAATAAATCGTGAATATTAATGTCAGATGGTTAACAGCCAGAGCCATCTTTTGAAAACGGACCGAACTAATTTCTACTCCCAATACGTATGCAAAATCAATAAACTCGTTATCATTATTCGACAAATCGAAAACTCTTGACACATTTTGGCCGGGATCAAGAATCAAATTCATCCGCTAGGAAACCTGTCACCCTACGGAACCGGAAACGAACTCATCAACGAGGAGACAGTTTGATATTTTTCCATTGAATCGAATCCTTGATGCTGTAAACACATTTGCAATTCAAATCACCAACTGACAGCGTGAAAATGCTGGGCTCGCATGGTGGTTAGTTGAATCACCCGGGAATCAGAATTCGGCATTGGGAAGGAAATTGCTAGGGGGTCGCTGCTTCGCTCTGAAAGATGGGGACACAAGTGTCACTTTGTTTGTTGTTTTGTTCGTCGAAACTGCTCCCCTGCCGCACGTACCCAGAAAATGAATGACGTGGGTTGAAACCGCTGCTTCCGACGACAGTTGTTCCGCTTTTGAATCCGTATCACTAAGCTTTACGAATAGAATGAAGAGTTTGACAATCAGATCCATTCAGCAAAGTTCTGAGAAGTTCAATGACCAATGCAGATCAGAAAATGTTTTATAATCCTTAGTTATCGTGCACACCAGTTTGACAGTAAATAATAACTATGTTACATCAAAATTGATGATTAGACAATCCCACTTACAGGAGAAGCTTCTTGTAATAGAATTTTTACTTTCTGCTAGAGGAGTCGAACTTAAGCATCGCATAGAGGTCTTTTATCATAAAAACGATATCAAATTGCATATTGCTGAAAATAATCGTAAAACTAATTTAAAGCTGACGAATCTGTTCTACACAAAGAACAAAACACGGTCAACGCCATCGCTCGATGAGGTATCAGATCAAAAGCTTCTGGTAGAACTTTCGGGGTAAACGAGATGACAGGACACCTCCCGAACTGAACCGAACAATTCAACAACTACCCGGTTGCCTGCAGGTATTTAAGGACAAGGGCTGCTACCATTCCATCCCGGTCAGTATCGGAGTTGGATGGATTAGGTCTGCATTGAAAACTTTTCTATGTGACCACAATGAGAATCGAGCAGCAGTGGGAAGAGTTTTCCCGGATCAAACAATGAAGTCATCTCGGTGAAAAATGTGCAACAAGGATTAACAATGTTAAATACCTTGTTTTACGCTTTTGCATATTGTATAACTGCTGGTTGTTTGAAGCTGTCGGGATCTCACTCGGAAAGCAGAATGGCGGAGACGACAGAAGAGTGTATCATCATTTCATGCGCTTTTGGGTGATGTCCTGAAGGCTGCCGTAGCGGGAAAGTGTAACAGAAGCAAAAGGGAAAAAAGTGTTCCACAGAATGTGCCGTGCAACTATGAATCTTCTTTATGAATGTTATAATTGTTGTCACTTTGGCGGCCGGAAGGAAGGAGCAGGAGGAGCTACCTGGTGGCTGATGTGGCAACCAACGACCAAACGGAGGCAACTGCAGCAGAATTGTAGCCTTTGTGTGGTGGCTCTTGGTAGTCGGAAGTGTCTCTGTGACTGTGCGACAAGCTCGCACTCGCAGAGGGTGGTGGTGTTCGGAGTAGAATCAAGTTGTGTAGGATTTGGGAACCGTTTACAACTTTCGTCCCAAAGCTGAAACGGATAGCTGAGCGTCATAAATTAAGGCAACAATATGAGACAATTTCTATTGAAATTAGACACTGAAGCGTGACCGGTCGGTAACAGGCACCGGGGACCCGCTTTTGGGGGCGAGAGAGATTTTGAAAATTGTTGAAATGTTTACCGCTTCCTGGCAGGAGGTGAGAGTTTTCGTGTGGCCACTCGGAAACAGTTTGCTAGCTGGACAGTTATAATTGATTTGCGCTGCAGATAGCGAATTCCTGCTTTGATAGTTAATAATACTCCATGCAGAGGACGGCACTGCACGAATATTTGCGATTTCGAATATGGAACGATGTATTGTAGACCGCGTCCGTGAGGTAATTAACGGTTCGACTGGGGTAGTTTTCATGCGAATTTTAGATACTTAGTGTATTTCATCAACAACAGTATGTGGTGAATATTTCAATTAGTTCTATATGTCATATTTTATGAGAAAAGAATTGTTGCTGTTCTACGAAATCACAAGCTACATAAATTAATTATTAAGTTTTGGGTGATTTTTCTTGTTTTTAAATATATATATTTAAAACTGGTAATGGAAAGAGGTAATGGTTCACTAAACACCAAAGTTTCTGATTTGGTTTCAGTAAAACGATTTACTGTAACTAATTCTATGAATCTATTAATACAGTAAAGAGCAATGAATGCCAAAGTGTTCCTAATTTGTTATTATTGACTACATTGGTACACTGAAAAAAAGAAGATAATTTACTGATTTTCAGAAAAATTTTGACAGTTGTGAGTTGTTGGAACGTCAGTAAATAGCTTTTGCTGGATGTATTTGCTTAAATTTAAAACAATTGGCAAATTTTAGCAAAATTTCGCTGAAACTCGGCAAAAATAATTTAGTATGTACTAATGATCTCGTTCATTGGTCCAGTTTCGCTGTTATTCCCCACGGGCTATGTCTGACAGAATTGTTTGCCGGCAAGAGTCTGGCAACAATGCAACAACACTTTCCGGCAGAGAATTTGGCTTAGCGGCTATTAACGGTTCTGTTTTTGTCGGATTCTTACCAGACAAGACTGATAGAACCGTTTTGAATAAAAAATCTGATCTGTTGACTGAGAGCACCGCACGGTGGTGAGTCCGGGAACATTTTGATCAAGGTAGTATGAAGGGCAATAGCATAGCTTTCTCATTACCAAATATGATAAGTAATTAATTACCCATATTTAAATTTCATTTATCTCGTCTCAAGACTCTTTTTTATTTTCGTTTGAACACACAGGATTGACAAATATCAAATGAAGTCGAACAAAAAGAAAGGCGGGAGGGTAATGTCAGAGACATAACTGAATGACTTGAATACGAATAAAACTGACATGCTTTTTCCACAATTCAAGAATATCGATAAGCGCACGTACTAGTTGTTTGATTGCGTGAATTTTTCAAACTTTCAATGCGCCACTTGCATAATTGTCAGGAATTAGAACTTATTGGCTCAAATGGTACAATTATAAGGCGGAACCCACGAGAACAAAATATAACGGGGTTGTATAGGGGACAAGACGATTGCAATGTTCAAGTTCATTCATAAATTGAAAAATCCACAACAAATCGTTTATAGCCATCAAGGATTTCTAAATTTGAGTTGAGAATTAATATGGCATTAGTTTCAATAACTTACTTGTCAACCCGTTTCGAAAAAAAAAATTGTATGGCGATTTGAAAGAATATCCTCAAATCGAATTTAAGAATTCTAAATTATAAATTATTGATATCCTCTCCCCAAGCATGAACAGGAAGTATTTATAATTCCTTCAAAATACATGAGAAATGGTAAAATCATATCACATCATATAAGTATATATGTGAGTAATGCACTGCAAAAACTTGATATTTTTAGTAATCATCTTACAAGCAGAGTTGCCAAATTTAAGTTTGAATCCATCAGTCAAAAAATCTGTAAATCTGAATCGGGATATCAAAAATCTGTATTGAAAATCTGTACACGATAGTAAGAAATTGAAGCACAACGAAATGAAAAAGTCATTAGAAACAAAATTTAACGGAACCAAAACTTTCCTTCGCCTGACTTTCATATTGTTATAGTTGAAAATACAAGTTTGTTATGTCATAGTGAACGCGGAACGCAGAGCGAGGTTGAGCGTTTTGATGCGATGCACTGTTGTCGCATCGCGTTCACTCCAGACGCTTCGTGTGACGCTTTGACCCTTACAGCAACCTTAGGTTGCTGTCAGAGTGAAAGCGTCACGCGAAGCGTCGAGGCGCGTGTGCGAACTAGTTGCATTTGATAAAAGTAAACCTGTCAGAGTTAATGGGATGCACAGAAAGAAAAAATGAAGCTTACACGACATGTAAACCGATAGTGCTATGAAAAAGTTATCAGTTGTATTGATGTAAAATTACATTAAAATTCATTTAGTTTTTCTTTGAACAAGACTGTATATTTACAAACCGCTTCGTTTTGTAATGTAAATTTCCATTCAATTGCCTGCTCCAAATATGTGCATAAAAATAAATGTAAAATCACAAAATATTTTTATCTGTGTGCGAAAACAGTACATCGCATTGAATCGCTTCGCTTCGGTCCGTCTATCGCGCTCACTCTGACAGTAACCTTGACAAACAAACATTAAAAATCCAATCTGAAAATGACAGCTTGTTTTTGTTTATTTCCAATTTTGTTTATTGATTCATTGACAGTCCTTCCTTTTTTGCCTTTCTCATATAGAAAGGTTATGCAATCACTGTGAAAACAGACTTTTGAACCGATGCCCCGAGGGCCGAGTGTCATATACCATTCGACACAGTTCGTCGAGTACGCAAAATGTCTGTGTGTGTATGTGCGTATGTGTGTATAAAACGTTTTTTTTGCACTAACTTTTCTCGGAGATGGCTGAACCGATTTTCACAAACTTAAATTCAAATGAAAGGTCTCATGGTCTCATACAAAATTCCTGAATATTATTTGGATCCGACTTCCTGTTCCGGAATTATGGGGTAAAATGTGCCAGAAATTGTGAAAATAAGTGCACTAACTTTTCTCGGGGATGGCTGAACCGATTTTCACAAAATTAGATTCAAATAAAAGGTCTTGTGGTCCCATACAAAATTACTGCATATGTGTTCTAACTTTTCTCATAGATGGCGCGACCGATTTTTACAAACTTAGGTTCAAATGAAAGGTCCTGTGGTCCAATACGTAATTCCTGAATTTCATCAGGATCCGACATCCGGATACGGAAATATAGGGTAAAGTGTGTTAAAAATTTTATACCATCACTGAAAAGAGCGAAAAACCGTAAAATGTTTTCTAAATCGACCTCAAATCTTTTCCAATTGATAGTTTTTATCAGTAGTCGGTCAGACAAATCTATTTCGGTTATTCTTTTAAGAATCGAAGAAAAATAATTTTAAAGAATACCACAGTATTATATATGATAGTATGATTGATATGAGAAAGGCATCATTACACTACTAGGTGGATTAAAACAGGTTTTTAACTGATATGATTGGCAGTCCTTCATTTTTTACTGACTATTTTGTCATAAGAAATCTTTAAAAACATAGAGAAATGCGCTAAAACTGCTAGAAAAAAATAGGATAGGAATACTGCCATTAACATATATAATCACTTGTAGTGTCTGCCGTTCTTGTATAACCTTTTATTTATTTGTTATTATTATGACATCACCACCAAATTAAAATCACAATCTTACTACGTGAGGTAACAGCACTATTATTCAATATATTTCAACTCGATCATTTTTTCATTTTTAATTCGCACTATTAAATATCTGTAAAATCGGTCTTTTTAGCTAAAAATCTGCAATCGGTATATATTGGTCACAAATTCATCTGAACAGTTTGTAAAAAAACAGATTAATCTGCATATACACAGAAAAAATAATGAAATTTACACGACATGTAATTCAATGATAATTGAAATAGACATTAATTGAATCAAAAATTTGATTGAAAACCATCATCGATGAAAAAGTAAATTAGAATGCCATGATTTTTCAATGAATTATACAACATATTTTAATCTACGCTTATGTCGTTTTCGTTTTTAAATTGCACTACACCGGTGTAGCGAAAGCTGCGCTGAAACCGTTCGTTTTTGCCAATTGCACTACACCAGTGCTACACTTTTTCTGTCCCGATACCACTGGTGTAGCACTCATCAAAAGTTTGGTGTAGCTCTGTGCAATGGAATCGTTTATTGTTGTCAATGGTTACTGTTTATGTTTTCGTCATTTTTGTTCGTTTATTCATGCCTCAGTGTAGCACTGCACCGGTGTAGTGCAAATCAAAAACGAAAACGCCATTAGTTTTGCTTTTGAAGTATGTTGAAAAGTAAAGACCTGAGGAATAACTTTGTATTCAATTTTTTACTCCAAATATGTGAATGAAAATAGATGTAAATATTTTTATCTGTGTATGACTACCCGGCTTGCAAGCCAGTTGTAATTCCATATAAAAAAGATCTGGATGTAATGTTACTCACTTCGAAAGATATATTCATAAACAGGTATCTATCCGCAATCAGAATGAATTACTTTATAAATTGGAGTGGTACCACTATGATTCAAAACGTTTTGGAAAATCAGTAAGATCAAATAGTTCAGTTGAAGACATTCAAATAATGACTTTTTAAATACCAAGACGAATACGTTTCGAAGATGCGTATTTGAATATGCCCGTAAATTGTACAAAAACGTTTTCATATTTTCACGGTTCGTGATCGAATGCATTAGCAGTTCATGTTCAACTATTAATGTTACCTCGCAGTTGAACAGAGACCACTGAGATGTCTCTGCTCTCAAAGCTGTTACATAAAATAGCATGAGTTTCTTTTTGAAGTTTTTGACAACTATTTCACTATTTTCCGAATCTTTCTTTTCAAATATCAAATGCCTAATTCATTCGAATGGTATATTATTCTTTTTCTTTATAGTAACTAAAATATAGTAAAAATCGTTTTAACACGATTTCAAATATTTGCATGGTTGTTGAAACAGGTTGATTTTTGTGATAAGAAATTTATGAAAATGCTTTTTTCATATAACCCCTTGTTTACATTTCGTTTCGGGAGGGGCCAGGTGACCTCACCAGTTCCTAAAGCATCAGAAAAAGCGGTCAAAAACGTCGGAATGGAACTCGTACCGATTTCTCAGATATTGCTTGGGCTGTTTCACGAACTAATAATCAAATGAAAGATGTTTTTATTCCGTATGACATAATTTTCATAGAGATCCAACTTTTAGGGCCAAAATACTGTTTTAATTTTAAAATCTTGTTAGTTGGTTTTTATACCAACTTGGCTTTACCAGCTTCAGGTTTTCGGATCTGGAAGTAGCTGCCAAAATTCCATTTCTTAACGTTTACTGTAAAGCAATTTCAGTCACAAATGTCCAGCGCCAGGATATTTTTCTCATCTATAGAATCTTGCCCAATTATGGCATGCTAGCGTCTCTTCCCGGTATTACGTATTTTTAATATTATTGTCGTTTTTTTTACCCGGTTTTAATCTCCATTTATATAGTTTTGATACTGTCAGTGGCAGTGGAGATTCGACTATCACGAAACTCTAAAAACCACTATCCCAACTTTTTTATTATTTCTGTTTCTGATTTCGCGAGAGGCCAGGAACCCTCGAATCCCCCCGGATACGTGCCTGCATAGACCGTTTTATTTAAGTTCAAGTTTGTAAAAATCGACCTATATGTCTCCGAGAAAATGAAGAAAGTTCCCTTTTCGAGTTTTTGATCACTATTTCCAGTACTTCCGGAACCTCGAACTGGGAACCAGTATAGCCTAAATCGTTTCGTTTGGTCAGCAACTAGCATTACCTATAAATTGAAACAATTTAGAAGAATTTTTACGTTTTTGCCTTTTTCATATAGAAAGATTATGCAATCACTTGAAAACCCAACTAGTGCCATATACCATTCGACTCAGTTCGTCGAGCTTTCTCATTGTCGCTTTATATGACAGGTTGCAATTGTATATACGAGGTCTGTTCAAAAAGTTCCCGGAATTTTTCAATTGCGCGCGTCTGGAGAGTCCAGTGTTCAAAATTTTTTTTTATTGTGTTGGTACATATGTCCCTAATATGTGGTGAAATTTTCAGCTGTATTCATTGTTTACATTCTGTCTTGTAGCGGCTAGTGTAGACGTGTTTTTTTGAGCTCGGCGAAATTGTTAGTTTAAATAATGGAAGAATTGAAGAATTTGTATCAAATTTTGCGTGAAAAATGAAATAAAGTGTAACCAAGTGTGCGAAATGTTACAGAGAGCCTACGGTGAGTCTGCTATGAAAAAAAACGAGTGTTTACGAGTGGTATAAGCGTTTCCAAGACGGCCGCGAAGACGTTGAAGACGACGAACGCTCCGGTCGACCCAGAACGTCAATAATCGATGAAAATGTGGGAAAAGTGGAAAATATGATTATGGATGATCGCCGAATCACTATTAGAGAAGTTACTGATGCAGTTGGCATATCAGTTGGCTCATGCCATCATATTTTTTCAAATGTTTTGGGCATGAAACGAGTGGCAGCAAAATTCGTTGCTCATTCATCGTTGCTTATTCGTGATTTTTTGGCTAAAAACAAGACTGCCCCAAACTCCTTATTCACCAGATATCGCTCCGTGTGATTTTTTTTCCTGTTCCCAAAGTTGAAGAGACCCATGAAAGGACAGCGTTTTTCATAGATTGAAGAGATAAAGGCAGAATCGCTGAGAGTGCTACAGAGCATTACAAAAAGTGACTATCAGGGGTGTTTCGAAGACTGGAAAAAACGCTGGCATAAGTGTATTATATCTAGGGGGGATTACTTTGAAGGGGACCATATAGATGTAGACGAATAAATAAATATTTTTTTAGAAAAATGAGAATTCCGGGTACTTTTTGAACAGGACTCGTACACTGCTCTGTATTTCCGGAACTGGACGCAGGATCTGGATAACGATCCGGTATACCCAAAGTCAACGTATTTGGTCATCAACTAACCAAACCTAATTGAAGAATGATGCGATTATTCGAATGTAATTGACTAGATTTTACCGTGTCATGTATAAAAACACACGGCGTCTAAACTTGTGGAAATTGAATGAGCGATCTCTGAGAAAATCGAGTGCATTTTTTAATTCATTTTGCACATTTTACCCCTAACTTCGGAACAGGAATCCGATCCGATTCATATGAAATTCAATAACAGGCTACGGGACTATAAACCCTTTAATTTTAATCTGAGTCAAAGAAAATCGACTGTTTTCAAAAGATGGTTTTTACAGTGATTGCATTGCATTTTTTTAAATTTATTGTAAAAAGATCTAGTAGAATCTTCTCAGTGAACTACATTGTTTCGAAGATACAGGATAATTTTAAGCAATTAATTTGAGAGATTTTTTCAATTTTATTGGTTGAATTGGAAATAACATTAAGAAATAATCTGCAATAGAATACGTACATATTTGTTTGATACTTTTAGAATTACAAACCAAAACATAAAACGAAAGAAATATGTATTTCGAATGGAAAATTTGAACAAGTTTTTATTGCTTAGTTGCATCCGAAAGAACTTAAGCAATGTCGGAAAGCAAGTCTTAACCTAATAAATAAATTGTAGGTGTGATCTAACGAAATTACTTTCGGTAAATGATTCATTCGGCGAAATTACTTAGTTCCCTCTGATAAAAGTGTTTATCATGCGAAAAAAATTATTCAGCTCAGAGATAATCGGCTACAGAAAGTGCCCAAAGATTTCATAAAAAAGTAAGTATCGTTTAGAAAATAGCGCTCCGACATATTGAAAGGAAGGCAAGAAAACAGTCTACCGATGTGTCACCAATGCCAATATATGTTTCCTTCACAATTTTGCTGAGTGGGTGTTACAGCTTTATGATACAAACTATGACTTATCTCGCAACGGGCATTGAAATTCGTCTAACGATAAAAGTTTTATTCTAACGACCGATCTCGGTACAACTATCGCTAGACGGATTGGTTCCGGGTTTAAAAAAAAACGAAACCGAATCTGCCGGGGGACCTCCAGGTCCAGCAATGAATTGCAACGATCCATAAAGCAATTATTTCCACTCGGGAACCATCGAGACAAAAGAATGGCGGGCCAGCTTACCTACGCATCCAAACGAACCGGGAAGCACCGAGTCTTCGAAATGGTCGATGCCAAGAACTGTGAAAACGTCAGCTCAAATCTTTCACTTCAACTCCCAGATGGTTTTATGACAGTGCGTAAACTAGAATGAGCCCGGAAGATGGTCGGATGAAAAGCTGGCACACGATGATAGGGGATTGTCTTGTTTCCTTGAAGTCAAGCCAGCCTTATTCAGAAGCAAGTCCGAACCCGGTCGGTCGGGATTTTGTATAATGTGCAATGGTGGTTACGACGATGACGACATTGTTAATCGCTGTATGTTCTGCAAGCATATTATGCCCGGGGGGGGGGGGATTACGAGTGCAGTTGATCTAAACCGTAGGAATGGTAAGTAAAACGGAATTGTTTTACGAAGCTTTTAATAATTCTCAATAAAATCAGTAACTTACAGCGAATGAAATCTACACTCAATATATAAGATTTTAAATGTAGGCTAATTGATAGTTTTGATTTTAGTTTAGCTTGTGACTAGAAAATGCGTATAGCTTTGGAACTTAAACTCTTGAGAGATTTCACAAAGACAGTTTTGTGCATATTGGCGCATGCTTATCTATGTTGCTTTACAACTTCAGTATAGTTTAACGTATCAAACTGGACTTCTTGCTCTTTAGAGGTTGTCAAAGAGTATCGACGAAAATCGTTACAATTGACCAGTATAGATACTTCTTATGCAACTCAGGGAAGATCATAAGAGTAATCATGCGGGGAGGTAATTGTAAGTACCTATTAAAAAAGGTAGGTAAAGTAAAATTATCCCAACTTAAGTGTGGGTCTAAATTCACCCCGAAATAAAGACTATTGAAAGTATTGGTAATTTGGTTTTATTCTATTATTCAGAAGAAACACTAAAAACAGACTTTCTAAAAGTTATTGTAACATTGACTTTTGTCACTTTTCCAAGACAATGACACAATTCTCTAACAAATAAAAATAAAATATGCATAATATGCTTATTTTGAACTAGATAATGGCTATTCCAAACGAATATTTTTGAAAAAATATTGGTTGAATCAAACCTGAATTGTTAGAGTCACTATATCAAAAAAAAATGATTCGTTAAAAATAGTCGGAATTATCAAGTTATGCAGCTGATTAAAAAATATTAGCCAATTTAACAAGAATAACGTACGCAGAAGTAACAAGAGCGCAGATCACCGCTATGCCAATTCAAACGCGCCATTCAAACACTGCGCCTACTGTGTGTTCGAGACATGCTGACAATGTTGCGCTCCTGTCACTTCTATGAACAAATTCATGCTAAAAGCGTTTTATTAGGTTTAATCTGAATAGGGCAGTGTAATCAGCCAGTTGGAATTAAAGTAAAGATTTTTTTTTTGAAGAAGTGGAAATTCTGCATTTGAATACCATCGGAAATGATATTCTGTGGGTGAAAATGCGTCATCAAGTTTCGCTGACACTAAAAATCATTTGTGAGCTTCAAAGAGAAATGAACTTTTTCTGATCATGATTTCCTCAACATTTCCTTCAATATTTCTGTTTCAATCTAGTTATTAATATCAACACATGGCGCAAATGCGATTGGCACTTTTTTGAAAATGAAGGAGTAATTTCCAACAGATTTTATACAGAATTTTAAATAACTTCAAGCTCTTGATGAAAAATAGACATTTTAACACTGAAAGATGGGTTTTGCAATGACTGAGCGGAAATATATATAGGTTGTATTGATTGTCTGCCCTTTCCTACCAGAAGCAGATTGTTACGGAAAATCAAACCGCAATTGTTTTTTAATGATTTTTTTTTTATTTTCCGTAACAATCTGCTTCTGGTAGGAAAGGGCAGACAATCAATACAACGTTCATAGGGGTCTGTCGCTGACGATGTCCAGCCAGCAACTGGCACCATTAAAGAAGGTGACAAGCGATTATAAACACACTCTCCTACTCAATGCTTGATCGGAGAAATAGGTGTTTGATGGACAGAGAAGATGTTTGGATGTAAGGTATCGATCGGGTGACGGCCAGGATGTAGACCATGTTCGATGTACGTTGCTACTATGTCTGTTTCGAGTTTTAGAGTGGCTAAAACAAGATCAGAGTGGCGAAATGATAGCGCGTATGCACGGAATGCATAAGAACGCAGGTTCGAGTCCTGTCTCTGAGCGTATCTTTTTCTAAAAATTCATCTTTTCTGTTAGTTTTTCTTTCGCTTGGCTTCTCCAATATATATTTCCGCTCAGTCATTGCAAAAACTGAACTTAGTCATGGCGGCTTTACGTCAAACTAAAAATAATAAATCGTTACTAAAAGATGATTTCATAGTACAAAAGCAATAAATTTGATATTTCTCCGGAGCGAAGTCAAATTGAAGATGTTTGTGATATTTTTATTCGCTGTGTTGGTGTTTAATAATTATTCATTCACCTTTTGTTATACAAAATCCGACAGATTTTCAACAATTAGTATTTTACTGATTAAAAAAAACAATGGTTTGTTTTCTAAGAAGATTTCTGATTCTGAGGGATTTTGTTATAAGATAGAATTGTTTGAAAAATAAGGTGGAGAAAACATTGTTGAAAGAATTTTTTTTGATTGATAGTAATTTCTCTTAGAAATATTGTAGGTTGCCGCTTGTTGTAACTTTTTATTTTTTTCTTTTTATTTATGACTTCTGGTCAGTCAGTAATT
Organism: Malaya genurostris; assembly: GCF_030247185.1. Taxonomy (NCBI): domain Eukaryota; kingdom Metazoa; phylum Arthropoda; class Insecta; order Diptera; family Culicidae; genus Malaya; species Malaya genurostris. The sequence continues at coordinate 257,450,743 of NC_080571.1, forward strand.
TTTACTTTTTCGGTTTTTAACGATATCAAACTAACTATAGATTGTAGGAGGAGAACGAATATGAAATTATAGTAATAATAAATGCCAAATGACCTTTTCCTTTGCTCTCTGACATATCAGACACTGGGATGATTCGTATCGCTAAAATGACTAAGTTAGACTACTCTGGTAGAAGGTAAAAGTTTGGATACGAGAATTCTTCTGGTTACTAAAATGACCCTTGTCGCGTCTCACTTTCCGCACATTATCTTTACATCCTTGCTCTTTCTTGAGTAATAGGGCTCTATAATTTCATATTCTTTCTCCTCTCACAATCTTCAGTTAGTTTGATATCGTTAGAAACCGAAAAAGCTTATTCGAACTGTTTGCATATAACCTTTGTACAATTTGTATCTATGAATATGCCGGTGAATGTTCCGCACACGGCTTTTGAAATATTGGAACCTAATATGAGAATCATCAAGTCGAATCATTGATTTTTTGCGATAATTGTCAATTTGCGATTATCTCTTGGTAAATTCAACGCAGCGCCGATCATTGTAAAACTGTATCTATTTTGGTAAGAGCCGTGAAATACTCAGAGTATGTAGAAAAATTCTCTCACGGTTCATGCATTGAGAGGCAGTGAGTTCTTGTAGCACCATCTACCAGATTGACGATGTTAGCATTAGCATTAGCATTAGAGACCGCCCGTGTGTTGCTACTCCGTTATTGATCTGGACCAATTGAGATTGCAAAATGATTTTTTGAAGTAACATGTTTGGGAATAACACATTGTTTCACACTGTGCAAACTGTATTGAACCATGCATGCTGATCAATACCGACGCCGGCCACGTCCGAATGCAGATCTACTTGGGAGGGAAAGGATTGTTAGTTCGATGCATGTTGCTACTAAGAACCGAGGAATCCTCTGCATTCCCACATGCATCACAGGAGAGGATACTTTGTTAGTAAATGTTTTGATAATGTTATCATGTGTTTATTGCTCTGGGTAGCCGGCTACCAAGAATGTTTTAAAGTATTATCGTTTTATGTGTTACTTTGTGCTGGTAATATAATGCACGAAACTGTCAATCTCCGAAATTGACAAAACTCCGGACAGCCGGCTGTCGAGTATGCAGTCACTCGTTTATGCATCTACCTTTCGCGTTTTTTTAGTCATGCAAAAAAAAAACACATTCGGATTGATAAAAAAAAGGTATCATCTCACTGCTAGGTGGATTAAGCACGTTTTTATAAATGAAACTACGTGATACAAAATAAACGAGCGAATAGGATTTAGACAAAAAAGTTGATTCATTGCATTGAAATATTCTAAACAGTTATTATAAAATCATTTTAAATCACCAAACAAAGGTCAACAGATTTCACACGCGTCTTGATTCTTTATTATTTCCGCTTTATTATTTTAATTATTTATTAAAATTATTAATTGGTTATAATAGTTAATCTGGGCAGCCGACTACCGAGAAAAATATTAATTTACTGTTTGAAATATTAATATCAAGTGTTTTTTACTATGTATTCAATATACCGATACATGTCATCTCTGTTATTAACTTTGTAATATAAACGGATTTGCGCAATGGTTGATTTTTATCATTCATTTTATAATCCTGAAAGACAATCAATAACATGGAAGAAGAAATCATTCCTAATAAAACTTTTCTACGAAGCTAGACGGAAATTGATAGGTTGAATAAAGAGATGATTTAGTAAAATAGAGTAATCAGAAGTAAAACATTGAAAATATCTGATAACTGAAAGGAAAAAGAAACTCCTGCAATTGTCGCCTTTTACGACATGGAAGCAGGAACCCAGTGGATCTATTCTTGGTTCATTTTTTTCCGCCGGATTCCACACGGCATCTAGGCTGGTACAGTCCGGAGAGAGCTAATAGGTACTATCAATCTCCTAGTGGACCCCAGCCCCTACATCTACCAGATTGACGATGTTGTATACAATGTAGAGGAATATCAAGCCACTCGCTTTCAAATTATCGGCAATCAACAACATAGTGTACAATTAGTTTTATTAGTGCTTTCGTTTAGTTTTCTTTTCGTTTACACGTGCAAATTCCTACACCTACCCTACACGCAGTGTAATTTTTAGGCTTAATGTTATAATTCACTTTAGGAATATATTGATAGAGAGCGATCTCTAACAACTAATAAGAAGCGGAGTCAAATATATCACAGAAAACAATGTTACACATTTTTCTGCACTTTTACTACGTGACTTGCTTGTTTTCTGTTTGACAGTTGTTTTATTTCCCTTTTCGTTTCATTGACGGGGGCACCATCAACTGACGGAAGCAAGCGAGGCATTATTGAAATGTTATTTGTACACTTGATATCAAAATGTTTTACCGTTCCCGGAGATTATTTATCACATGGGCTGAAAAGTCTCTGGCATAACAAAAAGAACACGATGTTTTGGTTGAAAATTATCTTTATTTATCAACGTAATATCCATCATAGCACAATATCATATCCATCATAGCACAATATCACAATAGGTCTGCGAACAGCCAGTAGTCGCTGGGAGCCAAATCTGACAAATACGGTGGCTGTGGGAGCAATTCGAAATTCAATTCATGTAGTTTTGCCATTGTTTTGATTGACTTGTTACACGGTGCGTTGTCTTGATTTTCTCAATTTTTTTTCTTTACCATATGCGGTCGTTTCTTTTCAATTTCAGCCTCAAACGCTCCTATAACGTTATGTAATATTCACTGTTAATGGTGTTTCCTTTCTCAAGATAGTCGATGAATATTACACAACGCACATCCCAAATACCAAGGCCATAACCTTTTCAGCCGATTGTTGTTCTTCCGTTGGTTTTGGGCGAGGTTCACAAGTTGCTGTCCACTCAGAAGGCAATCATTTTGATTCCGGAGTGTAGTGAAGAATCCATGTTGCATCCATTGTCATATATCGACTCAAAAATTCCTGTTTGTTTCGTTTGAACATGGCCAAACACTGCTTAGAATCATCAACACGTTCTCGTTTTTGACCAACAGGGAGCAAACGCGGCACCCACTTTGAACAGTGCTTTCTAATAGTCAAATGCTCATGCAATAGCAGGCCAACACGTTCTTTTGATATTTTTACGATGTCAGCAAACTTCACATTTCTATTTTTCAAAACGATCTTGTGGAACTGTTTTCTGGTGTTACCGACTCATTTGCACGTCCACTGCGTTCTGCATCATCGGTGTTTCTACGTTAGTCAGCAAACTAACGTTTTATTGTTGTTTCTGATGGAGCGGAGTCCTCATAATACTGTTCAAGCCATTGTTTTTCTTGGATGGTATTTTTCTAATCAAGAAGCAGTGTAAAATTAAAATACGGAACTAATGAATAGAATATAATGAATTTTAACAGCTGTCTTTTAAAGGTTAGTATTAACTGAAAAAAGGTTACTGCAATAAAACTAGCGCCATCTATGTGTTAGGTCCGAGACTTTTCAGCCCATGTGTAACTAGTATTTTTAGTGAATAGACTTCGTTCGGTAAATATTCACATTATTTCAATTCAAATAAATTGAATTTATCGAATTAACGATTCTTTTTTTATTCACAACACTTAAGCTCTACGATGCCAGAATATATGACTATTTCTCATATCAACAGCAAGTTTCCGTTCAAAAAATCACCGAGCCGCGCTATCAAATCCAAGTGTTCACATCGGAATTAAATGAGCTGAATCTAAAACTGAAAGGAACGGAAAACATAGCTCATGTTTACTTCTTGATGGGGTATTTTTTTTTCAGAAGATATTTAGAGCAAAATTATATTCATAATCACATTTGAATATTTCAAAGCGAGCAGAAATCAATTCCATTGACACAGATATGTAACCAATAGCATCTCGGTCATTCTATTGATCAGTGAAATACGCCACTGATTCGATTAACTACGACTACCCAACGCAACTCTCAAACCGTAACGAGACAAAATCTCCGAAACACAGCGGGGGATTTCAATTACTTACGCATCGGAATTCACCACCACCGGCAGCCCGGATCGGATCGAGGGTGAACGCCAACGCACAAGGAAAGATATCGTTCATAAATCAAGCCGTTTGTTTTCTGCGTTATGACTTCTTCGGAATGGATGTTTTCACCATCCTATCAACCCCTACATTTCCGCGGTCTGCAGTTTGGCCACCCTTAAATTTTTATCCTTCCCCATGTACAGTAACCCAACGTTTCAACCGTACTGCGTACTGCGCTTGTAGCGGTGGGGACAACTTCGGGCACCGAAATACAATATTCGACCCATGCAACAACAGCGGCTCGTTTGGAGACACAATATCAATGCCACTAGAGGCTCGAAAAAAATTTTACGCTAAAGAGGGGACATTGTTGTGCATAAATTTGTAGGATGATTCAAGTGGTTCTGCTTTTTATCTCGTCCCTATTTTCCAGGGAAGCAGAATTCTCTGCTGTAGGACTGACGCTGATTGTAGTTTCATAAATGTTGAAATAGTGTTTAGTGAGCTCCGGCGGACGGGGTTTTCTCCTCAGGACTTGTTATGTAGATGGTGAAATATAATTTATGAATTTAATGCCGGAGAAAAGTATTGCACCGCGAAGCAGAAGTTTCTTGTGCCGCTGGGATGAGAATTTCTTTACGCCACTAATGGGAAATATGATTTATTCATAAATTTAAAAATCACAATTCTTAGCCGAATAAATCGGTTGAAATATTGTGATAACGACAGCGGAGTAAATCTGATCTATTGACGTAGTTACTCCTAAAATAATCGCTGTCTGATTATTATATAGGTTTCAAAAGTATTGATAGTGATCTTAGTTACTAATTATCGTTTACAAATAATAATGATTTATGATATTTTAATGATCTACCTTAATGATGTATTCAGAAATAGGATCAACTTCCAAATAAATAAATGAATTAGGAAGACTAATATTGTAAACAATTAAGCATGAACATTTGTGGCACTTATTAAAAATAAATCACAAAATGACGTTTTCAAATTCATTTTTAAAATTGACAATGCTTCAAAGAGACAGGCAATGGTGGAACGTAAAAAATCATTTATTTCTGCAGTAAACAGTTCTTAGTTCGTTGCCAAAACCATGCTTGACTTAAAATTCTCGTAGCTCTGAATAAATGCATCTCCGATAGTCACAAAACTGGTTTGATATGTAATAGTTACCACACTTGATTGAAAAATATGAATTATACATTCAAGAAGCATAGATAAAACAGACCTCACACGAACTGTAGCACCAATAGTATATGTTATGTATTTGTGAGATTCTCCCAGAAATAGCAATCCTAGCCATCGAAGCCGTTTAAAATGATGACCTACTGTAAATGCAAAACGATGTGAATTTAAATAAAATGTGGAAGCATCAGAAAAAAGTTGAATCGCGCATCGTTCGTAACCTTGCAAAATGTATCCATGAGCAGAGACAAAACGTAAAACTAAGCATAAATTCGAATTTACTGATCTGTATCTTTTCCATTAGTGATAGTACCTGACTGAACACGAAGCAATGTGGTTCTAATGAATGCATAATATCAATAAAATAGCAGAAAATAAAAATCATCGCTTGTCACTATCAAATGATGCAAAAAATACGTAAAATATCAATAATATTGGTAACAGTCACAAATTTCGGAGTAACTTCAGAGTTCGCCTAAAAGATTTACGTGTTCCACACTGATGCGTTTGGAAGGAAACGCACAGATAATGAAAATTGGCTACGTACTCTCAGCGTTAAATGGTTCAGTTTTAATGCAATTTAGATAAATTTTTCAATTGTTTTTGCCCTTTTTCATATACCAAGGCTATGGAATCATTCCACGGCTCCCCTTGTGATCCAAAGAAGGAATGTAACGATTAAAAATTGGTCATCTTCAACTTGACACTTTTTTCCATCGTGCATTTCAAAATCTGCACATCACTCCTCTTAAAGATGCATGCAGAGCATCATGCTTACAGTTTGGTTTTTGACATTTGCTTTTCAGCCTTGAAAATAGTATCGCAACAAAAGGAGCAACACGTTCAAATTTTGCTCGGGCATCGCCAAAATCCTAACTACTCGCACATCAAATTGGCTAATTTTTGAAATGATCGGTTAGTTAAAATTAGATACAACTAATTAATTGCTTTTCCTAGTGATCATTTTTCTTTCTAAATCGCAACATCCACTAGTATATCAACATCCAACATATTTCTAAATCATTTTGTTTCCACCATTTTTCGTCGAATTGGATCAATATCCTTATAGAAGCTATCGAACGAGCCCAAGATTGTTGAAATAGATTCAGTAATTTCCGAGTAAATCGTGAGGATGGAAGTGGATTGTCGGTATCGTCACTACTACTATTATAGCTCCGAAAGCGAGACTGTCGGCCATTTTCCTTTCGAACTTGAATAACCCAATGGTATTAAATAAACCAAAGATCATTGATATCAATTTAGCCATATCCGAGATAATTGAGTATACTCATTGATAAAACTAAGAACGGTGCACACACTCTTTCGAGCTGAATGAAATTATATATAACGTGCTCAATCCACCTAGCAGTGAGATGACACCTTTTTTATCATTCCGCATGTGTTTTTTGCATGAATATTCTTCGGTGTTTCAGTTTTCATGACATCATTCTAATGTCCGCCGTTTTAATTGGCAATTTGAGATTTTAATCACTCATTACTCTGTAATATCGAAACTGCAAATCGGATCGAATTTGAATCTAAAAGTATGACAATCGATTAAACATCACATGATATGTCGAAATAAGTTCCACTTTAGAGTTTACGGTAATTTAAGGTACTTCCAGAGCCGGTATTCAGGAACCAGCATACCAGAAACCGATATGACGAATAAATTGCAATATTTTTGAGTCCAACTTTAAAGCTTTTCGGGATTGTCATCTTCTATATCGCTTAGAATTTTAAAAATTCATCCTCCTACAATTCCAGAATCGGAAGTCAGAAATGGATAGAATTGGATCTATTTTAATTTGAATTTTTGTGTTTGAAATTCGATTTGGCTTTTTCTGAGAAAACGATTGAGCTTTGAGAAACGATTCGATACTGGAACCGGAATTCGAAATTCGGTGTAACCGAAGTCAGACAAATTCCCTGAGTAGCTGTATAGTTTACATTTGTTTCAAAATGTTTGAAAATCAATGTAGACATCTTTGAGGAATCGTAGTGCGAATTAAATTGTTGGGTGCTTTCCGAAACGAAAACTGAATACAACCAAAAATGAAACAAGTTTATTTGGTTATCGACTATCCAAATCTGCAAACCCGATAAACCTTATTAATTTATGTGAAATAGACATTTTTATACTGATCACCCTGTATCCCCGAAACCGGAAGTTGGATCTTACTGAAAAGCAAGATGTCTTATAGAATCTAAAGACTTTTCATTTGAATCTTAGATAATTCTTAGACTTCATTTGAATCTTAAAACGGTTCAGCCATCTACGAGAAAAATGAATTACACAATTTTTATTTTGTTTCATACGTCCTCCTGTAGCTCCGGAACCAGAGGTCGGAACCAAACGTAATTCAGGAACCTTGTTTGGGAGCATACGACTTTTCATATAAATCTGAGTTTGTAGAAAACGGTTGAGTCACCTCCGAGAAAATTGAGTGAAATTATTTGTCACACACGCATTTGCTGATCTCGACGAACTGATTCGAATGGTATATGGCTGTTATGTAGCATTTATTGCTGTAAGTAGTTTAAATCAATATAATTATGGAATTGTTATCAACTCGAAAATGCTGCCATCATCTAGTTTATTTATGTCATATTCGAACAATTATGTTGCCAAAAACGAACCGTGCTAAAATCGGTCCGAGGCAAAATATCATGCTGTACACAGTCTTTTGAGTACTTAGAAACAAATGTATGTGACAGTATAAAAAATCGTGTTTTATGTTGCTTCCAAGCATTTCTTTGCCAGACAGCGCTTAAAACTTCTAATGCTGGAATAGGGGAAAAAGTCACTTACACAAAAATTTCGATATCTCTGTTAAAAATAGACGGATTTTAATAATCTATGGCTTGTTGGATAGCAATTTCCGTGCGGAATCTAAGTCTGAAAATATATTCTGTTTTCAAGGTCAATTGTGACAGATACTGTAAAAAAAACTGAAAATTTTGACATAAAATTTCGTATAACTCAAAAAGTAAACATCCGATCTCAAAACCATTCAATAGCGTTCAGGGTGACGGGGAGTCCTTTCATTTGCGTTTAGTTTGATCAAAATCGGTCCAGCCATCTCTGAGATCTCGACCTCTTAGTTGACAACACACATACACACACACGGACATTTGCTCAGTTCGTCGAGCTGAATAGATTGGTATATGACATTCGGCCCTCAGGGCCTCGGAAAATTTTTCTAAAGTTTGAGCGAATTCTATACCTATTTTTTATACTTATAAAAAAGGGAAAAATTTAGAGTATTTTTTTTTGTGGATCCCAATATATGCATAACAAGAGATGTAAATTTACGAAATGTTTTTATCGATGTACACACTTAAAAAAACCCTGTGATTTTACATCTTATTAGATGCACATAAATGGAGCGTCGCAGTTCACGCAAATTTACGTGGAAGAACATTTAATATTGTGTCTAAAACTCCATTACATGAAATTCATTGAAATAAAAAAAAGAATACTGATAAACAACAGCCGCGACTTGAACCTAGACTCATCGGATCGCAAGTACGTCTGTTAATCGACTGAGCCACAGAAGCATGCATCTGCTTGGCTGGTAAAAGGTGCATTTAAATTCATACAGTCGCACCTGCCAGCAGAACGCAAAAACAGTCGAAACCAGTAAAATTCAAGCTCATATAACATTAAGTCATTACAAATGAGATTTTTCGTCATTTGACAAATTAGGTCTTTATGAATTTCATCGTATGAGGGATTAAGTCACCTGTAAATTCAAATTTTTTTGATGTGTAGTTTTCATATTTCAGTACCAAACATCGTCAGTATCTTCAAGTACAGCTTCCGTAATCTCACCAACTGTCACGATTTGGTGCCATCAACTTTCTGTAAGTGAACAGTTGCCTTTTTTAGTTCGATGTACGCTTATAGACGACATTTCCAGTTCGCTAGCGTCATCTCTGACGGACAAGTTGAAGTTTCGCTTGAAACAGGTGATCACACTATTTACCGTTTTTGCGGCCTCCGGTTTTCAATTTTTCTTGATCGAGTCTTCCTGGCTATTGACAGACATTAACCAAAGACTATTATCACTATAGAGACAATTGATTTGGCCACATTCAACAATTTCGATAGTTTGGCGTGCGAGATGTTCGGATTATTACGAAGCGCGAGCAAAACTTCGACGCATTGCTTCTCTAGATTCGATGCCATATTAAGGAGTGTATCGAAGAGTAGTTAGCAACATTGATTATTGAATAAAAAAACGAAAAAACATATTTTGACATCAGTTTTCGATATATTGTAGAAAAATTACATTTTTGTTCATTTCACTGATTATATTGAAGAAAATCCTAGTTTCTGTGAAACGCTTGCACTTTGGACTTGATATTTTTCATTAAATTCTGCACAGTTACTTTTGTGACTTTCCTGATGGCAGCAGTAGAGTTTTTTTTTTAACTCCTGCATGTTTTGGGACACTGTACCTTCCTTCCGAAAGTGCCGCCTGACAATTGCCCAATACCTTTCAATTGGCCGAAGATCCGGGCAGTTCGGTGGGTTGATGTCCTTTTCCACGAATTGTACTTTTTTTTTGACAACCACTGTAGAACGGAGTTGGCGTAGTGGGCTGAAGCCAAATCCGGCCAGAAGTGAGGAGGAGCCTTATGCTTTCTGTACAGTGGCAGCATTCTCTTCTTCAAACATTCTTCCTCGTACACCTTGGCGTTAATTGTGCCCTTCGTAAAGAAAATCGACGAGCGCAAACCACAGGTACAAATTGCTTGCCAGATCAACACCTTCTGCCCAAACTTTTCCATCGCCACCGTGGTGTCAGCGTCATCCAGGTCTTGGTACACCGATTTCGTATAATATTACGGCCCGGGCAGCGCTCGAGAGTCTTCCTTGGCGTAGATTTCGTCGTCGATCAGAATGCATCCGTCTTTATTCTGTAGAATCCGGTTATACAGTTTTCGCGCTCTTGTTCTGGCCTGAACTTGCTGTACCAGGGACTTTTTCGGCACCTTCTGTTTCTTGTACGTTTTCAGGGAGTTCCGTACTTTGATCCGTTGAATCATCCCGATGCTGTTGTTGAACTGCTTGGCCAAATCCCGTGTCGACGCCGATGGGTTTTTCCTAAACCACTTTTAAGTCCCGGTTGGGCTGGCTGGGACCCGTTTTCCTATCGGATCGGGGCAAATCCTTCATGGAAAGGGTATTACCGAACTTCTCGATAATATTTTTGACACTGGTGTGGTGCACTTTCACTCGTTTTGCAATTTCGTTGTACGTGACAGTACTTACTGAGCACCAAGTGTGCAGAATTTTCTTTCGCGTTTCCGGATCAATTTGACTCATCATTGAAACGATAAACCGTACCGGAACCAATCTATTGCGCAACTGTTATTGACATGTAAACAAACATGTCACCGTGAAAGACGCTGCAAAAAATTAAGCCATTTGAGAGTAATAACTGTTTGAATGTTGCTAACTACTTATCGATACACTCCTTACCAACCGAAGAATAATTGTTACTATCAAACAGTAGTCATGGAGCGTCACTCACACATTTTTCACAAAGGTAAAGATTTTTTTAATCCACAAAAAGCGTTGACAAATTTTAAATTGTAACATCTATAGAATACTGTAAATGATATGCGGAAGATTAGGTAAGCAAAATGCGAAACATGCGACTCGCACGCAGTAAGAAGTTGACAAAGAGTGAAAAAAGTGGCTCGGAACGCAACAGAAATGAAGAGATGGTAAAACTAAATGGTCGCTCTAGATTTTATCAAACCCAAATCGAAATAATTTTTTCACTATTTTTTTTTCAAACTGCAATCAATGACCTTTATTTGAAGCATTCAACATTGTAATTTCGATCATATACTATTGAATGAATCAAGCTTCAAGGTTTGTTCGCGACGAAATTTGAACACATCTGTATCCTTATATCTCTGGAAATACTTCATCAACGCGTGAAACATTTCGCAGACTGATGACCGTATGTCTGTTTGTTTAGTAAAATCAATTTTTGGTGAAACTACAACTCATGTTTTCATTAATATTACTAAGGGATTCTTCAAAAAACTTTTCTTTGAATAGTGAATAAGAGCAAAAAAGTTTGTTTGGGCATACACTAGCATAACGTTTTCAATTTTTAACACTTTTGACCCAAGTTAATAGGTATTCTTCGTTTTATCTAAATGACGGCTCAGTATTTTAAGCACATCTCACCTTGTTGTACCGGAACCGGAAGTCAGATCTGAACAAAAGTCAAAAGCTGTTCATTTGTATGTATTGGGATTATTGCTCTGTATTTCCGAAACCGGAAACTGGATCTGGTTAAAATTCTACATCAACTTATGTACACATAAAACTTTTCATTTAAATTTGAGTTTGCGAAGATCGATTTAGCGGTTTTTGAGAAATTTGAATAATTTCCGTTTTGGAGCACACGAGCACTTTACCGGCACTTCAATGTATTTGGTCATCAACTAACTAGACCTGGCCAATTGAAAAATTCTACGCGGCTATTTGAGTAGGCTCTATTTTTTCGTGTCATATATCAAAACACACTCCTGAAAATTAATTTTTTATACTTGTCAATCTGTAATTCCGGAACCATAAATAGTATTTAAAAGAAATCCGGTAGAGTTATATGGTATCTTAAGACCTTTCATTTGAATTTAAGCTTGTCAAAATTGAATGAGCGGAATTCTAGTGCACTTTTTTAATTCATTTTGTACATCTTATCCTATAACTCCGGAACCGGAAATCGGATCCATATGAAATTCAATGGAAGCAAAGCAAAGTCTTGGCATTACATTCCTTTTGTAGAATTTGACCTTTCTGTTTCAACAGACATCGCAGCCGATTCTTAGTGTACAGAATCATTGCATGGCTAGTACTATGGATCCTACTGACACTAATGCCATTTTTCATTGAAAAACACTGGTGGCGTGGATTGCTCTGGTTTTGCACTTTCGAGCAGAAATGCAACATTCTGACGGTGTTTTATTGCCATTTCTGCTCGAAAGTGCAAAACCAGAGTAATCCACGCTACCAGTGGTTTTCAATGAAAAACGCCATAAGAATCCTTCCAGATCAGGGCTCGAACATACGACAACTGGCTTGTAAAACCAGCGTCCTATGCATTGAACCGCCAACCCGGGACAAAATTCAATGACAGGCTATGGAACTTTAAAGTCTTTAATTTGAATCTTAGTTGAAGACAATCAGCTAAGCGGTCTTTGAGAAAATCGAGTGCATTTTTTTTATTTTTTTACACCGTTATTCCCGAACTGGAAGATCGATTCGGGTAAAATTCAATAAACGTTTCATTTGAGTCCAAATTTGTGAAAATGTGCTCATTTTTATCACAGACATATTGCATACTCGACGAACTGAGTCGATTGGTATATGATTGGTTTCTTTATAAGAAGGGTAAAAGCTTGTTTTTCCTGCAAGCACTGTCCAGAACGTTCGTAAACATTCGATACACGTTTGATAACAGCCAAGAAGACTGAGAGCGGAACAAAAACGTTTCTCAGTAACCACCAGAATGACGCGAGGGTTAAACAAATATTGCAGGAGAGACCAGATCTCAAACATTCGTTGCAAGCGCCGGCAAGGTTTGAGGTCGTTCAAGATGAAAACTGTACCGAACCGTAAACAGAAATTGACGGTTTAAGCATGGGTTGGCAGATTGAATCGCGAATATTTGACGAAATTTTCTTGCATGATAATGGACAATTTTACAGAATATCTTTTCATACCGCCATACAACGGAATGGTATAGAGGACATTTCAAAATGAAGAAGTCAAGTTTCCCAAAAAAAATGTTTGATTTGGCAGACAATATGAAACTGTGGACGAGCAAACCAAAGCTTCACCACTATCGGAACGGTAAACAAAGAAACATACAATGAAGAATGCCTAAAGAAGCGATTATTACATTTTGGCATCTTGTCACTACGTCAAAGATATTTTGGAATGATATAAAGCGAATGGAGTCCATGTTGTACTGAAAGATGCAAATCATAAGTTTAAAAAAAAATTAAAAAGGAGTTGTACCTATTGAGCAGTATTGGGCTGTCATGAAGAAAGAACTCTTTCTCAATATGAACAGTATGCTACAACTACAGAAAATATATTTCTAAAATCTTGGACAAAAGCACCTAAATCGGTTGCAGAAAAATCTGCACAGACCATAATGGCTTCATGTAGACTATCTAGTCAGAAACATAACCGGATTCGTCCCGGGTTGGCGGTTCAATGCATAGGAAACTGGTCCAACAAACCAGTTGTCGTATGTTCGAGCCCCGACCTGGAAGGATTCGTAGTGTCAGTAGGATCGTACCACCAGCCATGCAATGGTTCTGAACACTCTGAATCGGCTGCAAAGTTTGTTGTAACAGAAGGTCAAATTCCACTACTTTGCTTATAACCGGATTGACGTGAATACGAATAATTTCATCTAATTTAATGCATGTGAAAAATAAAATATCTGACACCACTTGCATATCCTGAAGTCATCGGAATGCATTTAAATCAATACACGCAACGAAATATTGATGTCATTCACCTCGAATGTTAGAATAGAAGAATATTCTTCTTCTATTAAAAACTAGAATCTCTATTTAGAACTGAATTCTAAACCTCAAACAGTAACAATATTCAAGAAACGAAATCTTGATACTAGAACCGGAACTCTGGATCTGAACTTGCGTTTTTTTTCAGGTATCGCAGAGGTAAAATGTCGCTTAATACCTCAAATTTGTTGTCGGGGTACGCGAAATGCAAACACACATACCTCTTTGTTATTCGTTGATGCCATACATTCCAGAAAACTTTAATTTTGAATCATTTGTGGTTAAGTCATACAGCTGAAAATTTTATCATTAATTGCTGATCATATTTCCGATGGCATGTAGCAAAACTTATGTTGATACGTAAAGTAAGGTGTATTCGCGTATTAGTAAAGTAAGACGTATTCCTTGATAAAAAAAAAGTATATCACCTAAGCCATCGTACATTAACCCAACAAATCGTTTTTGACATATTTCTAGACTTTGGTTTGATCGAATAATGTTAAAATCGCGGTAAAATTTTCCGAAAATCTGTGACACTCTACTTATTGAACAAAATATGTTCTGTAAGGAACAATTCACCTGCATGGTTTTGTGTGTAAGTATCATTTCGCCACATTTACTTTCATATTTGTGGAAATTCGGCGATTAAATTTGATTGTCTTGGGAAATCGATTTTTTCTTTACTGAATATGACTGTTACAAATTTCATGATTTGGCAAGTAAAAAGCATGAAGTTGCATTGAATCAAACTGTTTCATTAACTATTTTAGGAGTAGCAATACATTTCATCATCCAAACTGTAATGGGAAATTCCACCGTCGATGGTTTCGATTGTGATATGTGCAAAAACCATCCCCGAATATCCTACACTTATGACTAGTTGTTTTATTCCATAATATCACCTTACAGAGGACAAAGAGACACTGTTCACACACTGTTCAGAGCTTTCCCAGAGACGCTCGGTGCACGACCTCAAGCCCGTGGAATATGGGCAGCCTCCGGTTGGAATCCGTTCTCATCGGCAATATAATTCACGGTGTAAACCTGACCATCGTCGCCGGTGTACGAATATGATCCTTTCACCACCAGGGCACTGATATCATCACCGAAGCTTTTCAGCTGGGCTTGTTCTTGTCGGTTGATTTGATTGCTGGTGTCGTAGCTGAAGATATAGTCGAATAATTTCAGAACTCTCTAATCTAATTTGGCACCCCATAAAATATACTCACGCGAATTTGTATCCTTCGATTCCCAGATTGTCATTCTCGTAGTTAATAATTTGCGCATCGCGTTCCTCTTGAGGCGGAGCAGCTAGAGCGGTAGCTAAAACAACAGCAAAAACGACAAAGAACTTCATTGCTCCTTAATTTTCGCGGATTGCTCAAAAACAGTATGGCACAACAAATCACAATCCACCAAATATTCTTGGTTATTCCTCACTGAACTGAGTAAAAGGCGACGATGCATTCGATATTTATATCAACCGTTAACCTGAAGCGGAATATCCCTTCTCAGAATCAGTCGCGTTGTTCGCGAGTATTCAAATGAGACGCCATCAGAAACAAGCTACGTGATGCAATAGGCGCGAACATCAAATCGGTATTATGATAAAAGGTTAAATTTAAGAAACGGCCGGCACACCTTTGGACGCACGGTGCAACACGACGGCCAACAAAGGCCGGGTTTATGTGTTTTGTGTTTGGGGACGATCTAGTAACATCAACTGCACGTCGTCGGCCGGTTGGTCCAATGAGTCTAGTTTCGTTCGAGTTTTTATCTCTCGTCAACATCCATAAAACATGGAACTGCCATCCAACGAACCGGTTTCGGCAAAATTTTGCGCCCAATTAGAGACAGACGGGGGTGTTTGGAAGAGGACGCAAGACCTTGAACCAGTTTTACCGATCAACCTTCAAATGGTCGGCCTCACAGAATAATTCTGCTTAGGAACTTGAAAACGGGGCGCCCGCTCAATGTCAATCGATTGAATTTTCGATGGACCGAAAACCGATCTTTTCCGATGTGTTCTAGCACATAACATTTCCGATGAGATATGATGCAACTGTCACGTCAATCAAAGCCCATTCATTTGTTTGACTCAGATTCATACAGTCACTTTGACTATATAGATAACATTTTCCTTAATCCTGGGTAGCGCGCAGTTTCATGTATCCGGATTTAAAGCATATTATGCTCCTGCGTGAAATGTACTATGTACTATACTATTTTAAATTAGCATTGCGAACGAGCATTCCACTGACACTTTTGAAGAACATTAACTTTTGAAGCTATGATTCGCAAAACAACACATATGTAATTATCGCTCCTATAAAATGTATTGCAAATTGGCGCTCATTACCAAGGTATACAATTTTTTTTCCGGGATGTGAAATTCAAAGCCATTCGAATAGGCCCGACATGGTGGTAAACACAACAAAAAAATCTAATTAATTTTCATTTCATGTGTCGCAATCATGTCAGTGCAATTGATATTAATTGGTTCCGTTTCTGGCAGTGTGCCATCACCACCACACATTGGGTGGATTGATGACTGGATTCTTGGTGGAGGGGAGGAGGATATTTTATAAAACAACAGTATGAGACTCGTTTTAATTGATTGAACAGTGTTGTTCTCGCCGTTGCCGGAAAAAAGTGCAAGTAAAATTGGAAGTGAAAGCAACGCGATTCAATGGAGCAATTAACTGGCTTTACCCAGCTTCGGGTGAGGTCCCGATCAGTGAATTGCCTTGAAATTGCTTCAAATTGTAAGCCTCTAATTAAACCTAAAATATAGTTAATAAAATTTTAGATCTTTATTCAAAAAAATCAACCTAAAAAAATTTCTTCACCTAATTTAAAATAGTATCTATATTTGTGGAAATTATATCATAATTTGATTTCCTTGTGTAGTATTCACTGTAGAAACTGATTGATTGATTGATTGATTGAATTGAATTAAAGGATTGAAACTATGTAAAATTGAGTTAATAGTTTCCGTTCTTGTCCACGCACATTTACTTAAACTAAAAAATATTTGAAAAAACGAATCGCTTGCTAACTTTCAGCTTAGATATTTTACATTATTTCTTTGTACCTGCACTTCGGTTATATGAAAGGGCGATAACTAAGCTTTTCCGACCGTAAACCTTGTTCAAATTGTTTTTAAATTGTAAGTAAAGAGTGATTTTTCAAGGGATATAGTAGTTGAAAGACAGTGACTTTTTTGGGATACATTGGTGGCTCTCGCAATGCTTCTGGCTGGTCTTTACTACAGATGCGACAATTTTGCTTCCATTCAATACCAAACTGCCCATAAATTGGAAGAAGGGTGCGATGCACTCTTTCAACCGAGCATGAATTTTGATAGTAAAATTCAATAATTTTCAAGCGTTGTTCGTTTGTAAGTCGATTCATGATTAAATTATAGATTAAACTGCACAAGTTTCATAATAACACAAGGCACGATTTACGCGTGATCTGTCAAAAATAGTGTTGCCAAAAAATAGCTACAAAAAATCACCCTTTAGTTTTGATATTTGTACCTAAAAGCCCCTATAGATATATAAATTGGACCCGATACTATTAATAATCATTCGGGTTACTTTAATCGTCCTAAATTCCTTCCAATGTAGTTACCGATCGTACGTTTCACTGCTACGCTTATTGGAGTTCTCAGACAACAATATAGCTTTCCATTTACGAAAAGTCTAGAAAACATTCTTATCCTCATCCGAATACAAAGATTTAGAAAGCCTAGAATCTATATACGTGTGATGGGCGTCGAAAATGCACTTCCTTTTCAAACACCAGTTGACACTGATTGAATTGCAACTTAACTTTTGTCATTAACAAAGAACACTCTACTAGAACTAGGCCCGTACCCAGGATTTCGTTTTGGGAGAGGCCCAAACATAAAAAAATAATGTTACTGAAGATTGCTGATGTACCTAATTCTCGGTGTGTCTTTTACGGATGTTTTTAACAGACACATTAAACTTTTTCACTGAAGCTGTTATACAATGACAATACAATTGTATTACATTTACTGTCTTGTTATTTCTGTAACACATGTCTGAAATCTTCTAAATAATTAAACATCTGTGTCAAATGTGCCAGGGGTCAGGACAGTTGCACTGTAAGGCATATTGCGTAATGTTCTAGTTCTAGATGCATAATGTAGGTTAGTTACAAAATTTAAATCTGGATTTTATAGCAAATAAAACTGGCAGCTCCAGCAGTGTTTTACTCGTGTTTCAAATATCTGAACAATAGAACGGCATCGTAGACCAGTTTTAAATTTGACAGAAGAACTGGTCGAATAAATAAAACTAGAACGGCTTGCTGGGGATTCATTTGTTCCAGTTTCTGCTCTATTATAGATCTTCCATATAGAACTTCTAGTTGCTGAATTTGCTCTAATAAGCTTATCCAGATATCAACAGTTGTTTTAAACTTCAATGCTGAAATTTACATATTTAGAACATGACAATGAAAGTAAGATTATATTTCGCTTTTTGAAACTACATATGTACATTTAACAATACAATTATTTGAACGGATGAGGAGTAATAGTTTGTGCCATTTTTTAAATATCTTTTGATATTATAACAAAATGATCTGTATCAATTACAAATAAAACGGTAGTCAAACTATAATATCAGTTTCACTTCGATTCCATTTTTGGTCGGGTCCATAATCGCTTTGAATATTAACCATCCGGATCTAGAATAGTTTCACAAACAGTAATTTATGTAACTTGAATTAAACGATGTACTGTGTGCATTTTAATAATGTGCATGCTTTGTATAAATGTCAAAACGTGCTATAATTCAAACAATATTTTACTTTTGACCTCATTTTGATTCTTAAGTTTGAAATTTCAAAAGAATTTCCAGCGATTTGTATGCCCCATGTGGAGAATACAAATTGACTGTTCGTGATGAATATCTGAGGATGATTATCCTTGATGTGTATGTAGGTAAAGTATTGTTATACCTTCCAATTGTTACAAAATGGTAAAGGTAAACCAGCACCAGCCTGTTATGAAACAACAAACAGAGAGTATGAGCCGAGCAGCGATTATGTTTATCCTCATTCGGGAAGCTCCTGCCAGTACGGACCCCTGAGGTGAGTTTATGCTTCCTATTGGAATAATTAAATTTTTATTTTTAATTGGAACCAAACGGTGGAATGGGCGAATGTGTTCGTTCCAGGGGGAGTTGAAAAACATATAGATTACGATTATAATTGCGTTTAATGAGGAAAAATTGAAACCAGATTGTAGCCCCGTTGCATGGAGTTCCCATAAGCTTTCACTTATACACATGCTGTTTAAATTGACCGTTATTGAATTTCTGTCTATGTTCGATATTCTTTAATCTACAGCAGGGGTTCCCAAAGTGGTCGATATGGACCCCTTGGGGTCGATATCCTTTTTGCGGGGGTCGACGTAAACGTAAAACTCACTATGGGGGTCGCCGAGGTCTAGAAATCGACCCCTATTGTTTGATATAAGTTGTTATTTGAAATATTTACGCTAAAAAAAGTTGTTTTTATTTGACCATCCGCAGAAGTTGGTAAGTATTTTACATCAATTTCAAAAAAGCAAGACATTGAATTTTCACAGGAATTTGTTGATGGGGGTCTACGGCCTAAGTTAATTTTAGTAAAGGGGCCCATGACCCAAAATAGTTTAGGAACCCCTGATCTACAGGGTCGATTATGGAATTTGCATGAGGTAAAGACCATGTGAAGAAGTTATGGAATCCATGGCAAAGAGAAACTTTGAGGAGCATGATCTGATATACTTCTCGTGGAATGTAGTCGAAATCATCGTGAAAATCGATGGGGTAATGTCCGGTTTTTCATACTGATAAATACCGAGTTCCGTTTTTGACTTATGAGGCTATGTCGAAAATTTCATTTGCTCACTGAAAAAATCCTCGAGCACATTTTATTATCAATGTAACACAGTTCCTAGTATGGCTGCAGTAGATTTTTGCGACTGATAAATATTTTTGGAAAAATACGTCTGGCTACTCTGATCGTAAATCCAGGGACTTGAAGAGAAGTTCATATTTGATCACAACAGTGCACAGTGGTTCAAAAGCGCAATTTCACGCTCTTAATTGATAACTGATAGGAACGTGGTTTTTAAGGTACAAAACCTTCAGCCAAGTTGCTTAGAATGATAGACGCCATCTTTCGGCAAATTTTATTTATGTGATTAATCCCCCTAAAAGTGAGTTAAAAAAATTATTTTAGTTCAGAGCCAACATAGAGGCTAAGTTACTTCGACAAAGTTGTTCAGAAAGTTATTTCAAACAAATTTGCTGAAGATACCATTCCCGTAACTTGAGTGTAATTCATGATATAATGTATTTTCTGAAAAGGGTGTCCTAAAACCAGTTTTTGTATGTAAACTAATATATTTTCAATTTATAAGAGTTTTTCATGTTCTACAAAGTTTTTCATCATTAAAAACTACACAATTTTCTCAAACATACTATGCTGCTATCATTTCAGTTTAATGAAATAGAACCATTTTTCAAGTTTTTTACTACAGAATTTCAACTTGTCTATCATCAAACGGCGCAGAAAGGTGCAGATGAGACTACTTACATATTAAACTACTTGACAAGAGCTTTCATACCATGGTTGAATTACTCGTCTGCGATCGTCTGCAGGCGAGATATGTTCTTTTCAAATATCCTTGTCCTTGACATTTGTAATGATAAGGTTCATTGCATATCAGATCAGACTTCAGTATATATTCGTTACCATGGTAACTCTCACAATAAATGATTTTTATGGACATCGAAATCTACAAATAGAAAAGTTTAGTAATCATTACAGACGATTTTTGAAAGTAACTGTCAGACGTTCTTTGAAAGTGAGATAAGAAGCCATGATTTTGAAAAGAGGCAATCATCATGTCGAATTACGTTATGTCATTTTTTGGTAAGTTTTTCTATAGAAAATCTCTGCGGACAAATATCCTCCATTCATCAATTGAAGTGAAGATCGATAAACGCTTGCTATATTGTACTGTGCACAATGATTAAGAAGTTTCTTTCACACAGATTTCGAGAGTATTATACACGCAAGCAACACAGATCACTTTCGAATCGGGATCCCATGAATTGGTTATTAGTTTCATCGGATCCTTTGGCTACAAATATTCGTGAATGGCCAAAACAATCCAAGAAGAATCTGTCGGACAATGCTAAGAGTCTTTTATCTGGTTAGGAACATTGTCAGCTATCATAAAATAAATACAAAGAAATAAAAAATGAGTTTTGATCATACTTTCTCTACCAGAAAATGACATTATTTAATTCGATTTAATGATTGCTCTTTTAAAAGTCGTGACAAAACAGTTACCAAACTATTCAATTTATAGTCTTCGATGTGCAAAAAAAATCATATTTTGTGGCAAGTACCATAGTAATGAATATATACTGAAATCTGATATGACATGAAGTGAACCTTATCATTGCAAATTGGATATTTGAAAAGAACATATCTCGCCTGCAGACGATCGCAGACGAGTAATTCAACCACGGTATGAAAGATCTTGTCAAGTAGTTTAATATGTAAGTAGTCTTATCTGCACCTTTCTGCGCCGTTTGATGATAGACAAGTTGAAATTTTGTAATAAAAAATTTGAAAAATGGCTCTATTTCATTAAACTGAAATGATAGCAGCATCGTATGTTTGAGAAAATTGTGTAGTTTTTAATGATGAAAAACTTTGTAGAACATGAAAAACTCTTATAAATTGAAAATATATTAGTTTACATACAAAAACTGGTTTTAGGACACCCTTTTCAGAAAATACATTATATCATGAATTACACTCAAGTTACGGGAATGGTATCTTCAGCAAATTTGTTTGAAATAACTTTCTGAACAACTTTGTCGAAGTAACTTAGCCTCTATGTTGGATCTGAACTAAAATAATATTTTTACCTCACTTTTAGGGGGATTAATCACATAAATAAAATTTGCCGAAAGATGGCGTCTATCATTCTGAGCAACTTTGCTGAATATACTTGAGCTTGAGCTTGAGCTTGAGCTTGAGCTTGAGCTTGAGCGACCACCCCTGGTTGCTACTCCGTTACTGATCGGAATTAGCTGAAATTGTACAGGGAGTTTCTAGATGATCCGACCTGGGACTGGTAAATCATCCTTCAATGTACATCTTCTGGTTATCCCAGAAATCATTGATCAGTACCGGCGCCGGCCAGGCCCGAACGTAGATCGTCTAAGGAATGGGAAGGGATGTTAGTCCAACACTTGTTGTTACTAGAGGCCGTATATACTACTGCGCACTCCACAAGTGTCACGGGAGAAGGATATTTGTTAGTAAAAATTTCAGTACTGGTATTATTCGCGCGCGACTCAGTATGTTACGGTTTTAAGATGCTCGGATGCACCACTAAACTCACTGACTTCCCGAGTGAACGTTTCAACAATATCCTATATTGAAGTCCCGGGAAGACTTGATTCACAGCTCTTATTCGAGGAAACTGAAGAAAAAATTGCAATACTATTGCGTAAAGAATAAAAACTTCCCTATTTTTAATAAATGAAACTACGTGATACAAAATAAACGAGCGAATAGGATTTAGAAAAAAAAGTTGATTCATTGCATTGAAATATTCTAAACAGTTTTTATAAAATCATTTTAAATCACCAAACAAAGGTCAAAATATTTCACGCGCGTCTTGATTCTTTATTATTTCCGCTTTATTATTTTTATTATTTATTAAAATTATTAATTGGTTATATTAGTTGATCTGGGCAGCAGGCTACCGAGAAAAATATTAATTTACTCTTTGAAATATTATTATCAAGTGTTTTTTACTATGTATTCAATAAACCGATATATGTTATCTCTGTTATTAACTTTGTAATATAAACGGAATTTGCGTAATGGTTGATTTTTATCATTCATTTTATAATCCTGAAAGACAATCAATAACATGGAAGAAGAAAACATTCCAAATAAAACTTTTCTCGGAAGCTAGACGGAAATTGATAGGTTGAATGAAGAGATAATTTAGTAAAATAGAGTAATCAGAAGTGAAACATTGAAAATATCTGATAACTGAAAGGAAAA
Organism: Malaya genurostris; assembly: GCF_030247185.1. Taxonomy (NCBI): domain Eukaryota; kingdom Metazoa; phylum Arthropoda; class Insecta; order Diptera; family Culicidae; genus Malaya; species Malaya genurostris. The sequence goes on from NC_080571.1 coordinate 257,473,636, forward strand.
AGAAACTCCTGCAATTGTCGCCTTTTACGCAGGCCTTCCGAATGCTCATGCGTGCACAAATGCGACAGCGAGAGCGCACCGAATATGTGTGTGTCGCATATATATCCTGTGAGCGTGAGCGCCGACTAAAAGAGCAAATCAAAAGCGTGTACGAGACGCGTAGCGAACACATAGAAACGGGATGTACTGCTTGAAATTTCAGAGTATCGCATTTTCTTCTGCGCGCGACTCGTGCGCTTTGGTCTCACGAGACAGCGCACGAGATTTTTTATGAGCGCAGCTTGTGTGCTATGTGAGCCACAGTAAAAGCTGCTGTTATAATTACTTTTTCGTGCCTAGAGCGGTTCGTGCGACTTGTGTCCTATCCTAAAAGAAGAGATGAAGAGGATGAAAATAACGTACAAACCGCTCGTAGATCGCATGAAACGAGCGCGCCGCGCTATCTCATGCGACGAGAGCGCTTGAGCCTCGCTCTTGGCAGAATGCGATGAGACTATACAGCGAAGCGTGCATCAGTTTCTGGTGCGGTACGTAAATGTGCCAAAGAGTTCTCTTGAGAGCGGCAAAAGTACGTCGCATGCGCGTGGTTGTCTTATGAGAATGAGAATTAATTTGTCTCAGCGCAAAATAAAGAGCGCGCGTGCATAAGGCCTGCTTTTACGACATGGAAGCAGGAACCCAGTGGATCTATTCTTGGTTCAATTTTTTCCGCCGGATTCCACACGGCATCTAGGCTGGTACTGTCCGGAGAGAGCTAATAGGTACTATCAATCTCCTAGTGGACCCCAGCCCCTTCTGAGCAACTTTGCTGAAGATACTGTACCTCAAAAACCACGTTCCTATGAGTTATCAATTAAGAGTGTGAAATTGCGCTTTTGAACCACTGTGCAGTGACCCGAAGCAAACTGTCTATAAAACAAATTTCTTTTCCTGCTTTTGTCGAATCAAACCGCTGGAAATGGTTTTCTTAAAACCTGGATCACAACTCTTTCGAGAATTTGTGCGTGATTCTTGTTATCAGGATTGACAAAACTTGAGCTACCAATAAAAATAACTATTTTAAGGGGCGGGTAGGGTCTAACACTTTTGAAAAATCATTTATTATTTACTTTGTATTTTCTAAGAGTAAAATATTTCAAGAATATTTTGTGAAATTTTTAAGCCTATTGGAACGAAACTCTGAGAGTTATGGATTTTGTGAAAATGTTAGACCCTACGGGTCTGAATGAATGATTCGAATGTTGCTCTTTATCATGCAAAACATTGGAATTTATTTTGTTGAACGATAATTCTGGAAAAAATTTGCAAAAAATAATGATGATGCTTCCGCAATTCTGTGATTTTTTGTAAGAAACAGGAAAAAAGAAACTAATTTTTTAACTAATACAAAGAGCGAATCGAATCAGTCGAAGATTGCCTCTATTTTTTTCGGAAATTACTTGTAATACTATGTGCCATTACATCTAATGGTTCTATGTTTGAGAGACTATGCAACTCGTTTGTACTAAACCAGAGAGGACGCTTTAAGATCATTTCCAGAATTTTATTCTGAATGCTTTGAAGCATCTTCTTCCTGATGGCACAACAATTTGATGAAATCGGTACTGTATAAAGCATGGCTGGTCTGGAAATTTGATTATTATTAATTTGTTCTTAAGACAGAACTAAGGATTTCAGTCTATAAGAAGATATAACCTTTTAATATGTTTGCTAAGCTCTTTTTAATGTAATTCTTGAAAATTGGAGTTTTATCATACGTAAGACCTAAACACTTCGCTTTATATAACCATCTAGCCTTGTCAATTCCAAACTAATCAATTTGATGGCACGATTATTATATGGTTGAAGAAAATATACTCAAAGCGTATGCGGAAAAACAACGAATTGTGTTTTATGTTGCATTTGGTGAAATTTTCCTTTTCGTCAGATAATCAATGAAAAATAGGTTTCTCTGAAGCCGACTGCATATAACTCTAAAGTTTCTACTAGTGACCAAAAGAGAAGTATCGTATCAGAAGAGAGACTGTTGGCGACCAACGCACAGTGGTTCAAAAGCGCAATTTCACGCTCTTAATTGATAACTCATAGAAACGTGGTTTTTGAGGTACAGTATTTTCAGCAAAGTTGCTCAGAATGATAGACGCCATCATTTGGTAAATTTTGTTTATGTGATTATTCCCCTTAAAAGTGAGATATAAGTATTATTTTTCCTCAGGACCAACATAGGGGCTAAGTTACTTCGACAGAGTTGTTTAGAAAGTCATTTCAAACAAATTTGCTGAAGGTACTATTTTCGTAACTTGAGTGTAATTCATGATATAATGTATTTTCTGAAAAGGGTGTCCTAAAACTAGTTTTTGTGAGAAAACATATACATTTTCAATTTATATGAGTTTTCCAAGTTATACAAAGTTTTTCATCATTAAAAACTACACAACTTTCTCAAACATACTATGCTGTTATCATTTCAGTTTAATGAAATAGAGCCATTTTTCATGTTTTTTTTACAAAATTTCAACTTGTCTCTCATCAAAAAGCGCAGAAAGGTGCTGATGAGACTATTTACATATTAAACTACTTCAAAAGAGCTTTCATACTGTGGTTGAATTACTCGTCTGCGATCGTCTGCAGACGAGATATGTTCTTTTCAAATATCCTTGTTCTGGACATTTGCAATGATAAGGTTAATTGTATATCATATCAGATTTCAGTATATATTCGTTACCATGGTAACTTGTTACGTATAGTACCGACCGTTCTGTCTGTAAAGGGAAAGATGGCGCGAACCTTACCAACTAACACTTTTGCGCCATCCGCGATAAGCAGATGTGTTAGCGGATTTTAACTTAATTTGCCCGGACTCTTATCCCAGGGGGGGGACAATTTGGCTCGCACTAATTTTTGGAACTGCAATACCGTGGAAAGTTTCATTTTCATTGAAACCGAAGGAAAATATCTAGAAACTACGAGAGCTAAGAAACAAAGCAAATACAAAAAGACTTACCCACGGATCGCCAAACACATCTTCAAGCGATCTCGACGCGATTTCTTCGGCCACTAGCTATGGCCAGGATCCAGAGCTAGGTGGTAATCTGCTTCTGAAGTCGACCTTTTTTTTCACACACTTCACTCCCGGACCGAAACAAGCTCGAATTATACGGTTTCCACAATTTAACCTCGAAATAATCTTTAGCCAGAACGACGGCCACGCAATCCAATCAAATAAAACCGATACCCTTCGCCCGGTAGGATATTGCGACAGTATCGACTGTCCAGTTCAATGGTTCGATTGTAAGAGAGCGATTCAAAGCTTTTCTCAGTCACAGAAAACTTTTTAGCCTTTCTCCTAATAGCTGTAACCTCAGAAACGCATATCAAGCGGCGTGAAAATAGACATTTTCTTGCACTTTTAAGCTCGATTCAGAATTCGACGTACAGTGAACGAGCCGTTTCATACCCACAATTAATCCCGCCCTCGCGTGCTCCAGTATCTCTCCGATAAATACAATGAACCCTCCACGATGTTAAAAGTTTGTTCTACGCTATTTCAGTTGCAACGCAACAAACTCTCACAATAAATTATTTTTATAGACATCGAATTCTACAAATAGAAAAGTTTAGTGATCACTACAAACGTTTTTTGAAAGTGAGATAAGAAGCCACGACTTTAAAAAAAAGCAATCATCATGTCGAATTACGTTATGTCATTTTTTGGTAAGTTACTGTACTGTAGTTGCTATACTGTACTGTTTATAATGATTAAAAAGTTTTTTTTATGCAGATGTCGGGAGTATTATACACGCGAGCAATTCAGATCACTTATGAATCGGGATCCCATGAATTGGTTATTAGTTTCATCGAATTCTTTGTTGACAAATATTCGTGAATGGCCAAAACAGTACAAGAAGAATCTGTCGGACGATGCTAAGAGACTTTTAGCTGGTTAAGAACATTGTCAGCTATCATAAAATAAATACAAATAACTAAAAAATGAGTTCTGATAATACTTTCTCTACCAGAAGATGACATAACTTAATTCAATTTGATGATTGTTTTTTTCAAAAGTCGTGACAATCATATTTTTTGGCAATGAATGTTAATGAATATATACTGAAATCTGACGTAACATACAATGAACCTTATCATTGCAAATGTCAAGGACAAGGATATTTTAAAAGAACATATCTCGCTTGCAGACGATCGCAGACGAGTAATTCAACCAAGATATGAAAGCTCTTTTGAAGTAGTTTAGGATGTAAGTAGTCTCATCTGCACCTTTCTGCGCTTTTTGATGATAGACAAGTTGAAATTTTGTAAAAAAAATATGAATAATGGCTCTATTCCATTAAACTGAAATGATAGCAGCATAGTATGTTTGAGAAAGTTGTGTAATTTTTAATGATGAAAAACCTTGTATAACATAAAAAACTCATATAAATTGAAAATATTTGTGTTTTCTTACAAAAACTAGTTTTAGGACATCCCTTCCAGAAAATACATTATATCATGAATTACACTCGAGGTACGAAAATAGTACCTTCAGCAAATTTGTTTGAAGTGACTTTCTAAACAACTCTGTCGAAGTAACTTAGCCCCTATGTTGGTCCTGAGCAAAAATAATACTTATATCTCACTTTTAGGGGGATTATTACCAAAAATGAAATTTGCCAAAATATGGCGTTCATCATTCTGAGCAACTTTGCTGAAGATAATGTAACTCGAAAATCACGTTTTTAATGAGTTATCAATTAAGAGCATGAAATGGGGCTTTTGAACCACTGTGCAACGGGTCGATTTGGGTGATCAGAAGTAAAAATATTTCAAAGAATTGAAGTAACGCTCGATCCTTGAGGAACACTTGCTCATCAGATTGACAGTTCCTCTATTTTACCTCGATAGGACAATCAGTTTAATAATTTTAAATCATTTGAAGCATATAAACTTTAAACTGGAAGAACAACTCCAGTGGATAAACCAAGAGATTTATTAGCGTTTACCATGTTCGTTCATCTAACCAGTTGATGAGTAGTTGAATGGTCAAAATGAAATCTAAACAGCTCCGGTGAAAAAAATCAATTCTCATTGATATGAGTCTCAGTAATATCCTAATTACAGTGTAGTTTAATTGGCAAAACAGTTTCCATGGATAGGAGATAGCTGCGGGTTCGAGCCCGGTCTCTGCGGTAACCTTTCCGCGATTTTCATTACATGGTTATATTCGCATGTCATTTTTACAATCTGTTTTTCTCGTTAGATACTGATCAAATTTTAAATGTCATTTTTAGGCATCTAGTTCATATGTAATTTTTAGATACCCATTCCAAAACAGCCCATACCGTAGAATGGGGTAACTTTGTGCCCCGCGTGGTGACTTTGAGACACGCCGTATGTCAAAAGGTAACTTCACTGTTATTAAAAGTGACAGTTTATGTTGTTTATTCTGCTTTTTCAGGTTAGAAAATTTTAATAATTGTGAAGTTACTACCCGTTCAACTGCAAAAACTGCGCCTGCATTTCATATCGTGATAACTAGATGCCTTCATCCTATATCTTTCAAAACCATGCTCGAAAACATTAAACAATGAGGTCACTTTTATGATTTATCAAATTCAACAATAATTTACTATTGATAATAATAACAAGCACTGTTTTAATCTATCAAAAAGTTTTATCAAATGAATTTAATAAAACTATTGATGAAATCTAGATAAATCATTTTTAACCTATCCTGTCACAAACTCACCCCTATTGATGGAGTGACTTTGAACCCAAACCTTGCCGTTCCAATCAAACTAAGCGAGTTATTAGCATTTCAATTTAATAAAGCAAGTTCGAAGCGAAAGAGCAAAGATTTTTTTTTGAAAATTTCAACAGTTATTTATAAAAACCTTTTTTCAATCCACCTAGTTGTGTGATAATGCCTTTCTCTTTCATCAAAACAGCATCATTAAATTATTAATGCCTTTTTATTGAGATAATTTCTTGGACTGGATTCCTCAGAGCTACGGTGATCAACACACAATTGGCATATAAGAGCTAAAGCAATGTGCCTTATTGAATGTATAGTTAAATTTAAATAAAAAACGTGATTAACCCACCTAGCAGTGAGATTATACCTTTTTTTTATAAATCCGCATATGTTTTTTGAATGGATATTCTTAGGTGTTTTAGTTCCCATGATAATATTTTAATTATCGTCGTTTTAAACGGCAAATTGATATGTTAATCACTCATTACCCTGTAATGTCTAAACTGCCAATCGTATCGAATTTCAATCTTAACGTGTGACATTCGATTGAACATTCCATGAGATGTCGAAGTAAGTTCCACTTTAGAGTTTTTGTCATTATTTATGGTACTTCCAGAGCTGGTATTCAGGAACTAGCATAACCCAAAATGATTCTAATGGCCATAAAGTAATACGCCAAACAATTTACATATTAAATATCGGTATGAATTTTAAAAACTCATCATCTGTAATTCCAGAATCGGATAAAATTCACCAATTTTTTATGGGACCTTAAGTCTTTTAATTTGAATTTTAGTTTTTGAAGTTCGATTTGGCCTTTTTGAGAAAATGAATGAGCTTTGAGAAACGATTCGATACTGGAACCGGAATTCTAAAATTGGTGTAGTGTAGAAATCAATTAAATTCACCTGAGGAGTGTGTAGACATCTTTGAGAATTTGTAGTGCGAATTAAAATTTGGGGGTATATTCCGAATCCAAGAACAAATATCGCTTAAACTGAAATAAATTTATTTGGTAATCGACTATCCAAATCTGCAAACCGATAAACCTGATTAGTTTATGTGAAATGGACATTTTTATACTAATCACCCTGTATCTCCTAAACCAGAAGTCATATCTGACTAAAAAAATAAGATGTTTTATAAGATTTTAAGACCTCTCATTTGAATCATAGATGATTCTTAGATTTAATTTGAATCTTAGATCGGTTCAGCCATCTACGAGAAAAATGAATTGCATTATTTTAATTTCGTTTCACATATCATCCTGTGGTTCCGCAATCAGAAGTCGGATCTATATGAAATTCAGGAACCTTGTTTGGGAGTATACTACTTTTCATATGAGTCTGAGTTTGTAGAAAACGGTTTAGCCATCTCCGAGAAAATTGAGTGAAGTTATTTGTCACACACATTTGCTGTTCACGACGAACTGAGTCGTATGGTATATGGAAGTTATGCTCTTCCAGCATTTATTGCTGTAAGTAGTTGAAATCAATATAATTATGGAATTACTTTCAACTCGAAAATGCTGATATCATCTGGTTAACATATGCGATATTCGAACGATTATGTTGCCAAAAACGAACCGTGCTAAAATCGGTTCGAGGCAAAATGTCATAGAAAATATGCTGTACACAGTCTTTTTTGTACTTAGAAACAAATGTATGTAACAGTATAAAATATCGCGTTTCACGTTGCTCTCAAGTATTGCCTTATCATATAGCGCTCAAAACTCCTACTGCTGGATAAGGGGGAAAAGTCGCTAATACAAAAATGTCGATATCTCCGTTAAAAATGGATGGATATTAACAATCTATGGCTTGTTGGATAGCTATTATCTTGTGAGATCTAAGTATAGAAACATATTCCGTTTTCAAGGTCAAGTATGACAGATACTGTCAAAAAACTAAAAATTTTGACATAAAACTTCGTATAACTCAAAAAGTAAACATCCGATCTCAAAACCATTCAATAGCGTTCTGGGTGACGGGGAGACCTTTCATTTGCGACTAGTTTGATCAAAATCGGTCCAGCCATCTCTGAGATCTCGACCTCTTAGTTGACAACACAACCACCCAACCACCCACACACACACACACACACACACACACACACACACACACACACACACACACACACACACACACACACACACACACGGACATTTGTTCAGTTCGTCGAGCTGAATCGATTGGTATATGACATTCCGCCCTCCGGGCCTCGGAAAATTTTTCTAAAATTTGAGCGAATACTATACCTATTTCTTATATATATATATATATATATATATATATATATATATATATATATATATATATATATATATATATATATATATATATATATATATATATATATATATATATATATATATATATCAAGGTAAAAAGAGATAATTTCTGACACTCATTTGGGCCCATTTTTCGACACCAATTTATTCTGATTGAATCGAGTAGTTCACAAAAGTACATACCAAAAAAATTTGAATAATACAGGTGACTTAATTCCTCATAAGATGTAATTCATGAAGACCTAATTTGTCAAATGATGGAAAATTTTATATGTAATGACTTAATGTTAGATTAGCTTTAATTTTACTAGTTTCGACTGTAACTTGCATTCTGCTAGCAGTTGCGACTGTATGAATTTAAATGCACCTTTTACCAACCAAGCAGATGTATGCTTCTTTGGCTCAGTCTATTAACAGACGTACTTTTGCGATCCAATGATTCTCGGTTCAAGTCGCGGCGGTTGCTATCAGTGTTCTTTTTTTTCAACGAATTTCATGTCATTTTGAATTTTAGAACCACCTCAAACATCGTTTTCCGACATCTACTTATTAATCACGTTCCGAAAATACCCATATTGTTGGGAGTTTCAAGCAATATAACTAAACCGGAAGACGCCATCTTGGATTTTGAAACTAGCCAAAAACTTCCTTTTCTTGCACTTACTCTTCACATCCGTTCCGAAAATAGCCATATGATGGAGGTTTCCACATTCATTACACAAAACTTTTCTTACGAACCCAATCCTAAATAACTTAAACTTTTTTTATGAACTACCTCTTTTTACGAACCCCCGTTTAGTTCGTAAATGGAGGTTTCGGTGTAGTAACTTTAAAACGATCCTTAGCTTGTTGAAATCGGTTCAGACATCTTTGAGAAAATTGAGCGGTAGAAAATTCGTTGAAAGATGCACGCAAATAAACTACACTCAGACTCTGTTGGTTTTTTAAGCAATTCTATTGCCTTTCTATAAAGAAAGGAAAAACGTTCATAACCTGTTACAAAGTCACCGCATTTTACGGTATCATTATGTTTAACAATATCCACATCCGTTTTTTTTCACGAAACAAATTCCAAATAACGTGAACTTTTCTACGTACTAAATCCCATTTAACACAAGTGTTTTAACGAACTGATTCGGTTTACGACCCCTTGCTCTATTTTGTAATTGTAGATTTAGTTGCCGCAGTTAATAGCAATCATTTACTCTAAATTGAATTTGCATTCCATTTGTTACTGAATTTTTGATTACATATTATATTACTACGGCATCTGGACGACGATTTCTTACGCTTCTTGAGTCTAGTTCGGTCTTCTCCACATCTGTAAACTCAATCTGGTTACGATAAATCTCCGGAATACTTCTAAGAAAGAAAATCTACGGAACCTGTACTTTCAAATGACTGCAAAATGTGTAGCCTCCTCTGCGTGAGAATCCAATCCACATTTGTTGGTCCTGATCACTACCAGCAGGATATAAATTGAAATAAGTGAGAGTAGGTTGCCAATTCGATTCGATTCATTTCAAGCGAAGGTACTTCATATCGTCAATTTACGGTTTCAGCTGTTAAACGTCGTACGAGTGATTCCGTCGGGGTGTAGTCTAGCCGTTTTCAACATATTCCAACGCGTCATACGTCCTGTGTCAGAGCACCAAGAACAAGAAGGGTAAACACAATAATGTCTCGAGCTGCCTCCCTTATCCCGAATTGATTCGATTGCCGAGGACACTTCAGCCGCAGTAAGTTTCTGTTTCATTTCATCAATGGACCAGCACGTAGTACGCACTCGAAATATTGACATTTGAAGTCGTACATACGCAATTTTTAGCTGCCAACCCAACCACCCTCTCGTTCGCCCATTCCGATTACGTCCCATTAGCACACGCGTCAAATTGGTAGGTCCTTGTTTTTCACGACCCTTCCTCCCACGCTTCGGATTCTTCGGTTCCAGTCATCCACTCGTGATTTGTTTCGGATTCTTTTGTTCGACTTGCTTGACTAGGATTTGATTCATTGAACGAAAAGTACCCACCGATACACCGACGACCGCCGGAACGAGCTTCAAAACGCATTCGCACATCAATCCGGTGCGGTACTTGAGCATCGAGGGGTGTTTTATTATATTTGCGAGACGAATTAAACTGCTGCTTGTTGTAGAATTTATCGCTTTCAAGTGATCCTCGCCCCGGTTTGGGTACTGGAATTTGAAGGAAGAGGGTTAAAACAGTTCGCCCGTGGTATGCCATCAAATATTTGTGCCGAATTGAATTCCGATAAACAGTCGAGTATTAGTTTTAGAGTTGAATGTCGTTGCATGATGTTCTTCGAATTCTATTAATTTTGGGTAAGACAGATGACGGATGCACAACAATATGTGAAAAAACGTCGGAAAGCCGTCATCTTGGAATTTCTATCAGTCGTTCTCGTGTAAAATCGATACAACTTTGAAAGTTTTGAGCTGTCAAAGTATTGTGAAAGCAAATCTGTTTTTTATTTTGCATTAATTGTTTCCCAACCAACCCAATGCATTGCTGAAAACCTGAAAGCATCAACGACGGAAGTCAAAACACACCGACTCAAGAAGCTGTGCGGTGGCTAGCGAAGATTTTCCAAACAAAATTAAGCAGTTTTGCTGAAGGAGAAAAAAAGTCTTAAAAGAACTTCCGCAGTGCAAATGCAGACAAACAGAAAAGACGACGAGCATCCTCCAGAGCAACTATGACTCATCCCTCGCCCGAAAGCCCCGTGTGGAGCACAAAACGTACCCTGCGACACGAGGATACCCGGGATACGGTGAAAGGACGATCATTACGATGATTGCTGTTATTACGGTGAATAGACGACGAAATTAGGCATTGAGTTATACCTTTCATCATGGCCCACCTCTCAGCTTCACTCAGGGGGTCGTTTTGGGGTAGAATGAAATGCCGCAATTATACTCTTTTCACATAATTGCTTGTTGTGTTCGGTTACGATGCGATGGCAATGAAAAGGATGCTGTCTGGTGTAAGGATTTGTATCTGTTTCTGAGGTGCTCTTTGCTTGAAGTGATTTCCGATTATCAATCGAGAAGAAGATGTTGTTGACGGCATTAAGCACCTTTTTTATAATATACTGACCAGTCCAGATGGGAGGAATCGAAAGCTTTTAATGGAGGTTGTAAGATTATCAAACTCATTATGACTACAACACTCATTATTATCACATATTCTCTAAAAGTAGCTACCTTTCGGAACAGTAACAGATGGAGTATCTGGTGAAAACAGCAAAAAAAATTTTTTTTAATCCACCTAGTGGTGTAATGATGCCTTTCTCATATTACTTATATTTTCAAGAACATCACTAGAATCTAGATTTGGTCAAGACTTGAATAAAATCGAAAACTTTCTTTGGGTATAAACTACCATCACCTTTGTAAACAGTTATGTCAAGTTAATAGAGATTAAATGTAGTATCCCTGCTCGCTATAGAAAATTGAACAGAGCACGCTGTGTGCTAGGTGGTGGTGTTTTCTTCTTCCGCACCAGTACGTATCGATACGTATCGGTTTTGCATCATTTTGTGTGACAGTTCGAAAGTTTTGATACTCATCGTCTTATAATAAAGGATCTGGATGAAATTGCACAGTATCTTCTTTGACACCGAGAGCTTCAATTTGAATCATGATTTATGAAAATCGGTTTGACCGTTATTGATAAGTCGAAGTGAGTTCCGAAGTTTTGGAGCATTTCTTCACTATTATCGGTGTTTTTGGAAGCGAAAACCGAGGACTAGTAGTCCCAAAGTAGTTTTATATATTCACTAACAAACAAGGTCTGCCAACTAGATGAATTTACCAGTAATAAGCTTTAAAAAAATTTGCACCTTTCTCTTTTGAAAAAAATACTCATTAAATTGAGAAATTTTCACTTATCGCGCTATAATACCGAAACTAAAAGTTTGATCTGGATAAATTTTTTGGGTACTTTTTAAAGAATTTCAAGGATTTTTTTTGCATCTAAGTTCGCAAAAATCGGTTGAGAAATTTCCAAGAAATTTCTGGTAGATTTGCATATATTGACGTGTAATTCCGGAACCGGAAGTCAAATAAAGATTAAATTCAATAGCGAGCGATGGGTTCATAAGATCTTTCGTTTGAATCTAAGTTTGTGAAAATCGGTCAAGTCAGTGACAATTTTTTTCATTTGTTTGTTTCATATCACCCTGTAATTTCGGAACCGAAAGTCGGATCGGGATAAAATTCAATAACGATCTATGGTACAACAAAACCTTTCATTTGAATCTGAGTTTGTGAAAATCGGTTCAGTCATCTCTTAGAAAATAGAGTGACATTATTTGTCACATACACACATACACACACAGACATTTTGTGATCTCGACGAACTGAGTCGAATGGTATATGATAATCGGCCCTCCGAGCTTTCGTTCAAAAGTCGGTTTTCACAGTGATTGCATAGTCCTTCTTTATGAGAGGGCATAGTAATAGTAACAACTGATCACGAAAACAATTTCGATTATTAAATCTCTATACTTCCATTGACAATCGCTTTCAAAAGACTGTGCTAGAAAAATATGCCACAAACAGTAATGGTCTCTTTAAATTCATTGTAATTCGGGTATTCTTGGAAATCTCAGTGAGTGAATAAATACATATAACACAAGTTTTGCAAAACATCATTTCATAATCGCTCCGCATTCTTCTACTCCTAGTGAGTTTGGTGGATTAACCTATTTCCGCACAAAAACAACATTGTTGGTTTCGCATCACTTCTTCATCGGTTTTTTTGTAGTGGCATTATGCCAGATCCGGCCAAAATATAGTGTCACGTACACTTTAAGAGCTAACTACGGGTACGAGTTCCGTCTCTTCGGTAATCTTTTCGCAGTTTTTATTATATAGTTGTATTCGCATGCAGGGCCGGTGAAACATGTTAAGCCCAGGTGGGTAGTTTTTCGATTTTTCAACAATATTTTGTTTCGTAATTAATTTGCATGAAATGTGTAAATACGAAGTTTGAAGCGTTTTCGGTATTTTGTTTTAAAACGGAATTGCACATTTAAGGATTAAATACGCCATGAAATTACTGTGGGGTTATTCGAACTGTTGACATAGGACTCCCCAACTAGATTCAAAATCACTGCCAATATTTGTTTTGAGTATTAGGGCAGTGGCCTTGTCTTGTTCCGTATAAACTTATTTGTGTGTACGAATTTTCGAAAGTAATTCTTTTAGAATTTTAGTTACTCTGACCGTTAAGTTCGTTGGGGCTGATGATGGAAGGTGCTAAATTCGCGCATATATGTCTCGTGCGATCGTGTTCGATCAAAATATGTCTCGTGCGAAGCGAACGGCGCATAAAACAAATCCATAAGCAGTCCAGTCGCTGATGTGCATAACACATCGCTCAAAAAGTCCCAAGACTGACCCAAATGTAAAACTTACCTAACTTTTCAAAAGAATCAACCTTTAGATGTCAAATTTTCACCTTGATTTCACTGTGGCGTTACTTGATCACTTATGATAAAATGGAAATAACGAGTTCTGTATGCTGATAAAGCAACGGTTTGAGAGCTGTTACCCGCACTCGCATCCATTGCAAATAAAGATTTGTGTGTATTCTGATTTCAAACGGGACCAAATGATGCAATCGTCAGAAAAAGTCAAGCAAGTTTTGATAATCGCGATGAATGAACGCAAAATTGAATTTCGTACAATTAAATATGCTGAAATGGTTAGGACATTAACTGGAAGCGCTTTTATTATCTTACGCGAAAAACTGGACATATAAAAGGTTTTTTTTCAATCGAACAAAATCAATAACGCAATAACGATCCAGAGAGCAGTTTGGCACTGTTAAGTCGCAATAAAAAGGATTTCTTTCGTTTGTATGAAACAGTGAACGAAACTTAGATCCACCATTTTTCTCCGAAGTAATATTAGCATTCATACGGAGAAAGTCGTCCGAAAATGTAACAGGTAGCTGGAACAATCATGGCGTCAGTTTTCAGATGCTCGAGGTATAATAAATATTGACTATATTGAAAAAGAAAGCACCATCTAAAGTGATTATTACATTAAATTATTGATGCGTTTGTAATGCGACATCGAAAAAACCATTTTTAACCAAGATAGTGCTCCGTGCCACAAGTCAATGAAAATAATGGCCAAATTGAACGAATTGGTCTTTGCTCTGTTTCCTCATCCACCATATTCTCAATAACCTAGCCCCAGCGACTACTTGTCCTACGAAGGCCCGGCGGGTGGTCCGCATGCTGGTCATCGACTGGAGCGGTCTTCCGTGGGCGGTGATGGTGATGTTACAGAAGAGGAACGTACTCATTGAAGAGCAGAAATATTATGAAAACCGGGGAAATCCTTTATAAAATGTTTTGGGAAACAAGAAAAATTAGACATGGTTCGTTACACATTGAAGTTTGAATCACCGATTATCTAAACTATATAGATTCATCTACTCGAATCGTTGCGTAAAAATATATCCAAGCAGTATATGTAATGATATCGAAAATCAGTTGAAAAATAGTTGAGATGTAAATGTTCAAACCACTGTTTGTACAGTTTCATTTCCTGTATTTTGAACTTGCACCTCGGTATAGCAAACAAGGACGTAGCCCTAAGTCAAAAGATTTTGAGTAGTTTTATTTTTTTTATCGGTACTTTCCAATACACGAGTGATTCATTGATTAGATGCTTAAGCACGTCTCCTCTGGTTGGAAAAAAGTAAAAGTTAAGTTACTACAAGATTTCTGCTCACTCAAATGATCCTTATCACATCTTATCTTTCTGCTGTATATCTTCACACCATTACTCTACTAGCTGAGAACTAGGGTTCTATAATTTTGAATTTATTTATTATTCCGAGTTACATTAAAAATATTCTTATTGTTATAAATGATACTTATTCTTAAACCTTCGATATTCATGAATAATACTTATATTACCATTGTTTTTCGTTAGAAATTTCAGGTGGTTAATTACCTACCTTTAAAATTTTCAGGTGGGTAGTACTACCCACCGTACCCACCTCTTTCACCGACCCTGTTCGCATGTAATTTTTTCTAATCTGTTTTTCTCATTAGATACTGATCAAATTTAAAATTAGCTCAAGGCGGTTCGACATCGTAACAAGACTAAAACAAATCATTGATAACATTTATAGTTATCTCAAATACCAAAGATAATGATTTCTGAAAATTACCGATATTCCATAAAAACATTTACAATATGGGTATTTTTGGAACAAATTTGATGAGCAGAAGCAGGAAAGCAATACGCAAAGTCGCTCCAAAATCCTAAATGGTGACTGCCGGTATTTCGACTGACTTAGGCTGTCTTAACGTAAATTATTCGCGACTGAATTAGTTTAAAAAGTTCATTAATGGTTACGTTACCGTACTTTTAATCAAAGCTCGAACTAACAGCATCAGATGATTTCATTTCTATAGTTTGAACGAAATCTCGAGCCTTCTTCTTTATAGAGTACATCAGCACAGTAAAAACAGACATGGAATCAGCGCATTTCTTCTAACTCCTGGTACAAATTAACATTGTTTAGTTTGAAATAAGAGTTAAAAATGTCAAAAATCAAACAAAGTCTGCACGATAAGATGGCAACAAAATATAAAACTTTTTCACTGTAATATCAAACCAAGAACAAAATATTTATAGAAGTCGAGTTTTTAAGTTATTTTATATTCTTGCATTCATAATAGAATAATATCATAAGTATTTCTTTTTTCTGATTATGATGCAGTTTATTCAATAGTATTCTATTTGAAGGTAGAAGTACTGGATAAATTGTACTTAATGAAATTGGATTAACTCATCAATAACGAAATAAGACATAATAACTAATTTTGATGCTAAACAGATATTGTATAATTTCTTGATTATGGGGGACGGGTGAAGCATGATGGGTTACTCGATGTCTTTCACGCAGCGCACCTGGGTTCGATCCCCAACCCCGCACATAGGGTCAGAAAGTATTTCTGGTCCGAAGAGGCGAATGACCTGATGGTTAAAACCTCTATAATTAAAACGAAAATTTCTTGATTCCTTATACGAAATATTGAGAAAAGATCCACTATTGTTATGATAGCACACAAACAAAAAGACAAGATATGATGATAAAATTAGTAATTATTTTGATCTTTGTTTGACAATTATGTTACATCTACCCGGGTTTCCGCGCATTTGCTGGATGTCCTTGATTGTCACGCCGCTTCGTCGAAATCGCTGTTTTAAAATTGCCCAGTATTTTTCGATTGGTTGAAATTTCGGACACTTCGGAGGACTCATAAGCTAAGAGAAACCTCGATTGCAGTTATGGCAGCTCTTATCTGCTTCGCAAACTTCGTACTTTTTTGTATCGTAAACTGTATGAAAGATAGACAATTTTATTTTTTATTGTCCTGGATGTCGGATCCGGATAAAATTCAACCTTATTCATCATGACATTTATTTGAATCAACGTTCGACCGGTTCAGTCACGGTTAGTTTATTTGGTTAAAAGCTAATTCATAAACGCTCTTTGGGGTGAATTTTTACGCCAGAATTGAAATCTGACTAGAGTTACTAAATTCCAATTTATTTACAAATAAACGGTACACCCTAATTCCAAACCCTTTCGCAAAGAAGCCTCTATAATAATATTTGAGTTTGACAAATTTTTCTATGAAATATGATTTTTTTATAAGACAAGTCCTTAAAAGAGTTATAATAATTTCCATATATTTACAATTGACTCCAGCCAAAGCTCATCTTCCGATTCAATTCGTAAAACTAAGAATTAAACGATTTTGGAGAAAACCGAAAGTTTCAAACGCAACATTTCCTGTCACGAATACGCTTTTACTTCCTATGACAGTGGCGCGTTTGGTGTCGAACTCCGAAAGTATACATCCTTTTTACGATACGTTACCGTTATCCAGTTATTTTGTCCAACGAAAGCATCATTCAAGTAAAGTTTCCGGATAAACTCAAACTTCTATAGGAGCCCAAGCTTGTAAACAACATATATTGCATGCAGCATTGTTCACAATATCGTAAGCTTTGGTGACGTTTGAAATATTTCAACGCAAGAAATATATCAAAGGGGATTCCTGTAACAAATGTGTCGACGGTAATACTGGGAAGGATTTAAGGTTTCATTTCGAGTTATTAAATATATTTAAAGAAAAATAGTACTGAACGTGTTAATAAGGTTGAATAGACAATTTGGTTAGTTTTATTTGAACAAGATTAGCAGAGGAGCATCGGATAATATCCATAATTGTTTCAACTCTAGATTTGTACTAAACGCCATCGGATATGTCATCAGTAACTTATGATATAATTCCCACTTATATAACATAGTCATAAATGATTCAAGAATAAGTAATCTAAGATCAACATCAGAGAGAAATCTTTGCCTTTTAACCATTCCCATAAAGAAAGGCTATGCAATCACTGTGAAAACCAACTTTTGAACCGAGGTCCGAGGGGGCAAGTGTCATACACCATTCGATTCAGCTCGCCGAATTGAGAAAATGTATGTGTGTATGTATGTATGTATGTATGTGTATGTGATATGAATATGCACTCACCGATTTGAACAAGTTTTGTTTCAAATGAAATGTCCGATAGAACATTTTTGAATTTCATATGGATCTGGCTTCCGAAATTACAGGGTGGCGATTGAAAAGATGCTGCAAATTTAGTAACTTGCTATCATAGAAGAATGTTTAAAGATGAGCGAATTTCCAAAATAGTACAAAAACGGAACTCGCTCACTTTTCTCCGAGATGGCTTAACTGAACTTAGATTCAAATGAATTGTCTTACGATCCTTTACAAAGTTTCTGAATTTTGTCCGGATCTGACTTCCGATGGCGAAAGTAGAGTGTGATAAGTGTTTAAAATTTCAAACCGTCATATGTGGAAAATGAACAATGGAAAATAGAAGAAAATTTTTTTATTTATTTTATTTACATCATTCATTTATATCCGGCTTTAACCTTTTCGTGGTTCGCCGGGTGTTCTAAAATTCTTCTAAATTAGGCCCAAAACTATTTCAATGTAAAAGTCGTGTAAGTTGATGGCTACCGGTACCAAGTTCGAATACATCGGTTCCGGAGGTACCGGAAATAGGAATAAACCTCTCCAAACGGAGCTCACTCACTTTTCTTCGAGATGGCTCTATCAATTTTTACTAACAAAAGTCCCAAATAAAAGGTAATCCGGAACTAAAGGGAGAAGTGTGTTTTAAATTTCATTTAGACCGATGCAACAAAAAACTAAAAAATATCATAGTTTAGGCCTGAACAAACTACCCCGATTCTAGAAAATGTGCAGTTTTTTTTCCTAAACTACCATATACCTAAAATTCGTTCCGTTCAAAACAGCAATTAATATCCTAAACAACTTTCTCTCCACCCCCCCTTCTATCTTTCTCTTTTGTAATGTTTTGTAATTCAGGAAACGAAGGCTTGAGCAATTCATACAATCATTCAACTTGTTATAAAGACTGTCATAGAAAGTATGGACGCAACCAAAAACCGTTGCCATTTCGCTACGGTTCAGAATTTTCATGGCTGCGTCTTGTTGTTTACACTCTTCTCTAACCACTTGTGCAGTTGTTTATTCGTTTTCATTAGTTTGTTTCAAAATGCGTGGACTTTCAGCAGAACAACGTTGAAAAATTGCGTACAAATGGTGCACAGAACGCGGACTGTCACTGAGAAAGATAGCAAAAATCGAAGGAGTTCGGTGAGGATAACACCTTTGAGGATAAACCGAAAACGGGTCGAAAAAAAGGTCCTGCTAACCCTCAGTTGGATAAACGTATACTGAAGGCGTTCGAGCAAAAGAAGGAGGTTTCAATTCGGAATGTGGCCAAAAAAGTGGGCACTTCGAAGTCAAATGTTCTTCGTGCTAAAGAACGTTTGAATCTTCGAACCTATAAGAAGCAGAAACAACCAAAACGTAGTCCGAAACAAGAAGCATCGATCAGGCCGAGGGTTCGAAAGCTGTACAATACGATTCTTGCTGGAAATTTGAACTGCATAATCATGTACGACGAAACCTACGTGAAACTCGATTACAAATCCTTGCCGGGACCACAATATTATACGGTGCGAGAAGGGCAAGTGTTAAAAGAATCCGAGACATCGATTGAAATAGAGAAATTTGGTAAGAAAGCTATGGTCTGGCAAGCAATTTGTAGCTGCGGTAAGATTTCGAAACCCTTCATCACCACTGCTTCAATGAACAGCGAAATATACATCAAGGAATGTTTACAAAAACGACTTCTACCCATGATTCGAAGCCACAAGGATCCTGCTGTCTTCTGGCCAGATCTTGCTTCTTGTCACTACTCGAAATCAACGGTAGAATGGTATACTACCAAAAATGTCACTTTCGTCCCAAATTCGTCCACCAAATTGCCCACAACTTCGACGAATTGAGGAATTTTGGGCATTAACGAAGGCACATCTTAGGAAACATGTCTCGGCAGCCGAAACCATTCAACAGTTCGAAAAAGATTGGAAAAAATGTCAAAACTTGTCGCCAAGAAGTCTGTACGGAATTTAATGAGGAACGTTCGCAAGAAGTGCGTCAGCTAGTCTACAATGGCTAAGTAGCAAATGTTGAGAATAATATTCCGAATAAAATTTGAATATCTAACACTTGTAAATTATTTACAGCGAAATCAAAGTGCATCCATACTTTCTGGGACAGTCTTTAGCGACTATCGATTCAGATTCATATTCATGTCGTCTCTGACATTACCCACCCGCCTTTTCAAAACAACTTCTCGTCTAAAACTCCTGTTCGTTAGAAAAATGATAAGAAGACATTTATAACAAAGTATATTATGATTAACATGTCATCCGGTCAAGTATCAATTGATCGTTGAAGGCAATAAGTTTTTGATATTCAATGCAATATTTTGTTGAAATCAAAATCAGTAATTTTTGTAGATCTTAAATCTTGTAAGGGGTTGTTCATAAAAGACGTCACGGCAATTGTTGACTTTCCCGTTCCCCTTCTGACACAAATTCAAAATACATACAATCCATCATCTCTTAATTCATACTCAATACAGTTTGGCCCAAAACTGTGTTATAGAGCCGACTCCCTTTTTGATTTCAATTTCTTCAGGCGGTAAACTTCTTAACGTATATAACGTATTCGATTATCAAATTAATTACCTAAAAAAAAGGCGGGTGGGTAATGTCAGAGACATAACTGGGTGTCGTGAATACGAAAACAACTGACATATTCCTTAACACTTCCGAATATCAATTATTTGATCAATTGTATGAATTATGCAAGCATTCTCCTTTTACACATTTTTCGCAAAAACAAAGGCTTGACTTGATCTCGATTACTGTGAATTTCACACAGCGAAAAGTACACAAATCTAACCAAACTGTTCTAGATTTGCACTAAACTGAGGATATTTCCTTTCGATTTGCGAACAACAAATCCTAATAGTTCTTCAGAAAACTTTAAGAGTCATTAGAACGGCTGATTTTTTGTAATGTTCTCAACCGTTGCTTTTTCATCCATGCAAATGACTGGCAGCTGTGGCGTAATCGCTCTTGTCGGAAGCGAAACTAGCTTTGCAAACGGCACAAAATACATCTGCTCGCATTGGCGATAGAATCCAAACTGATTCAATTTTTGTTAGGAGCTTTCTTTTACGTGATTTCGTTTGTATCTTTTTCACTAATGGGCGGTCTTAACGGCTATAAAAATAGCCACATACAGAATTTTAATGTCGATTATTTCATTTCGGATTTGCATAATTTATTGAAAGAACCTATCAATATGCTGTAGGGATTCGGTTCTAGCATTCAGAAGGACCGAATTGAGGAACTCACTACGCTATTCATCACTTTTCGGAACATTTTTCTCGAACGATTTGTTGTACAGTAGCAGCTATTTTCTTCTCTTCCTCAGAACGCGTTCTGATTGGCTGGTGTTGACATGGGTCAAATGTGATAGGTTTTTTAATAGTGTACTATTGAAATACTTCAATGCTTTTGCTATACACGTTTAAGTTGAAAAATTTCGATTCTATTGGAAGTTAGATTGTATAAATCCTTCCACAGATCACTGAGCTATGAGCTTTCAAAATACGAGAAAGGCAAACGCGCCTTATGAATTATCCTCTTTGATACTCGTTTATACCAAACATTTCAGAAAAGTTTAATTTTGAACTATTTGAGATCATGTCACACAACTGAAAATTTTATCATAAATTGTGATCATATTTCCAATGGCATGTAGCAAAAATTATGTTGATTCGTTAGATACAACAAGAGATATTCACGATCAAAAACTTATCACTCTCTCATAGGGTAAATTTTGAAAAGGCACCCTATAGTAAAGTAAGTCGTATTCACGACAAAACCTTCTAAATCCAAACAATTAATTTTCATTTAATCGTAACTGGATTAACATTACTGTCGACACAAGGGTAAATTTATGAAGTCAAACGAAACGTCAAATTTGGGAGCCAAACGAGTATGACGTCATTTTGTACATGTAAACGAATGGCCACTTTTTTATCATAGAAACTCAGATAAAAAATCCCCAAAAACTTCGAAATTATGTTTGATGAAATTCGTTTGATCGGAATGAAAGAAACATTCTAATCACCTGTTTTAATCCCCCTAAGATGTATAGCTATAGTCAAGGTTTTTTTTCAAATGACAATTTATGTCGATACATATGGGTTTAAAAAAATTCTAAGTTAACAATGAAATGGGTTTGAAAAGCTTTTACATTTACAAATGCATGTATTCCTATGGAATGTAAACGCCCCATTAAAATCTAAGAAGTTTAAATTAGTTTTCAATAAAAAGACACAGTTTTATTTCTAGAAAAACTTTTCTCTTGAATGTGCCCATAGTGACATGCTTATTTCTACGTTTAGTTTTTGGCGGACAAATTTCATCCAATTCGAAAATGGGGATTTTTTTATTTCTACTGTAAATTTTGAAAAACGATTTTTCAGTGTAGCTCAATTAGGATTTTTTTCAATGTTTTTATTCAAAAATTTGATTATTTCTGAGAAAATCAGTAGTGCTAAACATTTTTGTAGAAGTGTCATTTGAAAAAAATGGTAATAAAAATGCTAAACTTTTATTACCATTTTATTCAAATAACCTTTTCAAAAGACTGCCGAGATCAATTTTGAAAGAACAAAAACGACAAAAAAGAATAAAAATCTCACAGACTAATATCCTATGGGAGTAGAAGGCAAACTAGATTGATGATTGCGTGTGAATTTTTTTCCGTTTATAGACGGCACAGTAGCGACCCTGTAAAGTTGAACATCGACAGAGATTCTGTGCAATTGAGTTACTTTCTGAGTTATATTTCAGCTCATTATGAGTATCACAATTGGTAGAAAACTGTCCCCAGATAGCAGAATTTGTACCTCTGATTTTTGACGTTGATTCCATTATTGTATTTTCATCACTCCCTCTATTCACAATCTGGCTATCTTTGGATACTGATTAAATGTTGAAAGCAAAAAGTTGAACGACTGCGCCATGGCAATAGATAACAAGAACACCATTTAATGGCTACGAAGAATCAGCTAAACTCCTAAAAACAATCAGTGAACTAAACACTCGTGGATATTTTCAAATACTATATATTTCGTAACTATTCAAATTTATTCAATACGTCTACAACACCTTGTATTTGGATTCCGAAGAATTTTCTTATAGCTACTGTAGTCAGTTGACAAGCATACCGTCAGGAAAACGAATTTCCTTTCATACACATGCATACATCTATTTACATTCATTGCACGTTTGCAGTTTTTTTTCCTACACTTCCTGTGTTCAACTTGTACATTTTAATATCCCGTAATTGGCCTGGTCGATGCTAAAATCCTGGAAAAGTAAACTGAATGCAACTGAGTTCGTTATGGTCGACAGATAAAACATCTAAACTTTTATGTGCACCATTTAACTATCACAACAAGCATCTGAAAATAAACCACAATTGTAGAAATCTGTTCGGAGTTGAATTTTACAGAATAGTGGTAAAACTTATACGCGTTGGATTTGCACGTGACACATGTCAATTTATGCACGGGTTGGCAAATGTGATACTAGTTTAAGAGCAAATATTACAGATATAACCCCGACTGTACAAATATGCCCTACAAGGTCTAAAACAAAGTTCAACAATCACACAAGTGGTCCAAATTATTGAGATAGTTTTTACGATCAAACTGTCGACCTAACGTTCAATTGAATTGTCAAATATTTCACAAAATCGTTCATTTAAGTAATTTCAAGTGAACCGGTCAGTGGGTTATGGGGTGGTTATTTTATCTACTCGAAACTATTTAGGCTAGTCTTATGCTATATTCACAGATCCGCATCGACAGCATGAGTGATGCTCCGACAGGTCGTTAGTTTTTGTACATATCACAAAGTACTTTCTCCATCGGGGTGTTTCCTATAGTCTTCTGGAAGTAGATAGATTCGATTTTGTGAGAATTGATAATTCTCAGCAAAGGAACCATCAGCAGTAATCTGCCAAAGCGAGCGATCTGTCCGGGAAACTGAGTCCGTGAGTGTTGAGCCAACATGACCTGAAACACAGTGGATCGGAAGAATTATTCGTATCTCGAGACTTTCAATGTTTTCCCTCAAACTACCTGGGCTTGATCTTGCAGGTTTTCTATCTGAACCGGATCCTTGAGTCCGCGGGCTTCCGATCGAAAGAGGACTATCGCTTTCATACAAGCGAACTCGGCTGGATCTACCATCACTGATTTGAAGCGACAGAGTGTGTCATTCAGGACCCGCAAATCTTGCGCCAGCTGCAAAATTAGAAATACAATTCGTTAGCACATTCAAGTCATTTTTGTGTTTGTTTGTTTTCATACTTGTCCTGGCTTGAATACACCAGAATTATTGACACTAGAACAATGTTCATTTAGCGAGAATAACGTGCAGGCGGATGTTTCGATTGGCATGCACCACTGGATCGCATTCAGGAGGAATAGTTCAGCCCATGACTCCTCCAGCAGGATAACCTGGAATGACAAAATGAAATTATTAGAAAACATTTCTAGTGCGGATTCAGTCGGAACATTACCTGATCTCTAAATGTCAAACTTGCGAAGCTGGGTAAATTTTTAGCCCACTTGACAGCCATGAACAGAAGCCTTGCACTGGTTTCGTAGATTGTTTCCTGGAAGTTGAACATCTGAAAATATAACTTTTAGAATCATTTGGATTCTTGAAAGGAGAAAATTTTGTTGATGATTTCTGCTTACCGGACTTTGACCGTACAGTGGATGATTTACTAAGCTGGGAATACTCGAATTGTTCTGAACAGGATCTGCATCTTCGTCGTTGGTAACATCGATTGAATCATCTGCAAAAATACAAAAAAAATATTAATAACTCAACCGCAGATATCATTTGTCAAACTTTGATGGTCTAACTGTTCCAACTTCAGATATTTCATTTGCTTGAGTGATACAAATAACCAATGAAAATGATTTGATAAAAGCGAAGCAATGAAAAGAATCGATAATGTCAAAACTTCGTCCTTGTTGCAACAGTACCGATAGTGAACCGTACGAATGACAACTCTCTGGCTGATCAAGCGAGCCGTTCATATATACTATACAATATATTTAGTCCGAGAACAACAAAAATGGAATTTATCAATTTTCATCAAATTATTGTAGAAAAATGAGGAACTCACAATGTCTTATAGTTTCAAATAACGCCACCCCCTTAAAATGCAATAAGATGCTGCTCGAAGAACTGCAAACCGAAAATTGTACAAAATCTGTATGACAGCTATCTATAGGATAACGGATTCAACCAGCACCATCACTCAAACAGCAGATGCACTCAAATTGCAATGGACTTATTTGGAAATTAAGATTATTGGATTTTTGGATTCGGTAGTCAATAAACGTTATTTTTGCTTCCTAGCAATTTTATTCCATTCTCTAGAATTTGACAGTGAGCTAGGGTAACGGCTCCCTGTTCCATCTCATTTATAAGGACGTTACCTCAAAACCCTGATTCAGGCCCTAAAATCACTAATTATTTCATATTTCTGCTCTATTTGCCTTACTCCACATTGAAAATCAATTAAATATAATTAATCTTATATTTAAAAACAACAGTGGACTTTGGTCCTATATTCATCCTACTAAATAGAGATTGCGATAGGAATCAGAACAAAATAAAATCTTAAAAGGACCGACAACACACGACATTTTCAGAACCAATTTAGAATTAAATCGATTTTCAAAAATTTTTGGGTCGTTTTCGTTTCCTTTCGTTTTACATTTAGAATTTTACTGCAAGATTAATCTCGATTGGCCCTTTTAAAAATATCAGATGCACAGCCGATGAAAACAGACACACTTAACAGCGTTATGTTGACATAACACATGGATCCATAAGTCCCGAGACTAAAGCAGAGATGGCGCTCGTAGTAAACCAGTAACCACGTCTTTCTAGAGTACTAACCTTTGCTTGAAACGGGTCAAAATTTTAAGTCGATCCGACCAGAAACAGCTGAGTTATCGAGGTTGGAGTAAAGTCGTTTTGTAGTTTGTTTAAAAAATGGAAAAAATCGAGTTTCGTGTTTTGATAAAACATTGTTTTTTAATGGGTAAAAACACCGTGCAAGCGAAACAATGGATTGAAAAATGTTATTCGGACTCTTGTTCATTAAAAGCAACAATTTGTCGGTGGTTCGCCGAGTTTAAACGTGGTCGTACCGACACAAATGACGCGGAACGCTCGGGTAGACCTGTGGAAGCCGTTACACCGGAAAATGTGAGTGAAGTGACAAAAATTATAATGAAAGATTGTAAAGTGAAGCTCCGTGAGATTGCTGAGATGACACAGATATCATATGGAAGTGTAATCCATGTGTTATATCGGCATGAGACCAATGCTACTAGTTTTGAGGTAATGGTCATTTCATTAGTACTACAGAAACACAGAAAACATTAGTACAGAAACGTGACGAACTGTAAAACTTGAGACGAAAATGTTTCCTAAATAGGAAAGTGAATTTATGTTTTAATGGAAAAAACGCTCGCTGAAGGATTTTAAAGCATTTTTTTTATTGGGAAAATGTGTTGAAACAGACGATTCATGTTCAAAGTTATGAAATGAAGGAATGAGATGGAATTGGGAGTTCAGATGAAATAGGAAGCCGTTACCCTATATGCCAGAAGTGTTCGAGAAGGGACACTCGGAACAAGCAAATTAAAGTAGGTATTTCCGTTTTAAATATTGTTGATTTAAAATTCTACAAATCCACAGCAGAAAAGATGGCGAAATCAGCATCGACTTGCTCATATGACGTTTTCAGTTTGACAAACCATTTGTTTTGCACGAATGAAGAGACCAATATAACTCAATTGATCTTTAAAAGGGCGAATGAAAATTTCTTTAAACCGTTGTTTCTCGGAAACTGATATTTGTAGAAAAATTATGTCGAAACAGAAGTAGTAGGCAAACGCTTTTTGAAGAATTCAAAAATTGATCAAAAAAGTGAAGTGTTCATGTACCTTTCGAATCAGTTTGTCGAGTACGCAAAATGCCTAGGTATGTGTATGTGAGAAAAACATGAACAAACTTTTCTCCGAGATGGCTGAATTGATTTCCACAGACTATGGCTTAAATGTAAGGCATTATTGTCCCATAGACAACAACAACAACAACAACAGACCTCCTGCGTGGTGTAAAGCCTCATTTGGATTGGATTCTGGAACTGAATTCGAAAACTGAACCTTAGAACTGAGCTCAGGACCTATATTCTGAACTTCGTTTAAGGTTCAGAATTCAGTTCAAGAATACAGACACAAAAGTTAAAACTAAGACTCTGGACCTGAATCCTTATTCTGGACTCTGGAACGAGATTTTTGGAACTGGTTTCTTGACTAGAAGCTGAAACTGGTTTCTTGACTGGAACTGAATTTAGTGCCTTAATTTAAGTTCGGAATTCGTAACCAGGATTCTGATTCAGGAATTCAATTTTAGAACTCTGGATCAGAATTCAAGACATGAATTCTAGATTTGGATTCTGGTGCAACATTTTAGATCTAAACTCCGAACCAGAATTTTGAAACTGACTTCTGAACCATAATTTAATTCCTAAATTCAGTTCTAGAATTTACTTTCTAAATTCAGTTTCAAAATTTAGTTCTAGAATTCATTTCCAAAACTCTGGTATAGAATTCAGAGCCCAAGCAAAGTCCTGGTATTACATTCCTTTTGTGGGAATTGGCCTTTCTGTTTCAACAGGCTTTAAAGCAAACAAAAATCTTGCATGGCTAGTACTACAATCCTACTGACACTAATGCCGTTTTTCATATAAAAACACTGATGTCGTGGATTGATCTGGTTTTGCACTTTCGAGCAGAATTGGCAATAAAAAACCGCCAAAAAATTGCACTTCTGCTGAAAAGTGCAAAACCAGAGCAATCCACGCCACCAGTGTTTTTCAATGAAAAACGGCATAAGAATCTTTCCAGGTCGTGGCTCGAACATACGACAACTGGTTTGTAAGATCAACGCCCTATGCATTGAACCACCAACCCGGGTTCAATTCAGAACTTGGCTTCGAGAACTAGAATTCAGAATCAGTTCCTTATTCAGGTTCGAAGTTCAAGTTCAAAACTCAATTCTATACATAAATTTGAAACCTGAAATCTAAGAATGAGATCAGTTCTAGAATTATAGAACTGAATTCATAAACTGAGTTCTTTATCTAGATTCCGAAACTGAATTCGGGACAAGTTTCGGGTTCTGAATTTAGTTGTTCAATGGGAAAGCGTATAGCGTGATGGGTTAGTCGATGCCTTCCGTATGTCCAGAATTCAGGTTCAGGAGTAGATAAATAAATAGTTACAAAAAGTACTCAACAGTTGTAAACATCGGATGTATTTCACATATCGGTTCTTTTGTGAAAGATTAAAATATTCACAAACAACTATGCGAAGCTTTCCTCCATTGAGTATGTAAATCTACAAGAACAAAAACAACTATAACATTTTCTGTTGTATTGTTTTACTCCCACTTATTCAGCGTGATTGGTGTGGTAGAATATGTATGTTGTCAATAAGTCATACTGTAGGCACCGTTACAATCACCGTAAAAATACAAATTTCACACAAAAAACTATTTATTCGTATTCACGTTCTCCTGTTACGTCTCTGACATTACCCACCCATTCTTAATAGAAGAATTTTTGAAGATGAGCAAATTTCTCAATAATAGTAAAAAAAAAATCCGGTTCAAAAGTACCGGAAATAGTGGGCAAAAACCTCCAGAAAGAGAAGTCAATCACTTTTCTTCGAGATGGCTAAACCGATTTTCTACCACACTGCTAAAAATCAACAGTGCTTCTCCACATTAATGTCATGTTTCTTATCACAGAGTTGGTATTTTTGGAAGTACGATGCAGTGCCCGAATATTGCTCTCAAAAAAGTCTCATTTCAATGTGTATCAAACACCTTGTAGTTTAATAATTGGTCGAAACAGTTATTTTTATATGTATTTTTTTTTTTTTTTTTTAATTGCCCATCACACTCCCCCACACCAAAAAGCTCAACAAGGAGCCCCCTGGTAATGGACGCATCTAATCTCAGTTCATTAACACTGGCAAAATTTTAATACTAACAAAAAAACATGAAGAACTGAGATTAAAACAATTTATTCTAAGATGTGCAATTAACTAATTTATTGGTGTGGAATCCCAGTGGAAATAAGTTTCTTTTTAAGGGATCCACGTTTAATATCTAAAATTGAATAATATAATACTGTTGACGTTTAACTTACATTGATATACAGATAGAGTTGTGGTTGTTCGAATGCGTTGCAAGTTGCCATTACGGCGCGTCGCGTACAAATGGTTTGGAGTTGAAAACTGTATGTTACGATGTGTGAACGAACAACATGGTTTGCATGTCACATAAGTAAGCTATTGGTAGAGCATTATGAGCTTGGTCGGAGTACAATGAATACGTAGAGAACAGCAGAGGTCTATTAAAAATGGTTTTAAGACACCTATTCTGAAGAGTTTGTAATTTTTCAGCTGAGAGCTAGCTGCACGGCCCCAGACTGATACAAGATAATCAAGTTGCGAGTAAATATAAGCATAGTAGTTTTCAAGTTGCCTAAATCATTTATGTATAAGAGAAATAATAAAGGTCCTATATTACTACCTTGTGGTACACCAATTTTCGTAGGAGCGAGGTTGCTACGTTCCCCATCAATGGATACAAATTGTTGCCTAAACGAATTTATTTTTGTTCCGACAGTCAGCCTTAAAAGCACTCAGTTCAAATAACTCACGGTCGAATCTAGTGATCGCATGTGGAACTCAAATTGAAGACCTCAGCATTTCAAATGCTGTTTACTTCTTATAGGTACCCGGCCATTCTGGTATTACTGGAAATGAATGGGCTGATGAGTTGGCTAGAGCTAGTGCAACGAATGATTTCGTTGGTCCTGAACCAGCTTTACCACTTTCAACTAGTTGGATAAAGCACAAGATTCGTTCTTGGGCTGCATCCAAACATGCCAGCTACTGGCGCAGCTTGCAAACTTGCGCTCAGACAAAAGCATTTCTACCAGATTTAAATCTGAAAATGTCAAAGTGTCTACTGCATTTCTCCAAGCATCATTGCAGTATTCTGGTCAGAGCTCTGACTGGACATTGCAAACTCAATTATCACATGGCTACTATTCGTGTGATTTGTGTGAATGCGATTATGGTACTTCATATCATCTGATATGTAACTGTCCCGCATTGACGCAGCTACGTATCCGGGTTTTTGGTTCTCCATACATGGTTGAGTCTGTGTATGCGGAGCTAAAATTGAAGGATATTATCTCGTTTCTCACCCAATGTGGTAAGGAGCTATAGTCAGAAGGGATCATCGTTCTTCCTGGAGTGAATGAATCCCTTCTGTATTCACCTTAAATAGGATTTAGCAGATTGTTTGGCATCCTTTAGGGGGTACCGAATTTACTTCTGCTCGTACATACTGCGAATCGTTCTGCTTCCTTCCGGGAGTGCAGAATGGTGTCCTCTCGGGGGTTGGAGGTTTTATTAACAGCAGACTGTTCGGGACCTCGTAGAGGTTCAGAATTTACTTCGACTTCCACTAAATGTGATCCTCAGCAGATTGTTCGGCATCCCTTAGGGGTGCAGAATTTACTTCTGCTTTTATGTGTTTTTGTGTCGTCAATTTTTCCCATCATCCTAGTCCAACCCTTACCATTTCCTTTCAATCCTTCCCTCTTATATATCGGGAAAATGATGCTAAAAACAAATTGATGGCAAGGCACAAATCTCCAAATATCAAGGGGAACGTGCCATTTGTGCCAATTTGTTCTGATTCCTGATTCCAAGTAACTACGAATAACGCTGTTGGCAAAGCCTCTGATACCATAACATTCGAGCTTTTCGAGTAAAATCGTGTGGTTTAACGTGTAAAAAGTTTTTTAAGGATAAGAAATAAGACAGATAATAACCGCACAGAATAATTTCATTAAAACATTTAGAGAGAATCCCAGAAAACGTTGTACAATTTCATTTTAGTAAACAAGCTGATA
The DNA here is from genome assembly GCF_030247185.1 of Malaya genurostris. NCBI lineage: Eukaryota > Metazoa > Arthropoda > Insecta > Diptera > Culicidae > Malaya > Malaya genurostris. The sequence continues at coordinate 257,504,316 of NC_080571.1, forward strand.
TGCCATCGGAACCACTGCCTTTGTTATTATCTAGGCTGTGTATCAGCAATGTAACTTCGGCGATTGACGAGGGACGTAAAAATATTGAGTCACGAACACAACGAACATTGTTTAAATGATTAATGCTAGTATTAGTTGGAATATTATTTGCTAGTTTTTGTCCAATGCTAGAGAAATAGTCATTAAAGGTCTGACATATTTCTTTACAATCAACAATTCTTCTACCATTTTCTATGAGGTTTATCTTATCGTTTTTCTTGATTAAGCCAAATGAGTTTTTCAAATTTTTCCAAAATTTTGAGTGAGGTGTATTGGTAAGCAAGTTTTCGTAAAACAATTGTTTACTTTTTTTTTCAAGGTATCAACTTTTTTAGAGATATGTAGAAGCCTTTGCTATGATGTAAATCTGTCGGATTACTTTTGACGCGCTGGAGATAGTTACTCTTTATTTTTATCAGAGTCCAAAGGTCAAAAGACATCCAAGGACAGTAAGAACCCTTCACTTTGCTAGTTTTTGTTACTGTTCTGCTATAACGCTCAAGTAAGTGATTGTATGTATACATTATTGATTGAAGTATAGATTCTGCATTTTCATTGATATCAATACTGTTCATAAAACTTGAAAATTCGCGATTAATTTGACGACGATAACGATTATTTTGAGTGATAGTGCAGCTGTGGAAAGTGTGTGTTGATTAGTAAAATATGTTATAAGTGTTATTTATTGAATAATGCTGACTCGTGAAATCAAAATTTGTTGAAGCGACTGAAACTGAGAATTTACCGCTCAAAATTAAACGATGTTAACCGACCTGAACGCCACCTGCATATCATTTTCGGTGTGATCAGATTTAGGTATAACGAAAATAGATTGTGGTCCTTGTGCCACGACAGTAAAATCTGAAGAAGATTTAATAGAATCTTTATATGAAATGTGCAATTTAAATGTGCGAAAAGTTAATCCTGTAATACTGGCTGAAAATCAAAATTTGGTCTGCAGTAAGTGTTAATTTTTTAATCTTTGCAGTAGTGGTGTGGGAACTTACGGCCAACATTTTTTGAAACAGAAAAACCAGAACATTTTATCCCTGTCGTCGGTGATCGGGTTCGGGCGGCTTTGCTTTGCTTTGTCCGTGAATGGGTGTGATCTTGTCATTGAGTTGAGATTTTCAACTCAGCACTTGGTTAAGTTAGAGAAGACTAACGAACGGTTTACGAATCAGAACGCCATCTCACAACTTTCATATGTCACCAACGCATTAATTGGGATTAATTAATTAACTTCAATACTGAATAAATATTGTTTAAAATTATTCCCATTTCTCGCAATGTCGTTAGAAAATTTAACAAGTAAATATGCAGTAGTAAATATGAAATATTTTGTATTATAATATGAAGATGATCTTTTACATTTTTGATTAATTTAGCATTAATCCGCACTGCTACGAGTTCAGTCAGATGTGCTTCTGTGGGCTTAAAATAAAAAACAACTAAGACCAAACTTCGTACTTCAAAACTAACTAAGAAAAATCCTATAAGAAGACATTTAAAAAAAGAAATCCCTGCTGTACGGTGGCAACTCCCTAAAGGCTTAATTTGCAATTAATCGTCGAATCACTCCCCGGTCACAAAGTCGCAACCGACGAAGCACACTTTGATAACCCTCCAGGGATATTTAGCGAAAATCATTCCAGTGTCGGTTCCGTTTCCAATTTTCACCCACAGAATTTGCTTGGTCGCACAGTTACATTTCGCGACTCAAGCCTTCGAATCGCAATCTCGTCAGAACAACCATTTCGTTTTGGTGATAGCCAGGGTTGCTAAGCAGCAGTTAAACGGCTATAAAATTTCAATGAAAAACTCATATCTGCTGCTTCTGGGTGTTCAATTGGAAAAGTTTTGAGTGTTGCTAGTTGTAAAATACTTTCCTATCCCGATCCGTGCGCTTTAGTAGAAAATCACACCAGACGGGACTTCAGGTAGATTGCAAAGAGGAAAACGATTATTACTGTAATCTCGGGATGGAACTTGCACAAGAACAGATAACCTGACTTTTCCTTGGTAAGCGCAAAGAAAACTTCAGCTGCGGCAGTGCGGTGACTGAGCTCCGTGACATTTTCTTTTGCCACCGTCGTCGGTGGCGAATCACGTGGTACGGTCTTACGAGCTAACTCCTAGCAGCATTGTGCAACTAAGGGTAAAAAAAAATACGGGAGCCCCCACGCAACCTGTCCCGAGAGACTGTAACGCAGCCGCGAAGAAATCGCAGTCAGGGACGCCAGAAGCTGCAGCAAAAACGTTTGATGCAAAATCCCTTCCGGAAGGCTTTTTATTTGATTGAATTTTTATTTTTCCTCTCCCCGGTGCTGGTTTGATTTTTTTGTTCAAACATTCATACGATGCAGGGCTTGTAGGAAATCCTACTGATTTGCATTGCGGTAATCGAGCGCCTTTTAACTGTCGCACTTTTGTGGGTGACAGCCAATAAAAAATTAAAATCTGTTGGAAAAATTATGAGTCTGCAGCCGATGACGATCTTTCGGACGGTAACGGTTTTGTATGGAAATCAGCTAACAGATGGAAAGGGAAGGACATTCAGAGCTAGACATCACGGAAGCCGATTGTTGGATTTGGTTGATCAAGGCCAGGTGCAGTGGATTATGCTTGTAATCACCGAATCATCTGTTGCAATCACCCAGAGGAAAAAATACCCGCCCCTTAACCCTCCATCTGACAGAAGGATCCAGTTAGACCTTTTTCAAACTACATAGGATCAGAAAAAAATCATGTTGGCCAATTTCGATGAAAGTGATCTCACTGATTTTTTTTTCTTTTTTACTTCTGGATGCTGTTCAGAGTCACTTTTTAAGCAGTGATCAGCCAACAATTCATCCGTTTGAAAGGTTTTATAGAGAACCACAAGAGCTAAATCATTTATTGTAGTGTCAAAAGAGCTAAGTTATTGAGGTCAAGAATCTATTTCACGATCTGTGTAAATTTTCAATTATGATAACGTTAATGCTGAGTGGCATTTTTTGTGGGAAAGTACCATTTGATGCACTCGGTAGTAATTTACAGCGAATGGCATGGCGCGAAAGCTTTGTCAAACTATATGTGCATTCAATCACTACTGCCGAACAATTTATATGAGTGAGCTCGGCAGAGACGTCGAAACTCATTCACGAATATGTCTTTTTGTTAAGTGAATAAGCCAACGCTTCCAAATCGTGGAAATTTATTTTCAAAATCGGTGTTCAACTAAAACTGTCTATAGCGCCAAATTCTCTTGAGTGATGAGGCGCATCTTTGTTGGAATGGATATACCAACAAGTATTTTTGCATTTGGATTTGGAGCGAAGATATTCCACAAGTCAAGACGCTCAAGAATTAAGAATGTATCCCGAAAAATGTACTGTTTGGTGTGGTCTAGATCAACAATGATGTTATAATTAAAAAGATCAAAAACCATTACTACATTCCGATGCTGTTATTGATTTTCCGTTTCAAAAGATTTGATTCTTCTACAGTTTCACTTTTTCTGTACCATTTAATTCCACTATTTCACTGTCACGTTATTACACTTTCACAAAGTCACCATACTTTAATGAAGCATAACAAACGTTACAATACAGATACGCGTATTTCGGAATGTTACTTACATCCTTCTTCAGTGTATCGGTTTTATAAGGTTATTCCACTAACAGCTCCAGGTAAAAAATAGTGATTCTTCTAATTCTAGGCGTACATGACCATTGTATGGCTAGGTGCTATGATTCTACTACTACAAATAATAAACAACAACTTTTTTTATAACTGACAGCATGGCAGATAAAATTGTATTATTATATTGTTTAGAATTACGTTTGACTTGTTTAAACGGCGCAAATCAACAAAAAGTCAAATGAATATCTCAAGAACGGTTGCTTTAAGTAGAATGTTCTCTATGAGCAAATTCACTTATTTATTCTAAAGATTTATATTAACGTTTGCATTGAACAAAATTGACTTTTTTAGGATGGCGATTAAATAAAACTTAGACAGATAATTGCTGTTGATAAATTTCCCATTGAAGGTGATTATTTAAGTTTACTTGCAAAAAAATTCTACACCCTTGAGATCGGCCTTCTGGCAGTTAACCGGATCATTCGCCATGGAGAAAGAAAATATGCGTGTGGGTATGTTTTTGAGTTTTTTCTTCGTTTTATTTATGAATTCATACTCAGTTTTCGCGACAATATTGTTGGAGTAGGTCTTATATTTCAGGTTGGCCCAGAAATTCTCGATGAGACGCAGTTGGGGGCAGAGCTGCTAAATGTCACTATCAACGAGCAACTTTGCACGACGAAGATTGGAAAGTTTATGTCACTGGACTGCTGCCAACCAGGCTCTACCAATCGTCATATATTGAGTGTCTGAGATTCTCTTGATATTATACTCACCAGGACGCTCATTGATTGCCGATGCGATTGATATTATCTTCATTTCTCCTGTCACTGCTTGATTACGATGTGACTAAATATTAATCAAGCAGCATAAACATTGAAATAAATTCATGTACACCAATAAACTCCAAAATCCAATGACTTTTTACATAGAACAATGAACTTTATCAATTTATGTTTATGTTAGTACTCTCATGAATTTTTTTACTTCAGCAGGGAATAGGAGAATGAGATAGAGAACAAAATGCGTCACCTGTCTTTGACTGAGTATACTTCTACTTGGTCATTGAACTATCGAGTATCTCATTTGACAGACACTTTGATCGTACCGATTACAGTTGACGATGATTTTAGTCAGTCTGTCAAGGTCATTTCACATGACTGACAATTTGCAGCTCTGGTTGGGGGACGTTGGACGGGTTCGCCGTCTTGGGTACCACATTGGTATTCAGCCGCCAACAATCGCTCCAAGTAGTGGGCCGACACCAAATCCGGCCAAAACACCGCGTCTTCGTCATTAAGGTGTTTCTAGATGAACGACGCAACTTCCGACAAGCATTTCGTACTACAAATTTCCCTGTTTACGGCCAGTCCGGAGCGAAAGAAGAGCTCCCTGGAGTAATTAATTGTTTCCATTGGTTTTATAGACAAAAACCTTTAAACGCGTTTTCCTCGAAAGCAGGGTTTGAAAGTCCGTGTCCATCGTCATTCAAAAACTACTGCACCAATTTTTTTCAAATTTTGCACACACTTTCTACATATAAAAAACCTGACCCCAACGTTTTCCTTTTCGTTGTTTGTTACTTTGGGGAGGTTTAACAGCTATAAAATGGCGGATTTTTTCGTGAAAATCGTAGTTTTCACTTTGAACAACCACCAAAAATAAAAAAAAAATCAAACAGAATCGTTGGGGTCTAGAAAAACTTCTACTATAACTATGCTGCGATCGTTTGTTCACTTCTGATTAGTCTGCGCTGAGATACAGTGGACACCGCAAATCATGATTTTTAAGAAGCGTTCTCGAAAATACTTCTTCACCGACTTATTTCTCAATATTTTTCCACGAAAAAATTACAAAATGTTGTTCGAATGATGCTATTTATCATGCAAAACATTTGAATTTATTTTGTTGAACGATAATTCTGGAAAAAAATCGCAAAAATGATGATTTTTTTCATCGCTTAGTCCTTAATTATTTAGTCCCATTATTACTGAGCCTACTGGCTCACGATTACCGACCCAACATTTTAAAATGGATCGTATGAGACATTGTATTCTTGAGTTTATCTTTGATTAGAGTTCTACTGATAGAACTGTCGAATTTTGTCAGCTGACTCACGGCATACATGGGTAGTTTCGCAAGTTCGGGTGAACGTAAACACATGAAAAATCGAAAATTCGTCCACTTTTCAAATGCAAATGCTATGTTGTCTAAATGACTTTTTATTTATCAAAAACTTAAAGTTTTGTATATATTGGTAAATGGTTTTAATTGTATTTTCATCATTTTTCCATACGCACTAAACAAATTTGCACCAATATGTTGATTTTAAGTTCAGGTTTGATGTAAAATTATTTTTGTTTTCTCAATTTTCGTTTATCAGTCGGTTTGAAAATTTTTGAAAAAGCATTCAACTTTTTTTTACAACTTTATTAGGAGTGTCCAATCGATTTCCTACAACTTCTTCTTGGATACCATTTTAGTACAACTGACTGTTTCCGAGTTACCACGATTTGAAGAAAGTGCATGCAAAAATACATGAGTCTGTGCAATTGGATGACTTGCTAATCTTTTCTGGAATTGCTCAATATTTCTTGACGGAAAATTTTTTGAGCACTATTCGATTGCTTTGGTGATTATTGCGTGTTCAACAATTAAAAAAAACAGTTCGTTCTCACATCTCATCCAAGTCAGTCGATAAAACAAAACCGCTTACGTTCGGGACGAAAGAAACCAAGTACAGTGTTGTGTAGTGAACAATAGAACGACCTTGAAAATGAGTGAACCAAACGAACAAAAGCTATCGCCGGTACGAAAGAATACAATTATTGTAGACTTCAAGCAGTGCAAAATTCGACCTTCGATACGAGAACTTGAAGGGTTGCTTAAGGAACAAATGCATCCTGACATTAAACGTGTGCATTTACTTCAATGCAATAAGACGAATAATGTTGTTTACATCCAGTTTTACAAAGAGTTGGATGCAATTCAATTCGCAAAAGACAATAATAATGTGCACTATGTGGAGCACGAGAACATTAAGAACAACATTCCAGTATATATGGAAGATAGTGCTATAGAAGTGCGTGTGCATGATCTTCCCTCAAGCGTCATCGATCATTATATTCGTAAAACTATGTTCCAATACGGAGAGATTCTCTCTATCGAAAAAGAAAAGTGGAAGAACTTTTTCTCCGGCATTCTAAATGGCGTACGTTTGTTACGCATGCGCTTGAAAAGGCCTATACCTTCTTATGTAACTTTCGGTCAGGATACATGAATCTCGTGCAAATCACTTGTTACCTATGACAATCAGATGGCCACATGTCAATATTGCAAAAAAGCTGTTCATTACGGTAAGCCATGTGATAAACTGGACAAGGAGACAACTACACCAAAGGACAACGGTGCTTCCTTCACACCAACCCCAAGCAACCTCAGTACACCTGTGACAGCCACCAACAACAATGAAGCATCCCCTTCAACGAATCCATCATCATCCTCTATAGAACAAAGTACACCAGCTGCAGTTAACAACGTACCATCCAACCAACCAGCAACTGCAAACAATGTACAACGAGGCGCATCAACAGCAACTAGCACGGAAATCAACAACACCACGACAATGGAGGACGAGACGAACCACGAACAAACTGCCCCTCAATCCTCGCAGGAGGGAAATGGAAGCTTCTCTCCCCCTAGAAAAAAGGGTGACAACGAGATCCAATACAAAAAAAAATTTAGCTAAAAACTCAGCTGAATCGGCCACGTAAAGCTTGTACGCAAATAGGCCTGAATAAAAATATCTTTAATAAAAAAAAACAATTCAAGAACAATTTCATGCAAACATGCTTAACGCGCTTATTAAAACGCCTATATAAACAATTTTTCATATCTAATTTTGTACTCAAACAGTCATTGAAACCTTAGACTTATACTTAAGCTTTTCATGAATGGATGCAATAACCGATGTAAAAAACCGACATCAATTTTAGAGCCACAATTTAATTAAAATTCGTTAAATATTCACTTCGATCATTATATGACATTGTTTACATATAGAACGCATCCTAAATATCACTTCAATGAATGTTTTAAATAAAATGATCACATTGAATGAAAACATGTAAGAAAAACAAGAAATCAGAGTGAAAGAATAACATAAATAACATATCCTAAATGAGTATCATAGTAGCCTCAATTACCCTTTGCAGTAACTCGACAAACCCTTTAAGGATAATAATATCCGTATCGTCATAGAATCGGAGTAAATCATACACACACCCGTTCCACCGTTGCACCGATCTGGCAATTATTTATGCGGTATTAAACTACCGAAAAGTGACAAATAGTTATTTTATGTGCTTTTCCTCGTTAGCTAAAGGTGCCCCTTTGCCAACCAGCACAGTGAAACCCTTCATTGATCCTCCGAGTTACCCCTGCTTCAGCCAAACTTCATTAGTCAAATTAGGTTTCCCTATCGAAAGACAGAGATTTTCCGCTTCCTCATCACCCTCGGCAGAGCAGTGCCACTGCATCAAATTATGATTACTATTTCATGGTTACTGTTCGTACACACCAAACCGGGGTATCAAAAACAACTCCTTCCTTTCTATTGTAGAAATTTCACTAAGCGCCGCAATAAAATTTCCATCAGTTTGATTGAACCAACTTACCATCGTTGTCATTGGCGTTGTCTTCCTGAAGGACCGGGCTCGCGGATCCACAGGACGAACTGCTGTGGATGTGCTGTTTGACCGGAGAGCTCTCCTGTCCACCGCCCGAGTTAAGACAGCCCGACGTTGCACCGTTCGAGTTCTGATGCATCGGTGAAGCTTCACCGACGGGTGAATGTTGTTCGCTGGCATTGGAATGATTCGAAGATTGGGTGTTGTTGAGATTTTCTGTCGAGCTGAGATTGTTGTTGTTGACCAGCGGACTGTTGTTGTTGTTGTTATTACTGTTATTGTTATTGTTGCTACTGCCGTTATGACTATTGGCTGCGGCGACCGACATGGCAGCAACAGCGGAAACGTTGTGACTAGCTACGTTGACTCCGTTCAGGCCCAAGGACAGTCCATTCGCCAGTCCGTGCATCGCGTGATGTGGATGATGCGGATGGTGATGGGGAAGACTGTTGACTAGCGACGAAACTTGACTGTGATGATGCAAAAATTGACTAGTGGGAAGACCCGGACCGGGCAGGATACTCGGACCGTAGCGGGAGGGTGACAGCAGCGCCAGCGATACGGGAGGGCTGTGATGAGTAAAAGTAAGTTATTAGGAGAAAAACTAACAGGATGCTAACTACAATAATAGTAAAATCGTACTTCCCAATAACAAAAAACATAAACAAAATACAATAACTCAGGACGATTCCCCGCGCTCTAACTTGTCCTATTCAAAGTAGGTGTGAAAATCAAGCTGTGAATGGGTTTGACTTTCCCGTGAAAAAAAAAACACACACATAAATAAAACACTTACCCGAAAACGCCAACCGCAACGGCGGCTTCTCGCAGGGCACGTCCCTGTTCCATGTCCCGCAGGGCTTCTGGTCTGATGGTTGCCGTATTGCGTGGCTGTCGTTCATTTTGGACCGCTGAGTGTGGTGAGTATTTGAATGGAATGGAACCCATCGAGAGGCGTAGAAAGAAATGCAAAAAAAAACCGAAAGGAAAAATTTCTCAGTTAACATGGGACTACATGCGTGAGATATGAGCGACAGTTTTTATGCATAATTAATTTTCTCTGATGATGTGATTTGCTAATTTTTTTTCTGTTTCGCGCGTGTGTGAAAAGATTAACACATTTTAAGGGTTGAAGGACAACGATCCAACAGCGGACACGTGGCACGGATTGTTGCCTTCGGCATCGGAAGGGGTTAACCACAGCGAATGTCTCCGTCGAGCTAAACCCGCGGGTGTGAGGTGAATCTTCGTGATAGGTTCATCAAATATTCCAAACGAGCAACCATCACAACTGCTCGACATCTTTGAGTTGAAACAATTATTATGCACGCACACCGCAACCGACCGTGGTGATCGATGTTGTTAGTAGCACTGCGGTATTCAAAACCAACATGCACCAATTTGGAGTAATAGATGTACAATAATTAGTGGCTTTGTAGTCTGTCACACCGGGAAGTCCGAGGCTGGCGCGTGTCTTCAAAGTGCCCCAAGAGCTAGCACCTCGTTCCGCTTGTTATCAACGCTTCAGTGGAAGCATATTTCGCCTTGGAAATCATTTGAATAAACAACAAAGTGACACTTTAACGCAGCCGGAATATGTGAACGAAATGTGCGTGTTTGCGTTGTTGTTTTAACCTAGACGGTTGGTGGATGTAGGTCGAAACGGGTTATATAGCAATAAAAAAAACTCCTAAATGTTCAAATATTTGCTACTGCTGCTGCATTCGATGCTTGATTTAACCGTTCGTACTGAAAATTAATATACAACACAATATGTATACAGTATATATCACAACGATAAGGTTTAAACATTCTGAAAAACGGTGGTTTCTCATGTTTTTAGTTAGCGAATATTCTGGACACAAACCAGCAACATTTCAATCCAACACGAAACTCTCATTGGCAACTAATTTTGTAATTAAAATCAGAAAATTTGACTCAATCTACCTGTTACCATCACTGCTGGAAGACAGCACAAAAACAAACAAAACTGAATTGTTTTATTAACACGTTTATTAGCCAAAAACTCATGAGAATTGTCAAAGCAAAACAATCTATTAAAAAGATAAGAAGAATAGTCTTGTTGAAACTGCTTGCTTTGATGTTTTTTGCATGTGTTACGATATATCCACATTTAAATTTCTAAACCGATATGTAAACATGTCGTGAACTCTTAAGAGGAACGCCGTCCGGAATACTACTTGTATTCGGCTTTTGCTCACAGTTTTCAGTGAGAGAGTCAAATGAAATTTTATGAAAAAGAAGTTTATGTTTCGTTTATGTCTTTTTCCTTAAATCCAACACGGGAAGTCGCTTTCATATTTATACCTGATAATGTAGAAAACACAACCGCGACTGCAAATATCTTTTCGGTAGTAGTGTGCCATCTAGTGACTAGTAGTCATATTACAGTTTTTTTTCGGAGACAACCCAAGCAACCAGAAGTTCCACAATTACTTAAAAAATACACTTTCTTGCTGCTTAAAAGTACACGCGGAACTTGTGAGAACTTGAAAGTACAGAACAAGTTCCGCGTAAACTTTCTAGCTGCTTGAGAGAACACGTGGCAATTTTTGACAGGACGGAGTACAGAACAAGTTCCGCGTAAACTTTCTCGCGGCATAGAAGCTGAACAATGTATTCTAGAAGCAGCATAGAAGTTTGTTCGGTTGCGTCGCGCGAACTTTCAAGTGTGCATAATTACTTAAAAAATTAGGTTGATGAACTTTGAGAGCTGCTTAAGCCAAATCAATCCCTTTTATCCGAACTTTTGGTTAGTTGGGAGTGCGCCATATAGCTTCAGACAGCAGAAGCCAATTCAATCATTCATGTTGGTTGTAAACAACATTTTATTTTTTAATTCAACTAAAAAATTAGTTGAATGGAAATGGAGTGTGCCTTAGCAAAGAAATGACAGCAGGTTTGATTGGGGAATTCAACTAAGAAAACAGCAATTTCAACTAATATTTTATCATTAAGAGGTGGTAGGGTAAAATGATGATCGATTTTTTTTTATGTTCTGAATTTTTGGTGATTGTTCAGTGTGAAAACTACGATTTTTCACGAAAAAATCCTCTATTTTATAGCTGTAAAACCTCCCCAAAGTAACAACTAACGAAAAAGAAAACGTTGGTGTCTGGTTTTTTAATGTAGAAAGTGTGTGCAAAATTGGTTCTGTAGTTTTTAAATGACGATGGACATGGATTTTCAAACCCTGCTTTCGAGAAATACGCGTTTAAAGTTTTTTGTTCAAAAATTCAAGCATCCTTTGTCAAAGCAGAAATCTGTGGCCTGTGTGCCGAGACCTTACTTCTCCGCAGTGTGAGACAAGAAGAGAAACGGGTACATAACGTTCTGAGCTTTATTCCGCTAGGCTTGAAAACTACACAGAGTATTCTTAAAATGTTTTACAAATAAGAAAATACAAAACAAAAAATAAATGTTTTTTTTTTAATGTGTTTGACCCTACCCGCCCCCGGAACCGGAAGTCAGATCCGAATGAAATTTGGGAGTTTTGTTTGGAACCATAAGACCTTTCATTTACATCGATCAGACTGTATCAAACGGTCACGCCATCTCTGAGAAAAGTGAGAAAGTAATTTGAAATAGGATTTTTTTCACTAATCACCCTGCAATTCCGGAACCGAAAGTCGAATAAAAAAAAATCAGACACTTTGTATGGAACAATTATACCTTCCATTTGAATTTAAGTTTTTGAGAATCGGTTCAGCTGTCTCGGAGAAAATTTCGGGTATATCTAAAGATATTGCATTTAAAAAAAATGCAGTAGATTAGGACTGCAAATGTAAAATAATGGTGGGAAAGTTTGTATCCCAAAATATTTCAAGTAAAATTCAACAAGAAGATCCTGAAAATTTAAAAAATTATATAGCATTCTTAACGTGAAAACTTTAGAATGATATAATCTTCGTTTAATGAGCAAGACTCTTTGCAAGCGTATGAGTAACACATGGATCAATAAGTCCCGAGACTAAAGCAGAGATGGCGCTCGTAGTAAACCAGTAACCACATCTTTGTAGAGTACTAACCTTTGCTTGAAACGGGTCAAAATTTTAATTCGATCCGACCAGAAACAGCTGAGTTATCGAGGTTGGAGTAAAGTCGTTTTGTAGTTTGTTTGAAAAATGGAAAAAACCGAGTTTCGTGTTTTGATAAAACATTGTTTTTAATGGGTAAAAACACCGTGCAAGCGAAACAATGGATTGAAAAATGTTATCCGCACTCTTGTCCATCAAAAGCAACGATTTGTCGGTGGTTCGCCGAGTTTAAACGAGGTCGTACCGACACAAATGACGCGAAACGCTCGGGTAGACCTGTGGAAGCCGTTACACCGGAAAATGTGAGTGAAGTGACAAAAATTATAATGAAAGATCGTAAAGTGAAGCTCCGTGAGATTGCTGAGATGACACAGATATCATATGGAAGTGTATTTAATATCCTTCATGAAAAATTGAGCATGGAAAAGGTTTTTTCCAAGTGGGTGCCGCGATTGCTTTCGATGGAACAAAAACAGCAACGAGTCGATGATTCAGAAAGCAGTTTATCGCTATTTACTCTCAACAAAAAAGATTTCTTGCGTCGTTACGTGACCATGGACGAAACATGGATACATCATTACACTCCAGAGTCGAAGCGGCAGTCATCTGAGTGGCGCACAGCTGGCGAAAGCCGGCCGAAGCGTCCGAAAACGCAGCAGTCAGCTGACAAAGTCATGGTCAGTTTTTTGGGATACGCATGGCATGATTTCCATTGACTACCTCGAAAAAGGTAAATCGATCAACAGTGATTATTATATTGACTTACTGGTGCGTTTGAAGGAGGAAATCGCAAAAAAACGACCGCACATGCAGAGAAAAAAATCCTTTTTCATCAAGACAATGCACCCTTCCACAAGTCGATGAAAACAATGGCGAAATTGAACGAATTGGGCTTTGATCTGCTTCCCCACCCCCCATACTCGCCAGATTTAGCCCCCAGTGACTACTGGCTCTTTGCTGATGTTAAAAAAATGCTCCAGGGAAAAAGATTTGGCTCAAATGAGGAGGTCATCGCTGAAACTGAAGCTTATTTTGAAGCGAAAGATATTTTTTTTTATAAACATGGTATAGAAAAATTGGAGAAACGTTGGAACCATTGTATCACCCTAAAAAGTGATTATGTTGATGAATTAAAAAAAATTTTGCAAAAAAAATGTTGTTTCCATTGTTAGTCTCGGGATTTATTGATCCATGTGTTAATGTCAACAATGTTTGCGTAAAAATAAATTCCGGTGCTTCTTTTCCTGATTTTAATCAATAAATCTTCCATATAGTTGAAAAATAAACCAATCAGTTCATTCTGCTTAAAATTGCAATCCAAGAAAGCGAAAATCTTAGTCTAAAACTCTTCCATTTTTCTTAAAACTGCTCGAGAAAAATTATTTCAGTTTCAGCATACTTCCACTGACACATTTGATTAGCAACAAACACATTCCTATATGGATTTCTTCTTGTAGAAATTACTGCGATATAAAGATTTACGTACCTTCTATACGTAATTCCGCAAAATAGAAACCCTTAATTTAACACACGAAAGGCAATGAATATGAAATGTTGTCGTAAAACTTTTTTTTTTAGCGGAAAACTGCATTTGTAACAGAAAATATTTAGTTTTGTTTATTTTGTGTAGCGCAATCTAATACAAATGCATTGAAGCAGTGTTGCTAACTTTTTTATTAGGGAATTGAAATCTACATTCATAAAATGTAAGCAATTTTCCATCAAAAGTTGATGAAAAATTGATCAAAACTGATATTTCATCCAAAAAGTCAGGCTTAACATTCATTTAAGAATAAATTATTGTTAAAAAAGATTGTTTGAATGAATACATAGATCTATCAAAGATAAATAATAAAGACATGTACGTGCTTATAAATATTTTTGAAAAATGTGGTTCGTTCCCGGTACCTTCTAAAATGACGGCACTCACCGCTTGGTGGAGCGTGAGATTAATTGCATTGTTATCATTTCAACCAAAGTGTACCATAAAATCTCAATATATACAAATGAACTACCGAATCGAGAGGGTTCTCACGATTTGACATTTGCATTATGAATGTATGATGGGAACTCAGCAGTGCAACCAATTTATCACCATTGGTGCCAGTTTCACGGAGGACCGTAGATGTGCGCCAAAAAAATATCGTGACTGTCATGTCTGGAAATTCGTTTGTGGATCTATGACATACGTACCAAATAAAATGTACGTAATATAGAAATTACCAACACAAGTTAACCTGATTTACTCTTGATCCTTAAAACAATACCCCCTCGGTTTTGCTACCTTTCTGAGTAACGTAAAATTTACCGCTCGGAAACGACTTCTTCATAAGAAGTTCGAAAACTTACGTTCCAAACAATTCAATGATCGACCTTCAAAATATTCCGCATAAATTTTAGAGGAGTTTTTGGTCAATCGTTCATCCGAATTTTTTTCAGACGAACAAACAAAGTTAGTTTAGAACAACTTTTCATAGGATAATTGACCCTTTTAAGTCTTAGTTCTGACTCCAACTGCGTCCATTAGTTCAACCAATAGCTAAATTTGAATAGAAATGAAATAATGATACAAACTTGAAATAGTGCATGAAATTATCAACAAAATGCATTAAAGTAACAGCCTTACTTTATTAGAATTATATTATGACTATATTAGAATTATATTATGAAAAGAATTCTATGTAAAAGTGATGCTACAACGAAGAAGAGTTTATGTAAACTGCCTTAATAAATAAACGTATATATGAAAGAGGGGCTGGGGTCCACTAGGAGATTGATAGTACCTATTAGCTCTCTCCGGACTGTACCAGCCTGAATGCCGTGTGGAATCCGGCGGAAAAAAATGAACCAAGAATAGATCCACTGGGTTCCTGCTTCCATGTCGTAAAAGGCGACAATTGCAGGAGTTTCTTTTTCCTTTCAGTTATCAGATATTTTCAATGTTTTACTTCTGATTACTCTATTTCACTAAATCATCTCTATTCAACCTATCAATTTCCGTCTAGCTTCGTAGAAAAGTTTTATAAGGAATGATTTCTTCTTCCATGTTATTGATTGTCTTTCAGGATTATAAAATGAATGATAAAAATCAACCATTGCGCAAATCCGTTTATATTACAAAGTTAATAACAGAGATGACATGTATCGGTATATTGAATACATAGTAAAAAACACTTGATATTAATATTTCAAACAGTAAATTATTATTTTTCTCGGTAGCCGGCTGCCCAGATCAACTAATATAACCAATTAATAATTTTAATAAATAATTAAAATAATAAAGCGGAAATAATAAAGAATCAAGACGCGTGTGAAATCTGTTGACCTTTGTTTGGTGATTTAAAATGATTTTATAATAACTGTTTAGAATATTTCAATGCAATAAATCAACTTTTTTGTCTAAATCCTATTCGCTCGTTCATTTTGTATCACGTAGTTTCATTTATAAAAACGTGCTTAATCCACCTAGCAGTGAGATGATACCTTTTTTTATCAATCCGAATGTGTTTTTTTGCATGACTAAAAAAAACGCGAAAGGTAGATGCATAAACGAGTGACTGCATACTCGACAGCCGGCTGTCCGGAGTTTTGTCAATTTCGGAGATTGACAGTTTCGTGCATTATATTACCAGCACAAAGTAACACATAAAACGATAATACTTTAAAACATTCTTGGTAGCCGGCTACCCAGAGCAATAAACACATGATAACATTATCAAAACATTTACTAACAAAGTATCCTCTCCTGTGATGCATGTGGGAATGCAGAGGATTCCTCGGTTCTTAGTAGCAACATGCATCGAACTAACAATCCTTTCCCTCCCAAGTAGATCTGCATTCGGACGTGGCCGGCGTCGGTATTGATCAGCATGCATGGTTCAATACAGTTTGCACAGTGTGAAACAATGTGTTATTCCCAAACATGTTACTTCAAAAAATCATTTTGCAATCTCAATTGGTCCAGATCAATAACGGAGTAGCAACACACGGGCGGTCTCTAATGCTAATGCTAATGCTAATGCTAATGCTAAACGTATATATGAAAGAAAAAAAAAGAGTTATTAAAGACGTAAAAACAGGTCTAAATATCTGCAATCTTCCCTTTTCAGAAAAAAATTACACCAGCACTTCTGCAGCAGACATCATTAAAAAAGTTCCAATTAGGGGACAAAACTTAAGAGAAAAAGTATTAATAAATGAATTGCGGGAAAAACTACTGTATTCTACAACTGTGGACAAAAAGTAGTACGACTTTTGAATTATATTTTGCGCGGAAACCTTATTCGTCGAAATATTTGTTTTTCTTGGTTGGTATGACTGTCAGTGACATGCATGAAATTATTCAACAAAAAAGTTCCAATTAAATTTCCGTGCGGAATCAAATTTCTGGTGCCGAAACGTTCAGAATGATGGAAAATGCCTTCGTTGATAATTTTATGTCGCGAGCAAGTGTTTTTGATTGGTACAAGTTGTTCAAAGAGGGTCGAGAACACGTTGACGACGAACCACGTCAAAGCAAGTCTCAAATCACGGTAATGTTGACAGTTTTCTTTGATTATAGAGTTGTGGTGCACTTCAAATTTCTTCCAGCCGGTCAAACTGTCAACAAGGAATACTGTTTGACAACCACCATATTCGCTCAACTTAGCTCCATGTGACTTCTGGCTATTCAGCAAACTCAAACGACCGCGCCGGGGAACTCGTTTTTAGTTAATTGAAGACATCGAACGTGAATCGCTATGTGCATTGAATTGGAAAAAAAGCGTTGTAACAAGTGTATTGGGATCGGGAAGGATTACTTTGAGGGGGACGAAATAGATTTGGAAGAATAAATATAGAATTTTGAAATTACGAACAAAGTCTTACTATTTTTTGCCCACAGTAGTATGTCATCCCGACCCCAAACGTATTATGATTGTATCGAACGAGACACGAAAGCGAACGGTTTGTTTTGAAGTTGTGATTAAATTAACCCCAAAAAACGTGTTTTATTGGATTGTTAAAATTGTGGAAAATTACTAGCTAACTTTTTCTTTAGGTCGTTCTATACATTATATGAAACGGATCAGGGTCATTTCGCCGAAAGGGTTATTTCGCCGAATGACATTTCGCCGAATGCCATTTCGCCGAAAGGGTCATTTCGCCGAATCCTGAAATCGTCCTGAAATCGAAATTAGAATTGATTAAAATTAAAGACAAACGAAAGACGATAGCGTTAACGTTCGTTTTGTAAACCTACCATTGTACTTCTTGAATAATGATTGATTGTTGTACTCTTGAATAAAGATTGATTCATGAACCTCAGAAAGTAGTTCCCAAAAAACTTGCTGATTATTAGCTAGTAAGCATTAAAGCAATTGCATAGGTGTATCTACTAGGCAAATGTAGGTGGTATTTTCCGTTTATTGAGTGAAAATGAAAAAATACTAATGCGGCTACGCCACATCGCTTTGGTTCATGTGCTGTCCGACCTCGCTACCGCTCGTTCGGACCTAACTAAAGCAAAGAAACCTAGCTTTGAGTAGACCGGGCAAACGAGGCGGTTACAGGTTTGTATGCAAGAGGCCGCCGCTTCCGACGGCGGGTCGGCGGCCGACTCAGCTGGCGTCTTGGCTTCGGTTATGTGGCTGCGCAACATCAGTTATACAGGAGACATAACATGCAGGAGATATGACCCTTACGGCGAAATGACCCTTTCGGCGAAATGACCCTTTCGGCGAAACGACTTTCGGCGAAATGACCTATTCGGTGAAACGACTTTCGGCGAAATGGTATTCGGCGAAACGACTTTCGGTGAAATGGCTTTCGGCGATATGACCCGCTCCCATCTGAAACAATAAAAATCTACCACATAAAATTTTATTCTACATGATAATTAGGCCCATCTGCATAATGGGCATTTGTTGAATGAACATACGAAAATTAAATACAATCTAAATGGTTTGTATATAACATAATAGGTTAGCCAAGTCATCGACTTAGCTAGCAAAGCTAAATTTTCCACAGTTTGAAAGTCACAAACACAAACTTCATCAGTGATTAGAGACGGCCTCGATATGAACTACTATTTTTAAAACACCTTAACCAAAAAAATATACAAGGAGCTCCTACCACTTCCAAAGAAATTTAAACACAATCGGCCACAAAAAAAAACAAAGTTTGTCAATATTGTAGAATGATGATAGATTTTTTTTTCAATGAGAACTTCACGTAAAACTATTCAACATTTTTCTCACAACAAACGTGATAAAATGTTTACAAATTCTGGCACCAATCAACAGGAAATAGGAAGCTCCAACTACTCAGTCAGAATTCCATTTTCTAAATCGTATGCACGTCTGAGAATTTCCCGAATAACGAAAACATTTTCTTATCAAATTTAAACGTATTCATAAAATTATGCATGAAGACCATCAACGAAATACCGCCTTGAATTTGAACAACAGCCCAACGGCAAAGCTGGCGAATCATTGAAAAGCACCGATTATCACACGTTTCGCAACCATTGTCTTGGAAAAGCTTCCTTCTCTCGGCAGGAATTTAAGCACTTCCAATTTGATTACAATTTTGCCCTTCCCCTTCAAAGACCGTAGCGCGCTCATGAATAATGATAAAAATCGGATCCAGAAGCAACAGCAGCACAAAGCAGCTTGTCGCAACATCATTATCTTCAATTTTCCCACATCACGAGCACGCAAATCCATCAAGCAGAACGAGTACCCGGGAGGTTGTTGTTTTTGTTGTTGTAGCTGCTGCTGTTGCTTCTTGCAAATTTTCCTAACCTGAAGGCATTTTCACAGCTAGGGCGAAACATTATTTGCTTAACGAGTCACAACTTGTCTGTGCATGTACAGAAAAATGTAATTTTACAACCGAGTCGCAATCATCGTTGAACGAATTGTTCTGGCTGCTGTCACCTCATTTCCCAGGGTTCATCCTTGTGTTTTATTTGCTGCCTCGTGTGCCCACCGTCCTCCGCCCAGCAGCTCCGCAGGCGATGTGTTTTATCAAACACACATTCCGGACCACCTACTCGACCGTGTGTACCCACCGCCCACCGTAAAAATATGAGTGCCATGCAGATCCGTCGCCTGCCACGTCCACCCTTCTCCAGACCAAATTGAAAGCATATTTTGTTTGATGATGAGCGTTCGGTTTTGGCCTGATTCCAGCTCTTCGCCCTGGAAAAACTTCCTTTTACCGGTATAACGATTGTCCTGAAATCAGTTTAGGGTCCTATTGTTTGCAGGGATATGCTGGAATGGACCAGCGGATGCGCGTAGTAATTTTCAGCACACTACCGAGACCGGGACCAGTGAGCTGTGGGCTCCCGCTGGCTGCCTGGGTGGAGCACCGTCACCGGGCTGCAAAAAGCATGAAACAAAGCACGTGCCGCGGGAAATTACATTTTCTATTTGTGGCGAAAACAGACAGAACGAGATCGGTCGGGTCGGTTTTCGCTTCCAGGGAGGGATGTTGAGGGAAACGTTCGAACAAAAAAAAATTCTGTCATACTGAACGATACCACCTGGAGTGATGACAGTATGGGAAATAGTTTGTTTTGGCGAATCTTTTAGTTTTTCTTCCGCCGATGGTGGTTTGCCCGAAATTGTCTAGTTTTTGCATATGATGATGCAATATAGTATTTTTTTTTTTGACATTTTCTATGAAATCAGAAAAGATGTGGCGACCACCAGTACTTGGATGCAATAGTCAATCGAAGTACTAGAAATGAACCGAAAGAAACCAAAGTGTGGCTATTTTGATTATACAAAAATATAACATTTAGGTGATGTTTAAATTATGGCATGCTGGAATGTTCTTAAATGTTACATTAAAATAAAATTTTCAATGTTTATGAACAGTACCTGCATATTGTAGCATTGAACTCAATCCCCTGCCAGTTCCAGCCTTCGGTTGCGAAATAGCTGAAATTGATCCAAAAAGGTCTATTTCAGCAGAACGTTAAAAATTTCGGTTGACTTTTAGTTTATTTCAAGTACTAAATAGTGTATCTATTAACAAGATTGATAAGCAGAGAAACGTAGCCGGATTCCATAGGGGAAACCAAGAACGCCAGAAATTATACGCTTTAAGGCTGGAATATTTAGGCGAATTATTGAGGGAATTCTTTTATTATGCCTGGATATTTGTGCAGAAATATGTAACTTCGTAATGTGTTTCAATTGATCTCAAATAATTCTAAGAGCAAATGTTTTGCTAAATCGCTACAAATTTGTTAATAAATTAGCTAAAAAGTGTACCGTTTTAAATTGGCACACACTCAAATTGCTCTAACTTTTGATCCGCATGGTTAAAATCAAATGAATCTTTGCGTAGACATAGTTTACTACGTTTAGTTCAGTTATTTATGGTTCAGAAGTCCCCAAACCATGACAAGAAACAGAATACGGTCGCAAATAGCCGTGCCCGGAAGTTGTTCGACTAGAAGTTATCCACACTAGAATCTGGTTGAAGTCAGCCTGCACAATTAAGGGGCGGGTAGGGTCTAACACTTTTGAAAAATCATTTATTATTTTCTTTCTATTTTCTGATAGTAAAACATTTCAAGAATATTCTGTGAAATTTTGAAGCCTATCGGTACAAAACTCCTCAAGTTATGGGCCATTATCATAGTCGATCTCATACTACGAAGAAATAAGAGCTGCGCACACAGGCCCAAGATTTCTGCTTCGATTGACTTGAAAACTTGACAAAACATTCTCGAAATGATTCTGTACCATTTTTTTTTTTCAAATTTTGCACACACTTTCTACATATAAAAAACGAGACCCCAACGTTTTCCTTTTTGTTATTTGTTACTTTGGGGAGGTTTTACAGCTACAAAATGGCCGACTTTTTCATGAAAAATCGTACTTTTGAATTTAAACAAACACCAAAAATTTAAAAAAAATCAAACAGAAACGTTGGAGTCTACAAAAACTTCTGCCCTAACTATGCTGTTTTGATTTGTTCACTTCTGATTAGTCTGCGCTGAGATACAGTGGACACCGCAAATCATGATAAGAAGCATCCTCAAAAATGCCTCTTCACCGACTTCTTTCTCAATATTTTTTCACGAAAAAATTACAAAATGTTGTTCGATTGATGCTTTTTATTATACAAAATATTTGAATTTATTTTGTTAAACGATAGTTCTGAAAAAATTCGCAAAAATGATGATTTTTTTCATCATTTAGACCCTACCCCCCTTAATGACGAGACATATGTGAAGGCTGACTTCAACTAGATTTCAGGAATCCTGCATGTAATTTCTAAGCATAAATGTTCCCGTGAGCCTCTGGATATAGAAGATATCAAAGTACACCTATATGCTCTTGATTTGGCAAGCGATTTGTACTTGCGGAAAGCGGAGTACACCTTTCGTTACCGCAAGCACCATGAATGGACTGGTGTATTTGTAACAGTGTCTCCAAAAGCGTCTTCTCTCTCTTTTCAGAAGGCTAACGACGGTCTGACGATCTTCTGGACGAACTTGGCATCATGCCACTACACGAAGGATGATGATGTCGATTTCATACCGAAAGATCTGAGCCCCCCAAATACTCCGACCAACAGTAGAATACTGGGTCATTATGAAGGAACACCTTCTGAAACATCCTCAAGGAGTGAAGAATGTAGAAGAAATGAAGATAACATGAGTGATAATGCAAAACCTTATGGCTGGGGTTGAAGCCAAGATTTGCATTTTAGGATATATTGGCAGAAATGAATGATGTCAGAACTAACTTTTTAATTGTTTCTTTTTACTTCCTGAGAATTTGGTGATAATCGGATAAAAACTTGAATTTTGAGGATGAACTTTGAGCACAGAGAACAGACAAGCTAGTACAAACTTTTTCAAAAAAAGTTGTATAAAGCATACATGTAAAAACCTTTCAAGAATCCCCGTTGCGTACGACTTTGCATGCATGAATTACCATTCTAAGCAAGCTCGAACGCAATAGCCCATAAGCGTTTGCTGGATTGTTCGAAGCCCCTCTGTAGGCGATATGCTACTTGGTGAACACTGCCAAACAGCCGTTAAGCTTTCTTACACGCATTGAAATCGATACTTGGATGTCTGTTCTCTGTGCTTTGAGTGGGTGGATAATGAACTGAAAGCGCTTTATTTGGTGGTTTTTTTGTGCAAACAGTTTCAGTGACAGAAAAGAAAACTGTACCGAAAATTTGTCGTGAAAAACAATTTTGAAAATCTCTTATTGTACTCAACCCCACAATGTAATTTTTTCTCCATTCTATCGGAAATATGATCTTTAAATTTTGATAAAATTTTCATTGGTATGAAACAACCATTTTTAGTTTTCTAAAATGTTTGATATCAATGAGTATTAGAGCGAAAATCCAATGTAGCCTTTTTCGCGCTGGGACGACGGTTTTGAGCGACGTTGAATTCTAGTGTTATGAACTAAGTAAGTACAAAATGAAAAAAATTGGCATGCTTCATTCATTCGAATCTGTGTACTTGACTTTTAATAACAGTAAATTATTTTAAAAAAACTTGATAATTTTCCATTAAAATAATTGTAATTCGTAACGTATGTACTTCTGAAGGCAAACTTTTTTTTTCTTTTGCCCTATCATTTTAATTTGTGTGTTAAAATAAGTGTGTCGTGAATTCGTCGTACTTTAGTATAGGTGAACCGTTACAATTCTGGAAACAAATAAATTAAACCTTGCACTTTTTTACACAATACAACAACTTATGAGAACGATTTTAGATATTCAGAAGTGTAAAGATACGTGTTAGTTTCATTCGTATTCACGTCATCCAGTTATGTTTCTGACCCAACAACAAAAGTTCACTTTGAAAATTAAATCAAAACTCGTTTTGGTAGAAATCTAATTTTTTTGAGAGCTTCGTCGAAAAGTTAATTTTCGCATCAAACAAAGAATATCGAAAAATTCACAAACTTGAAACTCCGGGTCCGGGTCAATAGCCATTTAATTAAATAAATAATTCCAACGAAGCAAAGCGTTTAAAATTTTATTAAAATAAGTTTTAGGTTATAAAATTATGAGCGAGTAGGATTTTTTGGTTTCTCATAAGAGAAGATATGTAATCACTGTGAAAACCAACTTTTAAACCATTCAACTCAGTTAGTCGAGATTGAAAAATGACTCAGTGTTTTTTGTTTTTATTTAGATTCTACTTCCGGTTGCAGAGTTACAAATAATATATGCATGTTTTTGCATATATTTTTTGCAAAAACTTGCAAAAATATATGCACTCGATTTTCTTTATGATTGATAAACCGATTTTCATGCACTTAGGTTCAAATGGGAGGTTGTATGATTCCAAGAGTAGTTTTTCCCTGTCAAGAATTCCAATTATTATTAATTAAATATCAATTTAAACATACATCCTATCCGAAATCATTGAATTGTTGATAGCTGATCCTTTTTTTTCGAACTATTGTTTTGTAGCATCTTCGGATTTGTACGGTTTTGGGGTTCGGTACACTCTGAGAAAAAATTTCTGGTTTTTTTCTAAAGCTCTACAATCTTAATCGGCATTAGTTCATTCTGGGTGATAAATTTTCAGGGAAAAATTTATTCGGATTCGGAAATTTGGTATTCAACATTCTGGAGAATTGATTTCGGGGAAATGTTAGAAGATAGTACAGAGGTATTATTCAAAAAATTGGAATTTCAAGTGGTGTTTCACAAGCAGGAACATAGTTTAATTGGAAAAGCGATAAATAGAAATAGTTACGAGTTCGAGTCCTGCCTCTGTGGTAACTTTTTCGCTAATTTATGCTATACGTTTCGTCAATTCTTCTTCAATCTGTGCAGGTGCAGGTTAAAGTTAAACTAAGATCAAAACGATCAATCTAACAAACAATTAAATTAATAAATAATAGAAATAGATTCCAAGAAACTGTTCTCGATATATTTTTCCAGAGAAATAAGTAAATCTACAATAGACGAATTTTTACAAAATTAGTTAGGCTTTCGAATAAAAATTTGGAAATTTAAAAATTTCAAGTCAATTTTCAAAAAAAAAATCATTTCTGATTTGGATAGTATTTTGTTACAAGATAGGTGATCGTGTTACCTATCTACTGTCAAAAATTCAAGTTCAGTTCGCTTTCACATCTCATCCAAGCCAGTCGATAAAACAAAACCGCTTACGTTGGGAACAGAAGAAACCAAGTACAGTATTGTGTAGTGAACAATAGACCTCGAAAATGAGTGAACCAAACGAACAAAAGCTACTGCCGACACGAAAGAATACAATTATTGTTGACTTCAAGCAGTGCAAAATTCGACCTTCGATTCGAGAACTTGAAGGTTTGCTTAAGGAGCAAATGCATCTTGACGTGACGTGTGCATTTACTTCAATTCAATAAGACCAATAATGTTGTTTATATCCAGTTCTATAAAGAGTTGGATGC
Organism: Malaya genurostris; assembly: GCF_030247185.1. Lineage (NCBI taxonomy): Eukaryota > Metazoa > Arthropoda > Insecta > Diptera > Culicidae > Malaya > Malaya genurostris. The sequence continues at coordinate 257,529,144 of NC_080571.1, forward strand.
AATTCAATTCGCTAAAAACAATAATAATGTGCACTATGTGGAACATGAAAATATTAAGTACAACATTCCAGTATATATGGAAGATAGTGCTATAGAAGTGCGTGTGCATAATCTTCCCTCAAGCGTCATCGATCCTTATACTATATACTTATACGCAAAACTATGTCCCAATACGGAGAGATTCTTTCTATCGAAAAAGAAAAGTGGAAGAATTTTTTCCCCGGTATTCTAAATGGCGTACGTTTGTTACGCATGCGCTTGAGGAGGCCTATACCTTCTTATGTGACATTCGGTAAGGATGCAAGAATCTCGTGCAAATCACTTGTTACCTATGACAATCAGATGGTCACATGTCAATATTGCCAAAAAGCTGTTCACTACGGTAAGCCATGTGATAAACTGGACAACGGTGCTTCCTTCACACCAACCCCAAGCAACCCCAGTACACCTGTGACAGTCACCAACAGTGAAGCATCCCCTTCAACGAAACCATCCAACGTATCCCCTATAGAACAAAGTACACCAGCTGCAGTTAACAACTTACCATCCAACCAACCAGCAACTGCAAACAATGTACAACAAGACGCATCTACAGCAACTAGCAACAAAATCAACAACAATACCACCGATGCGGCAATGGATGACGAGACGAATCACGAACAAAGTGCCCCTCAATCCTCGCAGGAGAGAAATGGGAGCTCCTCTTCCCCTAGAAAAAGGGTGACAACGAGATCCAATACAAAAAAAAATTTTAGCTAAAAACTCAGCTCAATCGGCCACGTGAAGCTTGTACGCAAAAAGGCCTGAATAAAATATCTTTTAAATATAAAAAAATTCAAGTTGAGCACTTTTAAGAAAAAAAAAGTTATTTGAAAAAAAATTGTGTTATTTTATCGAAAACTAAACCAACGAAAGTCATAATGATCTTAGAATTCAATTAAACTCAGTTTGTGAAAATATATTGTCTAATATAGCAAGAAAGTATATTTTTATCAATCAAAAATGTCATTGAAAAGAGTTTATGTCATTAAACAAATATTGCACTATTGCTTCATTATTTTCTTGTTTAGATCTGAAGAAAGATCGGGGAACGGAATAACCACCGCAACATTATGTATTGAATTTTACAAAAATATGTAATTATTTTGATACATAACATTTGTCTCACCATCAAGTTCCTTTACCTGTCTCACCATGCACATTGATGCGTTAAGCTCTCCAAAGATTTTATTCAGTTTAGACAAGGAAAAGTTTTGGTTGAATTTTTGACTGTAGGTAAGAAAACATAACCGGCTATCTTGTAACAAAGTTTTTTTTTTGCAAATCGACTTCAAATTTTCAAAATCGATTTTTCAGTGTAGGAGTCGATAAGGATTTTTTTCAATATTTTTATTCAAAAATTTGTCTAATTTTGTAAAAACCACTCCTACAACACTTTTATATAGTATTTGTCATTTGAAAAAAAAAACCGGGGACATTTGAGAAAAATTGGCAGAATAGTTTGACTTTTTTCAAAAGACAGTCTAAATCATTTTTAGAAAAAACAAAGTGTGCAAAGTTTTCATGTACAGCAAGTTTCATTAAAATCGAGAGGGTGCTGCCAGCTCTGAATACGATTTCGGGCAACAAAAAAGTATTGCCAGATGGAAGCCGAAAAAGGTAAATAATTTTGGACAGCCGCATCTTTCGTGGTCAGGCTCGAACATTTCGAAATTGTTAAAACTACTATAGAAAAATGTTCATTACTGAAAACAATTCATTCCATCTCAGTTACACTTACCGTCTTTATTCATTCCCATATTCAGACATTTCTTCAGTCGGCAAGCCTGGCACTGGTTCCGGTGTGCCTTATCAACCGTGCAATTTCCTGTACCAGCTTGACATCTGTAACGAAGTAAGTGTACACATAATTACATTTGGAAATCATATTACAAGCACAGAGAATGAATACACGAACTAGAACATGAAACCTAGTTTATATTCAGGCGAAAATTTGTTTCAAATTACCGTTTGTCGCAATGAACTTCTAGTATGTGCAGTTTTGAAGGAAAGTAAGCACAAGCGATTACTGAGTTGCTCGAAGCAATCCCATACTTGATACATATTTTTCAAAAGCTGATCATGAACGCTGATTCTATTAGATATAGTGAAAACTTTAAATACAGAAGATTCATTTCCGTCTAGTAGTTTTCCATCATGGAGCACAGGAGTGTCGTTTTTGACTTCTACATTACAACTATTCGTGAGTTTAAAAAACATTTTAAATTAAGGGAGGGGATCCGGAGAACAAATTATGTTAGATTCCTTTGCGATATCCTGTAATCAAGTCAATTATAAAATTCTGAATCCTTAATAAAGATCTAACACTTTTTGTCAATTTTTCTGTTGATTTAAAAAAAACTATAAACAGTAAAAATCACCCTTTAGAAGAAGCACTCAATTAGGAAAACACCACAGAAAATCTCTATTTAATGAATGTTCCATCCTTGTTTGGATATAGATTACTAAAGAAAATGCGGGTGGGTAATCTCAGAAACATAACTGGACAAAACCGACAATAACGTTGAAACAATGCAATGTCCAAATTAGTTCATCAATTCATTTAAATAAGTAAAATCCACAAAAAATAGTTTCTGCCTTCGAGGATTTCTAAATATGAATTGGAATTAATGTGACATTAATTTCAATAACTGAATAGTCAAACCCGTCCCGAAAATACAAATTATATAGCGATTTGAAAAAGTATCCACAAGTCGAAAACCGACATATTTTAATTTAGAAACTCTACAGCTATGAATTATTGATATACACTCGCCAAGCGTGGACGAAAAGTATTTATAATTCCTTCTCAAATTCATGAAAAATTTAGAAATATTACTGGCTTTACACATAATTAACTCGAAACAAAAAAAATCATCAATATATACCACTCCAAATCTCCTCAAATATAAACCTATTCTACCTCTATAACTCCTTTTGGAAATCTTGCGAATGCCAATTGAAACTGAGTCTAATACCGATTGAAACTAAGCAGAACAAAGTTATTGCAAAAATCAACAAATTCTGGGTAAGTCCAAAGATTCCTTCGTTTGATTAATGTTGTGACGAGAAAATCAATTATAAGAGCATTTTGGTTATGACTAAATGACTGGATGACTAAATTGATCATCTTAACAACATGTACAAATGTGTCTCCCTCATACTAGCTAATTAAAAAGCCTTCACCCGCACTGACGAAACTACCCATGCAGAATCAACCATAGTAACTCATGAGTCAGTAACCGGGCTGCTTTTACATAGGGACATAAGACATTACCTGAATCGGCCTGTATATGGCGAGTCCAAGAGGAAACATGTGGATTCAACAAAACGGTGTCACATGCCACACAGTACGCGAAACGATGAACATATTACGAAATAAATATGGTGAACCAATCATCTCTCGTTTTGGATCAGCGAATAGGCCGCCTAGATAGTGCGATTTGACACCATTGACCTACTTTTTTGTAGGGTAGGTCAAACCTCTTGATAAATCGCGCACATAGGGATAGGAGGAGGCAGATTTAGGAGTAATAAATTATCAGACACGTGTATCGGCAGTTTAGATAAAAGATAAGTTTTCTTCGTAATTACTTTTTTTTTTAGTTTTTATAAAATATTATAAAACGTAAGAACACTTTGTCTTCGAAATTTATAATATCCTGTTATACTGATCGGATCAAGTCCATTTTCTTACACAATCGTGTAATAATGTAATAATCGTGAACGTTGATTCCATCAACTAGATATAATGAAATTTATTCACTTTAAATAAAGACTGTACCAGAAAGTATGGACGCAACCAAAAACCGCTGCCATTTCGCAATGGTTCAGAATCTGTCAATTTTTATGGCTGCGTCCTGTTTTTCACACTCTTCGCTAATCATTTGTGCAGTTGTTTATTCGTTTTCATTAGTTTGTTTCGAAAAGCGTGGACTTTCAGCAGAATAACATCGAAAAATTGTGCTTTCGAAGTTCGAAAGCTGTACAATACGATTCTTGCTGGAAATTTGAACTGCATAATCATGGACGACGAAACCTACGTAAAACTCGATTACAAATCCTTGCCGGGACCACAATATTATACGGTGCGAGAAGGGCAAGTGTTATACCAGTCCGAGACATCGATTGAAATCGAAAAATTTGGTAAGAAAGCTATGGTCAGGCAAGCAATTTGTAGCTGCGGTAAGATTTCGAAACCATTCATCACCACTGCTTCAATGAACAGCGAAATATACATCAAGGAATGTTTACAAAAACGACTTCTACCAATGATTCGAAGCCAGATCTTGCTTCTTGACACTACTCGAAATCAACGGTAGAATGGTATACTACCAAAAATGTCACTTTCGTCCCAAAAGACATGAATCCACCAAATTGCCCACAACTTCGACCAATGGAGGAATTTAGGGCATTAACGAAGGCACATCTTAGAAAACATGTCTCGGCAGCCGAAACCATTCAACAGTTCGAAAAAGATTGGAAAAAAGTGTCAAAACTTGTCCCCAAGAAGTCTGTACGGAATTTAATGAGAAACGTTCGCAAGAAGGTGCGCCAGCTAGTCTACAATGGTTAAGTAGCAATGTTGAGAATAATATTCTGTTGTTGTAGTCTAATATTATCAGTATATCGAATAAAATTTGAATATCTAACACTTGTGAATTATTTACAGCGAAATCAAAGTGCGGCCATACTATCTGGGACAGTCTTTACAGGGTTGCGCAAAGGAACCTGACACATGTGGTTCTCCGGTTACTCTGGAACCAAAAAAGTGAGGAAGAAACCGAACACGGCATCGGAAAGTAGAGTAGTAGAAAGTAGTAAAGTTTATTTTCGTTTAGTAATTTTCCATCATGGAGCACTGGAATGTCGTTCACCGCGTTTTTGTTTATAGCTCGTTTTTCCAAGAATCAGTCGTACATTACAACTATTTGTGAGTTTAAAATACATTTTAAATTAATAAAGGGGTTTCTCCACAACATGTAACGGATTCGTCTAGGTATAGTAACAACAATTTTGCAATTTCGCTTGTTTACCGCGCCGTCCAGGTTTAAGTAGGCTTCGTCACTCATCATTATGTCGCTTAGAGAAATCTCACCACTTACGATCTTATACGAATGAAACGACAAATCTTTCTCGACCATTCAATGAAAAAAAAACTACGAGAAATTCGAAGAGAAGCCACATGGGAAATTACCCGAACGCACGGGACTCTTCACAAGAGCGGATCAAATTCGTTCAACATTTTCTGGTATCCGGGCAGACCGGACGTGGCCCGGAGGTTTAAGTTTAGTGTCATAGCTCGTTTTCATAAAATTTTTCACTCACAGCTTCACAATATTACGCGAAGGTACCGGCAGTTTCGGCTTTAATTCAAAATGTTTTCTAAACACACGAACAGTTGTAACGTACGAGTGATTCTTAAAAAAAAACTAGTTATAAATAAAAACTCATGAGCGACGCTCCAATACTCCATGATGGAAAAGTACTAGACAAAAATAAACCTTCATTCTTCTACTTTCCAATGTCGTGCTCGGTTTCTCCCTTCCTTGGTTGGTTCCAGAGTAACCGGAGATAAAATGTGTCAGGTTCCTTCGCGCAACCCTGTATTTAAGTCAATTAAAAATTTCTATATCCTAAATAAAAATCTAAAACTTTTTGTCAATTTTTCTGTTAATTTTTTGGAAACTATAAACCAAACATTTTAAAAATCATCCTTCAGAAGGGGCATTCAATCTCTGTGGTTGCCTTTTGAGACGTCCTGTTTTGGGTTTATCCGACGATCAAGGTTATCTGGAAATCATCCACAAATATGCTATCCCAACGGACTGTAGAATACCGTGTGAAAGTTCATGTTTGGGGATTGGTTGGTCTTAATTACTGACAGAGTCTGAGTACCAATAATCATCTTTATTACCTTCTGCCAATTACCAACTTATCAGACAAAACGAAGACTAACAGATCGGCTGAAAAGTTCGTATCGTTTCTATGAAAGGGCGTCACTAGAATTAAATCCATACCATTTTCAGTTAGTACCAACTTTCAAAAGATACGTGTATAAATTTGACAGCTGTCTGATTATTAGTTTGTGAGATATTGTATTTTGAGCGAAGCTACTTTTGTTATTGTGAAAAAAATGGAAAAAAAGGAATTTCGTGTGGTGATGAAACACTACTTTTTGATGAAAAAAAGTGCCGCCGATACCAAAAAATGGCTTGATGAGTGTTATCCAGACTCTGCACAGGGCGAAGCAACAATTCGTAAGTGGTTTGCAAAATTTCGTACTGGTCATATGAGCACCGAAGACAATGAAAGCAGTGGACGTCCAAAAAAGGGTGTTACCGATGAAAACGTGAAAAAAATCCACAAAATGATTTTCAATGACCGTAAAGTGAAGTTGATCGAGATAGCTGACACCCTAAAGATATCAAAGGAACGTGTTGGACATATTATTCACGAATATTTGGATATGAGAAAGCTTTGTGCAAAATGGGTGCCGCGTGAGCTCACAATCGATCAAAAACAACAACGAAAAACCATGCTGAAATTGAACGAATTGGGCTTCGAATTGCTCCCTCATCCACCGTATTCTCCAGATTTGGCCCCCCAGTGACTTTTTCCTGTTCTCAGACCTCAAGAGAATGCTCGCTGGTAAAAAATTTAGAAGCAATAAAGAGGCAATCGCTGAAACTGAGGCCTATTTTGAGGTAAAGGACAAATCGTACTACAAAAATGGTATCGAAAAGTTGGAAGATCGCTATAATCGCTGTATCGCCTCTGATGGCAATTATGTTGAATAATAAAAACGAATTTTGGCAAAAAAATGTGTGTTTCTATTAAACGATACGAAGTTTTCAGCCGAACTGTTACACTGGGGTCTCTTTTTACGCGGGGGATACGTACCGCATAAAACAAAACCGCGCAAAAAAAAACCGCGTAACTTGGGAAATCCGCGTAAAAAAAACCGCGTAACTTCGGAAATCCGCGTAAAAAACCGAAAAACTTAAGGAAAAAATTTTTTGATGCAAATATCTTAGAATGCATGAACGTCCAGATCTGGTGTAATCTGGTGTAAAAATCGACTTTGGGACTTTGAAATTTGAGACCGCTTAACTTCAGAAACCCACGTAAAACCTCATAGAGAGCCATTAAATAGTTTTGGAATATTTCTTCATGCTTTTTTCTCATACAAATTTACAAGTTTAAAATTTTTACGAGCAGCTCAAAATCACAGAATAAATGGAAGTTGTATTGGCAATAAAACAATATATCCTGCTGTCTATTCGATTTTTCAAATTTATTTATTCGACTTTCAAAATTCATACAACAGTTGAGTTAAAATATAGCATACAACAATAACAAATTTAAAAAAAAAAACAAAAAATTAAAAAATTAATCACTATTGTAAATTACAAATTTACGCTTATTTGTGTGGATTGTAATATCACTGGATACTTAAGTACCAATGTTTTCTTGCATTTCTTTCACTTTAGTTATGTCACTACAAACATACACACAAACATCCTTCGTATTATATAATATTAAACCGTATTTAAATATTAAATTGTTCTGCACATACCTGTAATCGTTATCGTGTCTATCTAACTAGACGGTCGTAGTAAACGGTAAACGAATAATCAATTACTCACTCGGATATATGTTACAAATGTTTAATTTTAAATGACGAGAAGAATGCAAATTCTCTATAATAGCGGTGATTTGAAAAATGATCACATCAGGGATGCCAAGTTCTATTTTTATTTTTATTACTCTACGTATCATCTTCGATTTGTTTGACTCGTGCATTAATATATGCATAGCAGTTCAACTAGAGCCATAACACAAAAGTGAACAAAATTTGAAAAAATTATCCAACGTTTTTAGTTTCTTTCGACTTGTTGAATTTTGATGGATGTAAACATCCACCATCCAGTTATAATCTGACTCATATTAGACGACAATGAATAGTTTATTGAGGTATGCTGAAATTTAAAAACTATGAGGAGTGATTGGTAAAATCAGATCTGATTTGCAAGTGTGTCTGTCGAAATGATAAGATGGCAAATGTTAGATGAATTTGGAAATAAGGCAACTCTGGTAACCTGTCAACCAACTGTCTTACACTGATAGAAATCGACACGTTAGACGGAAGTACTTTATACTTCATTTCATCGCAGATGACTCGACACTTAAATTGCAATATGAATCTTTCCATCAATCGAACAGTAGATATACTACAAATGTATTACAACCCAACATTCAATTGACTTGACACTTGCGATTTAGTTGTCATTTAAACTGCTGAAAATGCTTAGGCTTAATTATCATGTGGAATGCATGATGATGTTGTTTGCATAGCTTGAATCATTTCTTGGTGGATTTCACAAAGGCTGCAGTTTATTTTCTTTTCCGATTGTTGAGAAGCGATCACGAACGTTTTCATTAATTTCCCACTAATAACTTATATAAAACCCAACTTCGGAAATCCGCGTAAAAAAAACGCGTAACTTCGGAAACCGCGTAAAAAGAGACCCCAGTGTACTTCCTTCAAGAAGACAACCGCTCGAATTATCGGAGACGAGCCGGTA